>NW_025896076.1:2648091-2973764 GCF_002878395.1 Capsicum annuum | reverse complement strand
TTATCAACTAAGCCATCTCAATTTCACATGTTAGGAGATAATTTAACTAATCATGACGCAATACTAGATCCATCATCACTAAGCATGTCACAACCTTAAGGACTAGTTTTCATATTTTAATTAAGTAAAGTCCACCAACTAGTTTACTAGGTTTCTAGGTTCCAAATAATAATCATATATTTAAGAAGTAGCTAGTTATCACATAAGCCATCTTATCAGGCAAGATTTCATAATATAACATCTTATTCAAGCCAGGTATATATATATATCTATATATATCTATATATATATATATATTATGTTAGCCCTTGAATTTTTATGCAAGTTTACGCATAACACTAAGTCTTAACTCAATATTTGGAATAAATTTCCTCTAGTAGCTAATTTAGCATCAACAAGGGTCACACCTCTTATATAGTGATTTAGAACAAGAAACGAATAACAATATACCAAGAGAGACCTCATAATTCAAGCACATAGGCGGTTGGCCCCAGACGGCCTAACCTTACAAATATCAATACATATAAGTAAATTTGCCTCACACGGCATCATAACGTTCCTACCTCTTTTGGATTCACCGGGCATCATCACAATATCAACATATTCCTCCGGTTTCATCGGGCATCATCATAATATCACACATTCCTTCGGACTCAAACCGGGCATCATCATAATATCACGTATTCCTCCGGATTCATTGGGCATTATCATAATATCACACATTTCTTCAGACTCGAACCAAGTATCATTATAATATAACGTATTCCTTCGAATTTATCGGACATCATCATAAATCACACATTCCTTCAGACTCGAACTAGGCATTATCATAATATCACATATTCCTTCGAATTCATCGAACATCATCATAATATAACAGATTCCTCCGAACTCGAACCGAGCATCATCATAATATCACATATTCCTCTAGATTCACCTGGCATTATCATAATATCACATATTCCTCCGGATTCGAACCATACATCATTATAATATCACATATTTCTCAGAATACACAACATATGTCCACATGTATAGCACACTAATAAGCATACACAAAAGCTCACAATATATAAAGAAGTAGGGATGTGGGATAACACTTGCCATTTTACCTTACTAATAAGCTTCACACGTAATATGAGCATCAACAAGAGCATGAGTTTTTTACAAGGAATACACATTAGTCACTTAAAAAGATTATTCAAGTCATGATCACAAGAAAATCTGATAATCGAGTTCAACCTTCACAACTCCTATGTACAAATAGTTTAGACAATCACCACGTATTTACTTAGTCTAAGCTTAGGTGGGTCAAGTACCACTTCTAAATTTCGAGAATGACAAGCGTACTAACACAAGTATAGATTTTACCTGAAATCAAGCTAGGTCATCCATACCTCACTATAAGGGCTTACCAATCCTTTCTAGGTCCATTGGGAAAGTCTCTTCAAGAATCCTTCCTAAGTCAACCCAACACCAAGGTCATCTCCTATCTAGGCATTATATAGGTCAATACACTCCTAAAGTTAGAGAAATATACCACTCATGTCTACTTAGAATAACTATAGTGATCTCACACTAATCATGAGACCACAATTAAGATAATCAAGGTCATAAACTAAGGGTCAAATATCATACCTTACAAATCCATGGCCTATAGCAATTAATAAATCCCAAGTTAACTATTTAATCAACTATAGTCTAAATTTCCTACCCAATCTCGTAAGATATCAATGATTACATTACAAATAAGCTCAATCTAGACTACGAGTAAGCCTAACCTACCTTCAATCCAAGCAACTAACAAACCAACGGGTTTTTTCTTTCGGAGCTTCCTCTTCCACAAGTAATGCTATCAACAATACAATCTAAGCATTACAATATAAATAACAATACCCATTATAGCACCATTGTGCCATGGGTTTCAAATAGATATCAAAACCCTAATTGAGTTTCACCCTTTGAAAGGAGTTTCCAAGACCAACCCTTAGCCTACCCTCAAGTAATTTAAGTCAATCACTTAATTTTGGGGCTATAATTGACCCACAATGATTTAGAGGTTTTGAGTCAAGAAACCATGAAATCAATGTCAAATTAGAGGAATTCTTACCTTAGATTTGTAGAAAAAAAATTAGATTACACAAGTTGCTAAGCTTCTAATCAACCCACAAGACTCATTTTTTGTCAACTAACTAATATTTATGGCTACTAGGGTTTTCAAAATTCTGAATAATGTCTCAAAATCAGCCAAAAAGACCTTTTTATACGAGTTTAGATGCTCGCGCAAGGTCAAAGCTAGTTTTTGACCTCCCAGACTCATCCGGACTCTGTTTTTTGCAAATGAACTATGTAACTCCACTAAATTCAATATTTAGAATTCATTGGTCAAGCTGAATTTTCTATCCAAGGTCATTTAGGCCACTTATGGGTTCCACACCCATATATTTCAATTTTTGACTTTTCGACTAATGGGTCAAAATGAACTCTGGTGCTGTGGGATCCGAACCAAGAGTCTACCTATCCTAAAATCGATATTAAATAGCTGCTGACGCAGTCAAAATTTGCATCCAAACTTATTTCACTAAAGTTTTCGTTCAGTGGCCATTTAGAATTGATGAAGACTTCTAAATGGGAAATTGGTTCTAAAAACCAACGAACTACCCGGTAATCGAACTTTCAGTTCTAACAAGTTATAAATGACTTTGGGAATCTATAGAAAATCTCTAATAGTGAAAATAAGCGGGAACATGGAAAATGACTTGCAGGGTCAGTACATATACCTAGAAAATAAAATGTAGTGCCAGAAATCCATCAATTTTAAAACATAAAAATATGAAATAGATTTCAAAACTTTGCATCTTTCATGAAAAGTTCACCAAGAATCTTGTAAAGTTCATCATTTTAAGCCCTGAATTGAAAAATTCAGCATGAATCTTATAGTGTACTTCATCGCCATGAATTGGTAATATTGATGGATTAAATGCGTTAGTTTAGTCATTCGATCCATCACAAGATAGTAGCTTCATATTTTCTTTCTCAACAAATTTGTTTTTCTTTATTTTTCTGTCTTCAGTTTTTGATAGTTTAAATGTTACTAATTGGCGCTTTTGAATTTGTTTTTACTTATGTTTTCCATTAGAGCTTGACTATATATATATATATATATATATATATATATATATATTATAACACATAGTATTGATGCAAGATTTCACTAATTTAATTACCAGATTTTTCTTTATGGAACCCAATGGTCTCTTGATCCAAGGATAGGAGGCTTTTAAGTTATTATTGTTGTTATTAATTATTTATTATTTAAATTCTTCTATGGATTTCCGTCGTCCCTTCTCTTCTACTTCTAATAACTCCTCATCTTATTAATCTACTTCAACTTCCTAGAATTCTCCAAATTCAAAGCTAAAGGAAGAGATTGGTTTCTCTGATTTGCAACAATCAATTGATGACCGGCAAATTCCCAGGCATCCTCAAGACCAAATTTACAAAGCTCCCTCTAGATGGCGGTCTCTAATAAGTGACTATCATATTTCCACTGTTGAACAAACTATCCCTCTTGAATCAGATCCTGAAGATATCAAGCTTCTCAACCCCAGGACTATCGAAAGATAAAAGTGTAAGTATGATTACCTCCATTTCAGCCTAGTCCAAATAGCAGCTAAACCTCTTTCACAAGAAGGTTTAGATACATCTCCACTCCTTTGTCTTAGGGACTCTAGGTTTCTATACTTCAATGATTCCTTACAAGGAATGGTCGAAACCAGTCTTTGTAATGGTCTAATTTATTTTGGCTGTTTTCCAAATTTTACTATTTCCCTGAAGGATCTAAATATATTAGATTCTTTAACTCTCAATGTTAAGACATCCAATTAAAAAATCAAATCTGGGTCTTTTTCATTAGCAATTATTTACATAGTCCAGTATAAGGCCATGAATACTGCCTTGGGTTTCAGAGCTATGAAAAATAACTACAAAGGAGAAACTGTACTCTTTCAAATAACCTCTAACGGTCCCACTTGTCAGTTCCCAAACCGATCTCCTGGAATCAAGTTTCTTTGCCCTAAAGTTGGACGGTGCAAGATGCAACTCCAGTAGAAAAAACTGAGAATACTACAATTTCTCAAATCCAGTAGTTCTCCATAGGAATTGTTTTAATTTCTTTCCAGAGATGTCTTAGCCAACGGATCTCTGGCTCCCCGCCAGTTCTCCCCGAGATATAGATGGCTAGGAGTTCAGCTTTCTCATTTCCCTCTAGAATCAAGACCGTTAATTTTGAATCTAGAATTTCACAGGCTAAATATTCCGTGGAAACACCTCCCACTGATATACATGGTGATCCACCCCAATCACCAACGTACTCAGCTTTAGGTGTAGAGTTAGGAGTTTTAAGTCAAGATTTTCACATTGATCAGAAAACTCTTGGAACAGAATTTTATTTATCTAGAAATATTTTAAAACAAACTTGGTTTTTTAATAATTTCACGAAAGATGAGGGGAAAAATCTTCAATAAATTTATTACAAATTTCTAGACTCTGTCTAAAAACAAATTAATTACTTTGAATAGTTTGAGGAATATGCCGAATATCATCAATTAGATTTTCCTTTTTCTAAATCAATCAATGTTTCAAAAGTTTGGAAAACTATAAACCGTGCGGACATCACTGCTGAACTTCCTCCATCACAAGATCTTACAATTTCTCATGCCAATAGCTCAATCGCTGCTTCACTTTTCAATAGAAAGGATGAAAATGAACTAGTTACTGGCAAAGACATTAAAAATCTTTTCAAACAAAATTACTATACTAACAAGTATCTTCATACACTTGGTGAAATCTTGATTTCAAAGCTATCTCTAACTCTTAAGTCATTAGTTGAGTCTACCTCGTCCTCTCCTTTATTTAAGCCATACGGGATTCCTATAACTTTCGTTGGAAAAGGAGAAGGAGGGGGCGGGGGGGGGGCCACTAGAAGAGGAAGAGAGGAGGGAGGGCTGCATTAATTGTAGGGTAGGGGGTGATGGTGGTGGGTGGGTAGGTGTGAAGAAGAAAGAAAATGGGGGTGGGGGTGCCTATATAAATACAATTATATATATATATATATATATATATATAAATAAAATAGTATATATATATATATATATTTTAAAAAATTAAAAATAATTTGTGGGGGATTAATTTTTTTTTAGACAAATAGTAATTTTTTACGTGGCAGTTACGTGGCTCCGCTGTGGCGTTGATGTGTAGGCTAGTGTAACACACTCTGCGTTGTGAGAGTGGTATTCAGTTTTAAGGGGTGAAACTAATACACTTCAAAGATGTTAAGGGGGTAAATAAACGAAAGTTTAGTTTAAGTGTTAAAGTAAGTTTTGGCGACAAGTTTAGGGGGGAAATCATGTCTTTTCTCTTAAAACAAGTATGATGGAGCCAACATCCAAATTAGAACAGTGGGAATGACACACTACTTTTTCTTTCTAAAAATACATCATTAATTTAATAGGAGGATTGGACATAGAGCGGAGCAGGCAATGGGCTCAGCTTGACACGTCTATATTTAGCACAGCTCGACTCACATGAATTTAACTCACTTCAATTGGGTTAAAGCTTGATCCCAATTCTTGTGGTAGAATTCAAATTTTAGAAGTCAAACTATTTAATTCTGATGGTTAATTGGGGCATGAAATTTTTAAGTTTTTTATGATAAAAATTATACAATATTTGAAAATTATACAAAAAATATTATAAGTCACGATAATTGATAATTCAAAATATTTGAAAGATATATGAAAAAATTATGGTAAAATTTGTACTTGTTCTCCTTGGCTTGCCATGTTAGTACCTACACACATGTCCTTATTAATAGAATAACAAATAATATTAGCTCTGGTTGGTGGCAACTCTTTCACTTCACTCCTCACAACCTCTCCTTTTTCCTCTCTTAGGGTTCCACCTTGCACACCATTACTCCTCTTAATATTTTGTCTCTCATTTTCATAAGGCTTGGAGTACATGGTCATCTCTCCTTGAGATTTGGGAAAGGTAGTTGAAAAGAGATGATTTCCCTATTGGTCCTTTACAAACTTAGTCCAAATCTACACATTTGGTATCTTGTGTTATGCAAACCAATTGGAAACCAAAAATATATGTCCACATTCCAATGGGAATATGTCACGCCACGCCTCCTCATAGTACCTATATCGGATAAAGTAAACCTTTACACTCTTGAAAACTCTATAGCCTTCCAAGAAGTATGGGAAACGCTTGTACACTCGAGTTGTCTCTAGATAATCAACCATAAGAGGAGTTATGTAGTTTGTGTGAAACCAATCATCAAATATAAGAACACAACTTGGAACTCCACAAATATCTTCCCATCTTGAACAAGTTGGTCTTCTTGGATCACTATTATAAAGCTTCATGTAAACCTTCGGCACATAGATTTGCCTCAAGAACTCTTTCAAGGCAACCCATGTTTGTGTAGGATTTCTTGTAAGTTTACACCATTCTAAGGACGAACCTTGAATATAATTTAGAGCATATATATCTTGTTCATCTTCGCTCATAGCATAATCCTCGAAGACTCTTTAACATTGCCATTCCCAATCAAGGTAAACTTTGGGATCCCATTCAACTTTAAAGATGGATAGAGTAGGAAGACAATGACATCTACTATACCCTCTATTTCTACCTTGGTTCCCACTTTCATACATTTTCCCACTAGAATAAGAAGCTTGAGATGTAATATCCCTATGCTTTGGAGATGCACATGTCTTTAGTCCCATGGAGCAACCTCTACTATACCTAGTATAACCATTCATACCACTTTGAATTTGATAAGAAGCACTGCAAGTTGAGGAATATAAATCCTCATAACCCTCACGTACATTCTCACTATGATTCTCATTAGATTTGTAAATGAAAGAGTTATACCTTACATCACCTCTAGGCTTAGAGTTGGAAGTGTGATATTCCCCACTTGCCCCACCTTCCTCATAATAACCATCCCAAAACTCTTCATCATCTCCATACTCACTATAAAAACTAGGATCATAATTCATCTTATATTCTCATTCAGAATAGTAGCCCTCATTTTCATTCAACTCTTGATCATGGCTATATTCATAGCCCCTCTAATATCCATCTTCTTCGTAGCCATAACTATTTTCACCACAATCATAGTCTTCTATTTCTTAGTCATAATTTTATGAGGCTATCAAAGACATGATTATTTATATCACCTTGTACCTAAAAATAAACAAACAAGATTAGTATTAAATTTCCTCACCAACACTCGTATGAATCTCACCTTGGTGATCTTCACAATTAGAGCAACGAATGTTGAAAGTTGCTTATACTCCAGTGGTCAATAAGGTATCAGTCTCTACTTTGCGGCCAGAGTGGATTCTTGTTTGAACAACTCACTAAAATAGAAAACTATTACGGACTTGAATCAAAAGTTACAATGAAATAAAAGCTAGAAATCCTCAAAAGAAATAGGACGATGAAAGAATTCAGACTTAAGAACTAATTGATCTACTTAATAGATGAATTAGTAGTTGATGATTGGTTTAAGAATAAAAATAAGAGATTAGGAATCAAGAAAATGAAACTAAAGAATCAAACCTTGAGAAATGGAGTAATTAAAGTGTTAAAATGTGCTTTGGAAGCTTGAATTTTGCATTTTGAATTTGATTTGCATTCGGAGGGGCTGATCTGCATTTGGTGACCTGATCTAGCAAGTGGGGCACATGTACAAGGCAGCCTGGATGCAGGTAAAGCTGGTTTGAGGTGCCTTCGGGCTTCTGCAGTAGCTTCAATGTAGGTCCAAGACAGCTAGGGCGCAGGCCAGCCGCCAGCATGCACAAGGGGTCGAACTTGTTGTGGTCCCTTTTTTGTTTTTTTTTGTCTCTTGGGATATTCTTGTAACCTTTAAAGATGATAAATACTAAAAAAATTACACTCTTTTCCCTCCTCCTTTGAGGATCAAACACCAACTTTTTATGAAGATTCAACTTGAAGATTTGAATGTCTTTAAGAGCACCAAGAACACCAATCTTTCTAACTCTTTCTCTGGAGCTTGGAATGAGTTGAAATTTTGAATGTAGACACTTCTTAGCCTTATAAACTCATTCAAAACATCATTTTTCTCAAAATTCACAATGAAAAATTTCAGATTTTCAATTCTAATCAAACTTCTTCAACCCAAGCTTCCAACAAAGTTAGAACACTTAAATAAGCTCCAATTTGACTCAGTTTTTGTCTATGGACTCGTATAGTGTTAGAGAATACAAATATAACACTAGAAACAAGAGAAAAACAAAAAATCAAAACTCAAATTTAGACCTAATATAAAAAATATGAATAGTAACTTTTTTTTTTGGAATTTTTCATTTGACACTTCTTTTTTTTTTTTGGATTTTAAACATAACAAATCCAAGATTGACTTCGTAGGTACAAAATCAAGCTCGATAATTATACCAAATGATACAAGATTAATATAAGAAGATGATAATGAATCAACAAAATTGAAAATACGAGAAGTAAAATTATAGATGATATAAACAATGCCACAAGAATATAACACAAGGGAAACCAAAGGGTGTATCAAACCCAAAGACCTCCCTTATTGATTACCGATGAGCATATAGCTCTTACATTCCCGTAAAGGGGATTAGATCCTCCTTAAAACCAACGTTTCTAAACAAGATTCAACATATGCTTTTCTAAGCACTCAAACACTCCTATGGAGTTCTCATGAATACATTATGTAAATTAATCAACAAAACTAACTAATGAAATGTCTAAGGCACCTATTTATAGTAGTGGACTTTGCACAACTAGCCTATTACAAAAATAGCCCAAAAGTGGATATTTTAGAAAAAACCCACAAGGGCTCTTTTTATTCCTGCGCCATGGCTTTCCTCGTCTCCACGCTATCTTGCAAACACGACATTGCTTTATTAGGAGCTCGAAGAAGGGCCTCCAAGCATATTCTTAGATCTTTAGGGCGATCAAGGCTTGAAACTCCTCATGTTGACCTCGAGTTGTGTAATAAAAAGCATTGACACCTATTTGATACCTTATCCATTACTTGTTTTGCATGCTAATGCATTCCATGTATTGACCATCTCCGAGCAGCTACATCATTTTATGATGCAGGTCTGAAAGCACATTCTTGCAGTACTTTGCAATATTAGGATTCTTTGGGCCCGCTTAAGTAATTGATGAGCCCTCTATTTTCCAGAAGTCACATAGCTTTTCTTCATATTAGACTTTAATTATCTATTTTATGGTATTATCAGGGTCATGCCTCGACATAATTTTTTTTTACTCTCATGTTAGAGGCTTCGTAAACCGACATAGATGTTGTTTAAATGTTTTGTTTCAATGACTTGGATAATTTTTATTGTATTTTAAATTGATTTTATCTGATGAACCATTCTTTCAAAAATACGTATTGAAATGCATATGATGATATGCTAAGAGGTCCTCTCAAACCTTCATTGGTGTGGGATACCCATTATGTCCAAGGCCTTGGCTAGGATCGTGACTGCAGGATCGTTCACCTTCACATTCTCTCATAGAGTGTTATTTTGAAAATTAAAGTTGTAAATATCATCGATTAATTCAAACAATATATTAAATCTTTCAGTAAAAATTGAATATTGTGTAAGCACTACAATGAGAAATGTCGACTAAGAATTATTGTATGAAGCTTAAGAGAAAATAATAATTAACAAGTGATTGTATTCAAAGAATAATAATATCTAATCTATAACAGTTATGGCTTACTTATTTAAGCAAATTGAAGGGTTTGCAGTGGGTTGTTACTTAACTCATGGACCTATTCCCAAATGCACTCACACGACAAAAACTAGGAGATAATATAATAAGAAATGTAGGAATAAAGTAAATAGAAGACATAGGGTTTTTACGTAGAAACTCCTTGCTCAAGGGAGAAAACCACGACTTGCCTCCAGGATTTCTAAGCTCTACTATATCCAAGAAACTTCTTGAATATAGACTTCAAGGATTAAACTCCTAATCCTTTATCTCCTAGTAATAACTCCATTACAAGGAATCACAAGCAGTAACTCTACTTTTTCAACCTCTAACTACCTCTAACTGGACACACTAAGCTAACTCTAGCTTGAACAATCACTTAACACTAGATGATTACAAAGATAAGGAAGTTACACCACAACACCTACAATAATCATAAGAAAGTATAGGAAAAATGTTAAGAAAAATACACAAAGACTCAACTACAACAAGAAAGTAAAAATATAAATCTATGAACAATCTGTTTCTCGCTCCAGTGTATAGTCTTTGCTTTCAGCTTCAAAAGATATTTAGTTGTAAGAATATAAAACCGCTGGTTTTCTTGTTGAGAAAGATGAGTAATATATATTATGACATAAGAAAATTTAGGAGATATCCCATTGGTTGAGGCAAAAAGGTCGCAGAAACTTTTTCACTAATTTTTGTACTTTGTGCCAGTTGAGACTATTGACCGTGATAGTGACATGTGAGCCCAACCTGTTCCTTACGTGGTAGTAGCATTGTCATCACAAAATCTCCAGGAAATAGGTCCCAAATGATAAGTTTGTTAATCATCAAAACTGAGGTCTTAACAATTTCCCCATTTTGATGATGACAAACCCATGCAAGAAAATCAACATACTCAGATCCATGCATAACACAGACTATAACTCAATAGCACACCACAATCCATAAAGCCATACCCAACAATCAGCATACTCAGATCCATACACAACACAGACTACAACTTAACAACACACCATAATCCATAAGGCCATACTAAACCAGTTTTCCTAACTAATTCCCCCTATCACTAATACCTATAAGCATATCATCATTCTCTATCTTATTTTCCTTATTTGTAAGCATCATGTTACATTAAGTCCCCATGGTTCCCCCTGAATATGAGAACCCTTATCTCCAATTACTATCATGTACTCTAGGCTTTATGGCTAATTCCCTCTATCTATGAGTAGTAAGTTCCCCGTGAGTGAGAGAACCCCTAACTAGATCAGCTACATCCCTACTTTTTTACTAAAGCACTGCAAGTTACCTCAAAATTTTCCACCTTTTGGCATCATAAAGAGGTTAAGAAGTAAACCAGGCATAGATAAGAATACATGTTAATTCATGGCCGTTGAGGCAACACTTAGATGAGCAAGAAAAGATCAGATACAAATACAAGAGGTAATAGCACATAAAAAGTTTCATTCATTCATTGATCAATACCAAAAACCATTCAAAAAAAGAACCATTAAAAATGTCAATACGACAATGCCAGGTACACATTAAAGAAAAAATATAGAAGAGAACAGATTTAACTTGGCTAAAAGAGAAGGATTAGAAAGGGACCAAGGTGGAAAGGAGTCAGGAAGCAGCAACAGGAGCTTGATTCCGCTGTCTAAGGAGTAAGGTCAATCTTCCACCTTCTATAGCATAAGCCTTGATCATTTTCTGTGCCAATTCTTAATTCATTAAAGTCAAGGCTTCCACTTTGGCTTCTAGCTTTTTCACCCTTTCATGTAGGGCAATATTTTCATTTTTCAACTTTTTAATTAAACTGGTGTCCTCTTCTGCTCATTTTACTAAAGCAAATATCTGGTTTTCTAATACAACCTCCCCTTTGCCACTTTTAACATTGAAGAAGGCAAATACTCTATTCACCCTAAGACCAGAAACTGACCCATGTTCCCAGTCTTTTGTGATCATGACTGTATTGATGTGTTCGATGACAATTGCAGGAAGTTTCACTCTCTGATATAACGATCACACATCCATGAGGTATAGGTCAGTACTAGTCATAAGCTCTTTTTAAGACTTAGGAAGTAGTTCCTAAATCAAAATCTAAAAAAACAACTAAAATTCTCCCTTGAGAGTCCTTTTTTCAAAATTTTTGGTGCTTGAGTCATCAAGTGCACCACAAATTTTAGAAACTTAGTGGACCTATTCTCTAATTTTTATGAACTTGATTCCTTTAGTAGGAGCACCAAGGATTTTAGAAAGTGTAACTTTATCTAATCCCATTTTCATACAATTGACCTGTGAGGTTAGATACGGACCATCTTCAAAAATTTTCATGTTATGATAAAACATCCTTACATCTTCCTCGTACAAATAAGGAACAACTAATTTAAATAACTACTCCCAATTCTGAAACTTCACTAAGTCAATTAACACCCTTGTTTCTGGCATATTAGCTATAACAGAGTCAAAATATTCTACTTAGGACTTCCTAATCCTTATGAATTCCTTGCCTTGTCTTTCTAGACATGTTTTTATCTTTTACTTATTAAGAAACCAATCTCTTTGAGGTCCTGGTATATTATGGCTGGGACCTGGTCCCTTTTCAACAACCTTTTTTGATCCTTTTCTCTTACTCGTGATAGTGGACATTGGTTTCATAACTAAAAAACCCCATTCCTTTATTTCGAGATGCATCCCCTTTTATTTTCATATTTTTATCTACAACAGTAGTGTATTTCTCACTATTAGAATCAAGTGACTCATCTTCACAGTCACTCAAGCCTTCAAATAAGTAGTCAATTTCACCATTCTCACTATCGTTGAACAAGCTCTAAGTATCATCTTCTGACTCTTCAATGTCTACTACCTTTTTAACACCTGATTTGACTATGGATATTTTGCTTTTCTCTTGTATTCCTCTTCTTTCAATACTTTTCTTACTAGCTCTATTGTTGCCTGATAGATTAATAACGGGTGGAATTACCACATCATTACCATTAATTCTTTCAAGGAGGTTATTTTACCTCCTGGTAGACAAGGTTGGAGAGGGAGGTTCCCATCTGGGAGGTTTAGTACTCGATGCTATCTAACTTTAAGCTCCTATCTCTTTACTCATGGATGAAAAATGCTTATTTTAGAGTTGGAAGGTGTAACGCTCCGAAATCTAGTTCTCAGGATTCCACATGGTGCTCTGAACTACAAGTAATCCTAAGCTAACCCTGGCTGCTTTCTACTAAGTCTAGATCTCAACATAAGGGAAATATAAATATGAAATCCTAACAATGCAGGAAATCTTATCTGAAACATACTAGAAGTCTTGGTAAAATAATACTGAAAAATATGAATTATAAATCAAATGTATAAAAATGAATCTAGTAGTCTGACAAGACTCAACTATCTAAATCTAGAGAGTCACTAGGACAAGCCCCAACTGGCTCAAATTGTCTGAAATAAAAAGACAAATATCTGCTAATAGACTGAAAGCGTAATTAACTAAGTCCCCAAACTATGAGGACTCACCAACTGTAGGTAAGTCGATGAGATGCTTGGGAATCACTTACGCTACTAAGACTGAGAATCTAAACCTACATTATGAGACAATGTAGCACATAGACATTTAAGTGGATCAACACTTTGAGGATGTACTAAGTATATGAGGTGTATGTAATAAGTAAAAAATACCATCACAGTTTATCAAATCATGCATGCTAAATGTAAATGACTCATACTAGTTGGAGTAATTTGAAATCTGAAAACCATACGTTATGAATAGTAAAGCATATAGTATAAATTTTGTGAGTCATAAAACTTAGTTCTAAAATATGTATTTTGTTCTTATTCTCAAATCATATTTGAAAACTTATTCTTCAAGGGAATTCTTTCAAAACTTTAGGTAATATATTCTTAACTGTTAGACTGAAGGGAGAATGCTTTTAAAAACTATTCTAAAAATCTTTACTGTTAGAGAGGTTCTCTAAACCTACATAAACCATGTGAGCTACATGGAGTCCAATGCCTTGACCTCCTAAGGAGGAAACCTCATGTTGGGGACAGGTGTCATACTCTTGCCAGAGAGTATAACCTAATCCATGTGATCGATCACAAACTAAATCTGTCATCCATATAAATGGAAATAATCTGAGTCTGTACCTACATTGGCTATGTAGTTCTGTGGAAGATAGGGTACGCTAATCCTACACTTCCCACTCGGTGCTAAATACTACTCCCTCTTAAATATGTATGATCAAAACATTGGAAATCCACTTGTTAAAACTAGCATAAGGATTTATATGAAAACTAGTTATGCATTTATATGAGTAAATTTTTAAATAAAGAAAATTCTGAGTTATGTAAACTATAATAATCTGTAGTGGATTCCAAAGCTAAACCAATGATCAAGAGATCAAAGCTTCTTCTGAAAGATTGAAAATATTTTGCTCATATGATGCTTAAAGCATCATCTTTCTTGAAATAATATTATTCAATCTTAGGGTAGTAACCCATGTATCAATATCATATTAAATCATCATAACAATCATGCTTAATTATGTAAATATTGGTAAAACAACCCAAAAATATGGAAAACTTCAGCAATATGCATGAAAATATAACCGTAATCATGGGATTCAACTTCTAAATCATTGGAAATATCACAAGCTTGTAAATAACTATAATGGGTATAAATCCTAACTTAAATTTCATGGAAAATCATATAAATTGTAGTAAATTTGTAATTAAAATAATGTTTTGGGCACAAGGATGAACAAATTGTCCTTGTTCAAACCCCACATACCTTAATTTGATGATCTAGATGCTAGAACTTGAATCTTGGATCGCTATTGATGTTTTGGAGATGACTTCTTGGAGTTCTTAAATTGGGGATTCTCAATCTTGTATTATGTTGGAGAATTGATGGAGGAAATTTTAGGTTTCTTGGAGAGGAAGTATGAACCTTAGGGTTTTGTTTGAGAGAGAATGATGAATAAAGCATAAAGTACTTTCAAATATGATTAATATTTTATTTTTGGACGAATTGGGGGTTGGAGATTTACCAAAATACCCCCTTTAAACTTTTTAATGGAACTGAAAAATGTACATTTTTCCGATCTGGGTGGCCACCGCGATGCGCCACTATCACGGTGGCTCACTGGAAATCGACGAATAGAAATTGGGCAGACTCAGCAATGCAAAGACATTGTGGTTCCCCTTTGGAATGCCATTTTGGCACATGGTACGATGCACCGTTATCGCGCTGGACCTCTGGAAATTGACAAACGGGAAGTTGACTCTCTCTGTGATGCAGAAAAATCACGGAAGACCACTAGAATGGGACAATTGGAAATTTACACTGGTTCGCGATGCGCTAAGGGTCTAAACGATTGTGTTTTGCGATACGAACTTAAAATAACCATATCTTCTTACCCGATTATCGAATTTAGGCGAATCTTATATCGCTGGAAAGCTAATTCAATTTCCAACGCAATGGTATGTCCAAATCTAAGGAATTCTGCACCAAATAAATAGTATTTTTTTTTGAAGCTATTCCTTAACATTCTAGGGATGACTTTAAAATAGGAAAAATAGTGGGGTATTACAATATCTCCCCCTTGGAAACATCCGTCCTCTAATATGGCTAGTTAAGATGAAATTTCTAAGGAGTCTGAGAATATAAGATAGCACGTACAACTGAAATAAAATGCGAATCTTAATCTAAATAATTCTAAGCTTCTGAGTAATCAGTGAGTGCATGAATTTATATGAGGACAACTATATAGATGAATATATAAGTAGAAAAGAACTGTATCAAGAAAGAGTGTTACCTTTGGCTACATCTAAATTTTCGGAGAAACGGTGAGGGTACTTGGCTTGTATATCTGCTTCTGCTTCCTAAGTGGCACCCTCAACAAACTGATTCCGCCAAAGAACTTTGACCAAGAGAGCTTCTTTGTTCCTTAGTCTATAGATCTGATGATCTAAAATCTCAACTAGAATCTCTTCATAAGAAAGACTGTTCTGAATATCTGCGCTTTCTAAAGGAACAACAATAGTGGAGTCACCGATACTCTTCTTAAGCATAGAGACATGGAATACAGGATGAACGACTAAAAAGTCTCCAAGGAACTCAAGCTCATAAGCTACTCTCCCAACACGACTTAGAATTCTATAAGGGACAACATACTGGGGACTAAGCTTTCTCTTTTTGCCAAATCTTTTTACCCCTTTCATGGGTGAAATTTTTAGATACACTAAATCACCGACCTCAAACTCAAGGTCACTTCTTCTCACATATGCATAGGATTTCTAACTACTTTGGTCTATTTTCAATCTTTATCTAAGATTCTTAACTTTCTCCATATCTTCATACACTGCATCGGGCCCAATCAAAACGGCCTCACCCACCTCAAACCAACCTATGGGTGATCTACATCTCCTTTTATAAAGAACCTCAAACGTGGCAATCTGAATGCTAGAATGATAACTGTTATTATAAGCAAACTCAATCAATGGAAAATGCTCATCCTAACTACCTTTGAAATCAAGCGCATATACCTTCAAACTATTTTGTAGAGTTTGGATGGTCCTCTCTGCATGACCATCTATCTGAGGGTGAAAAGCTGAACTAAGGTGGACTTGGGAACCAAGACCCTTCTGAAAAAATCTCCAAAACTAGGAAGTAAACTGAGTACCCCTATCCGAAATGATAGACAAGGGAACTCCATACAATCTTACTAAATCTCGAATATAAAACTTAGTATAATCCTCAACTATAAAAGATGCATAAACTGGCAAGAAATGCACTGACTTATTTAATCTATCTACGATAACCCAAATTGAATCATGATGACATTACGATTGGGGTAAACTAGTCACAAAATCCATATTCACCTCTTCCCACTTCCAAGTAAGGATACCAAACACTTGCAACACGCCACTAGATCTTTGGTGTTCCACCTTAACCTGTTGACAAGTTGCACATTTAGCTACAAACTCTGCTATATCTCTCTTCATACCACACCACCAATAGATTTTCTGCAAGTTGTGGTACATTTTAGTAGCACCTAGATAAATAGAATAACGTGCACCATGTGCTTTATCCATAATTCTCTATCTCAAATCATCCACACAAGGCACAGACAATCTATTCTGGTATCTCAACACGCTATCTTCCTCTTGGGAGAAAACCTCTACTTTTTGGTATTTAACCGACTTCTTTAGTTTGACCAAACTAGAATTCTTATCTTGCTTCTCCTTTACTTTCGAAACTAGAGACGGTTCAGAACTACTCTGGACCCAAACATTCCCTTCAGCAGAATCAACCAACTAACTTACAACTAATCTATACAAACAATGAACTTCTTAAGCCAACTCTTTCTTATCATTCTCCGCACGAGCAACACTGCCCATAGATAATCTACTAAGGGCGTCTACCACTACATTGGCCTTGCCCGAATGATACAACACATTCATGTTATAATCCCTCAACAACTCCAACCACCTCCTCTGATGGATATTTAACTCTCTCTGAGTAAACACATATTGTAAGCTTTTGTGGTTCGTGAGCATATCAATATGCAAACCTTATAGATAGTGTCTCCAGATTTTCAATGCAAACACTACAACAGCTAATTCAAGATCATGAGTTGGGTAATTCTTTTAGTGAGGCTTCAACTATCTAGAGGCATAGGCTATTACCTTACCTCTCTGCATCAAAACTTAATCCAAACAAACTCTAGAGACATCACAGTAAACAACAAAGCTTTCTGTACCATCTGGTAATGCTAGAACTGGGGTTGAAGTGAGTCGAGTCTTCAACTCTTGAAAACTCTTCTCGCAGGAATATGACCACAGGAACTTAACTTTCTTTTGGGTCAATCTAGACATAGGAGACACGATAGAAGAGAAAACTTTAAAAAATGGTGTTAATAACCAACTAGACCCATGAATTTTCTAATGTCTGATGGAGAGATAGGTCTAGGCCAATTCCTTATGGCTTCTATCTTTTGGGGATCGACTCTAGTACCATCGGCGGAAACAATATGATTGAGAAAGGATATTGACCTTAGCCAAAATTTACACTTGCTGAATTTACCAAATAATTGATGGTCTTTAAGAGTTTGCAAGACAACTTTAAGATGATCTATATGGACATCCTCACTACGGGAGTACACAAGGATGTCCTCTATGAGTACTATGACAAACATGTCTAGATACTGTTTGAACACTCAATTCATGAGGTCCATGAAAGCTGCTGGGGAATTGGCTCGCCCAAAAGACATGACTAGAAACTCAAAATGGCCATAACGGGTTCTAAAGGCTGTCTTTAGAACATTACCTTCCCTTACTTTAAGCTGATGATAGACGGATCTAAGGTATATCTTTCAGAAATAACTTGCACCTTGAATTTGATCAACTAAGTCATCAATTCTAGAAAGAGGATATTTGTTCTTGACTGTAACTTTACTTAGCTGACGATAGTCAATGTACATACGCAAAGAACCATCTTTCTTTCGCACGAATAGGATGGGAGCACCCCATGGAGAAACACTAGGCCTTATGAAACCTTTATCTTGAACATATTTGAGTTGATTCTTCAAATTTTTAAGCTCTGTGGGAGCCATACAATAAGGAGGTATAGAAATAGGCTGAGTATCTGGGAGAAGGTTAATACTGAATTCTATCTCTCTATCGGGAGATACCCCTGGGAGATCTTCTGGAAAAATATTAGGAAACTCATTGACCACTCAAACGGACTGTATTGTTGGAGTCTCATACTTAGTATCCACAACTCAAACTAGGTAGTAAATGCAACCTTTTGAAATCAAATTTCTGGCTATAAGGTAAGATATGAAATGACTCTTGGGAGACACTGAATTACCTGACCACTAAAAAAATGGCTCATTTGGAAACCAAAACTTCACCAGACGGGTGAGATAGTCTATAGAAGCATAACAAGAATGAAGCCAATCCATACCAAAGATAAGATTAAAATCAACCATGTCTAACTCTATAAGGTATGCTAACATGACTTTATGAAGGACAGTGATAGGACACTTCTTATAGATTTGCTTAGCAACAACTAACTGTCCTACTGGTGTAGAAACCAATAAAGGCTTAGGGATTTTTTCAGAATTTATCTCAAAGTTTACTGCAACTAATGGGGTCATATAAGAGAAACTCGACCAAGGGTCTAACAACATATAAACATCAAAATGAAAGACATGAAGCATACCAGTCACGACGTCGGGTAAATCCTTCTACTCCTGATGGAATGGTAAAGCATAAAACCGATTGTGGAGCTGTCCGCCACCAGTACTAGATGATGTTCCCTAAGGAGGAACTGGGTGACCTAGAGGAGCTAGTGCACTATTAAACTGAGTCTGAGAACAAACATCCTTATTTCCTTGTCTAGTATGCGGGCACTCTTTGATTCTATAGCCTAGCTGGCCATGACCATAACAACCTCTCCGTCTAGCCAGACACTTACCAGGATGATTCTTACCATATCTAGCATACTGAGGATAGCTGGCCTACCACTCACACTATTCTGAGATCTAGACATAAAAGACTTACCCTACTATTCTTGCATATTTTTAGGTGCAGGAGCACTGGCTGAAGAAGGTGCAGGCATAGATGAATGATTCTAAAACTACAAACGATTTTCTTCTCCAGACCTATTCTGACCATGATCAAACTGCCCTATTCTAGCCCTTTTATTTGCTCTCTCTCTTTTCTTCCCCTTTTTTCCTTAATTTACTAAGCATGCATCATCAATCTAGGAAGATCTATGTATCCAATGAGAATTTCAGTTCTACACTCCTTAAATACCAACTCAAACACTGGTCACAATCTTACTCATGCTTGACCTAGGATCAGCCATTTGTTCAGGGGCATACATAGATAATTGGTTAAACTTAAGGCAATACTCCTTCACAGTCCTTGAGCCTTGCCTCAGGTTTATGAACTCTTCTATCTTAGCTTCCCTCATCTCACGTGGGAAGAACTTGTCTAAGAATGCATTCTTAAAAATCTACCAAGTCATGAGAGTTGCATTATCCCCTCTACTCTTCTTCCATATCACCACCTAATCATATGCAACATCCTTCAGCCTATAGGATTCCAATTCCATACTGTCTTCTTTAGAAATATGCATAATTTGGGTGATCTTGTTCACCTCATCTAGATACAACTGTGGGTCTTCACCTACCTTTGACCTAAAGAATTCTGGCAGATTTATCCTCATAAAATCTCAGATTCTGGCTGTGGCTATGTCCCCATTATACTAAGGTGGGACTACAACCTGACAGTTTCTCTCAGCTTAAAACTTTGCATGTGACAAATTCTTTTTTAAAGGATCTGCGGGCTGAGATGGCTGGTTGTTATTTCTGCAGGTGTTAGCTCAATAAGGAGGAATTTTCTATCATGTGAAAGCATAAGTTAGAAGTAGATAGAGACATTGAATGCATGATCGATCATGAAAGAAGAGATGATTTCCTAAAATGCTCCATAGCCTCTTGATTATAGATGTGGCGTGCTTCAGACCGATGATCAAGACTCTATGTAACATAGCTTGTCTAACTCCGTAGGACTCTCTAAATCTTAGGCTCTGATACCAAGTTTGTAAAACCCTAAAATCTAGTTCCTGGGATGCCACACAGTGCTCCAAACTACAAGTAGTCCTGAGCTAACCCTGGCTGCTTTCTACTATGTATGGATCTCAACATAGGGGAAATATGAATATAAAATCCTAAAATTGATGAAAATCTTATCTGAAACATACTAGAAGTCTTGGTAAAACCATACTAAAAAATTTGAATTCTGAATTAAATTTCTAAAACTGAATTTAGTAGTCTGACAAGCCTCTACTATCTGAATCTAGAGAGTGACTAGGATAGGCCCCAACTGACTCAAATTGTTTGAAATAAAAAGACAAATATCTTCTAATAAACTGAAAGCATAAATAACTAAGTCCCCAAACTATGAGGATTCACCAATTGTAGGGATGTAGATGAGATGCTTGGGAATCACTCACGCTACTGAGATTGAGCTCCTGAACCTATATTATGAGACAATGTAGCACATAGACATATATGTGGATCAATACTTTGAGGATGTACTGAGTATATGGGGGTGTATGCAATAACTAAACAATACCATCAGAATTTAGCAAATCATGTATGCTAAATGTAAATGACTCACACAGGCTGGAATAATTTGAAATCCAAAAATCATAACTCATAAATAGTAAAGCATATAGTATAAATTTTGTGAGTCATAACACTTAGTTCTAAAATTTGTATTCTGTTCTTATTCTCAAATCATATATGGAAACTTATCTTCAAGGGAATCTTTCAAAACTTTAGGGAATATATTCTTAACTGTTAGACTGAAGAAAGAATGCTTTTAAAAACTATTCTAAAAATCTTTACTGTTGTGAAGGTTCTCTTAACCAACATAAAACATGTGAGTTACATGGAGTCCAATGTCTTGACCTCCTAAGGAGGAAACTTCATGTCGGAGAGAGGTATCATACTCTTGCCAGAGAGTATAACCTAATCCATGTGTTCAATCACAAGCTAAATCTGTCATCCATATAAATGGGAATAATCTGATTTTGTACCTATGTTGGCTATGTAGTTTTGTGGAAGATAGGGCACGCTAATTCTACACTTTCCGCTCGGTGCTAAATCTACTCCCTCTTAAATCTGTATGCTCAAATCATTGGAAATCCACTTGTAAAAACTAGCATAAGTATTTATATGAAAAACTAGTTATGCATTTATATGAGTAAATTTGTAAATAAAGCTAATTTTGAGTTCTATAAACTGTAATAATCTGTAGTGGATTCCAAAGCTAAACCAATGATCAAGAGACCAAATCTTCTTCTGAAAGATTGAAAATATTCTGCACATAAGATGCTTAAAGCATCATCTTTCTTGAAATAATAATATTTAGGGTAGTAACCCATGTATCAATCTCATATTAAAGCATCATAACAATCATGCTTAATTATGTAAATTTTGGTAAAACAACCCAAAAATCTAGAAAACTTCAACAATATGCATGAAAATATAACCATAAGCATGAAATTCAATTTCTAAATCATTGGAAATATCACAAGCTTGTAAATAACTATAATGGGTATAAACCCTTACTTAAATTTCATAAAAAATCACATAAATAGCAGTAAATTTGTAATTAAAACAAAGGTTTGGGCACAAGGATGAACAAATTGTCCTTGTTCAAACCCCACATACCTTAGTTTGAGGATCTTGATGCTAAAACTTGTATCTTGTATTGCTATTGATGGTTTAGAGTTGAATTCTTGGAGTTCTTGAATTGGGGATTCTCAATCTTGTATTATCTTGGAGAATTGACGGAGGAAATTTTGGGTTTTTTTGGAGAGGAAGTATGAGCCTTAGGGTTTTATTTGAGAGAGAATGATGAATAAAGTGTAAAGTAATTTTAAATATGATTAATCTTTTGTTTTTGGACGGATTGGTGGTTGGAGATTTACAAAAATGCCCTCTTTAAAATTTTTAACGGAACTGAAAAACGATCATTTCCCGATCTGGGTGGCTGCGATGAGCCTCTATCGCGGATGTTCACTGAAAATCGACAAATGGAAACTGGGAAAACTCCACAATGCAAAGACATCGCGGTGCCCCTTTGGAATGCCATATTGACACATGGCGCGATGCGCCATTATCGCGCTGGACCTCTAGAAATTGACGAATGGGAAGTTGACCCTCTCTATGATGCACTAATATCACAGTACTCCACTGGAATAGGACAATTGGAAATTTACCATGGTCCTCAATGCGCTAAGGGTCACAACGATGGTGTTTTGTGATAGGAACTTAAAATAACCATTTTTACCCGGTTATCGAATTTAGGTGATTCTTATATTGTTGGAAATCTAATTCAATTTCCTATGCTTTGAAAAGTATTTGTTTTAGAAATTTACATTGGTCGGCAATGCGCTAAGGGTCCAAACGATGGTTTTTTGCAATAGGAACTGAAAATAACCATAGCTTCTTATTCGGTTATCGAATTTAGGCAAATCTTATATCATTGGAAAATTAATACAAATCTAAGGAATTCCACACCAAATAAATATTATTTGTGTGGGAAGCTATCCCTTAACACTCTAAGGATAAATTTAAGCTAGGAAAAATTACGGGGTATTATAGAAGGTCTAAGAATTATGAGGGGAGAGAGGTCTTTGAACTATTAGGGAGCTAATGAGAAATCATGAGAGAGTTTGTTTATATTTTTTGTAAAAGGATAGACAAAATGATTTGTATTTTTCTTTATTTAGGGACTTAAAGAGTAGTTGAGATCAAAATATTCAAAGAGTCTTATGAGACGTGTCCATTTAGATGGATACGTCTGTTGGTACTCAAAATACAAGAGTCATCCTTTTTAAAAAAAATGTAGGAGATTGATGTGCCAAAATTATTAAATATTTGAAATGGTCATTATTTAGGAATAGCAAGTGATACTAACCTGACTAAGGATCTGGTCCCTGAGCAATGTCTAAACTTAGCCACTGTATGCTTTCTCACACCGCTTTTCATATATTCTCCTCTTTTCCATGGGTGTATATATGCAAAGATATCAAACTGAATTAGACATGTAAAAAATTATCCACCAAGGATACCTACTTACCTAGTTTATAGCCATGTCAGGAGAATTATGTGAGTAACCAATCATCAGTCAGATCCCATCACCTCTGTTCTTTCTTGTTCTTGTTAACCAGTATCCTACTAACTTTCTTCAAGGATCCATTGGATATAGGTCCTTTAGGACTGCAGAAAGACTACTTTCTACCCTGATCTACATCATCATTAGTATCAATAATTTTAAATCTTTGATTCCATTATGAAGGAGACATTGTCTTTACTTAAGGGTCTTTAGAAAAAAGTGACCTTCACATCTTTAATTCTGTACTCTAAGTATCCATTATCATCATTGATTCCTTCTATTACCTAGCTGTACATCATAGATCAGTTATTGGCCTTGTGAACCTATTTTATTCTCGGTTCCTAATAAGAAGATAAATGAAAGATCAACTTTCTTTTTGTCTAGATAGGTAAGCTTCTCCCTTTTCTTCTTAAAGTAGTGAAAACCCTTATTTCTCTCTAAATTAGAGCCTTGGATGGACATATTTCTCTTATATGGCCATTCTTTCCATAATGAAAGAATAAAATAGTATCCTTTCCCATTATAGGCATGCCAAGAGAAAGAGTATCCTGAGCCTTGGCAGTTTGATAGTGATATTCTGAGCCTTGCCTGCTGCTAGACCTTTGGCTGGTGAAATGAGATGGATCCTATAATGGAGTAGTCCACTTGAAAGATTTCTCAAGATCTGTCTTCACCCGAACCAATCCCCTTTCAAGCACTAGGTTTCTTTTAAGTGAAACAGTCATATTACCCTTAGTTTCAGTCAATTCTTCTTTTAGATAAAACTATATTCTGCTTCCTTCATTTTTTCCTTTATAATTTCTCTTGGTGATTTCATCTATCATTTATTCAAAAGATTATTCTCCCAGGTGAGAGTCTTGTAAGTAGCTTGGTGATAAGCCACTTGCATAGTTAACTCCACCATTTCTTCTTCATATTTAGCTAGATCTTCCTTCAGCTTTGCCTTCTCATTAGTGAGTTTAGCAACTTGGAAACTCAATTCCACCACTTTTTTTCACATTTTTCTAAGGCTTTCCTTAGATTTTCTTTGTCCTTAGCAAGATCACCCTTTGAATCAAACAACACAAATGCAAGAGATCTTAGTTTACCATGGGAGTAATCCTTTATATTTTTCTTTATGTTAAGAAGAGTCATTTGATTGTCTTCATCATTCCCAATATCTGCCATCAGAGGAAATAGTGAGTTAAATACTAATACTTCATCTTTTATTATCTCCATGGAAGCATCTCCTCCTTGTTTTGAATCATATGAGTCACTTGAAGAGTCACCCCAACAAGAAACAAACACTTGATTGAAAATTTTGGTAGCTTCAACCTTCTTGCCATACTTCACAGGAACCTTGTCCTTGCCCTTTTATTTCTCATCATTTTGCTTAGTGTAATCCTTGTGCTCTATCTTATGTATTAAGCAAGCGTTGATGTAGTGACCAAACTTGCCGCATTTGTGACATGTGTCACTTTCCTTACCTTTCATGACAAGCTTTTCGGACTCTCCCTTTCTAGAGATAGCCCCTAATTTACTCAAGGCTTTGGGAATTCTTTTTGAAATACAAGCTATCTCCTCATCGTCAGCATAAGAGGTGTCTTTTTCATCCTTAAGAACTAGATTTTTTCCAACCTTGGGCTCAAGTTTTAACTTTCCGAAATTCTTCAGCAATTCATAGGCTTTGAGGTTGCCAATAAGTTAATACGTGGCCTTCCTATTTAGATCCCTAGCTTTAGAGATGGCATCCACTTTTCTTTCCCATATTTTAAGAAGAATGCTTAAGATCTTCCTAACCCATTTGTGTGCTGGAATAACCTCATCCTTGCAGTGTATCTCATTTGTTACAACAATGAATCTAGTGTACGTCTCTTGAATGGATTCACCTTGCTGCATAGTAAAGGTTTCATATTTATTTTTCAGCATATCCACCTTGGATTGCTTTACCTGAGTGGTCCCCTCATGGGATTTTTGGAGGCAATCCCAGATGTCTTTAGCAGTTAGATAAATAGAGATCCTATTATAATCATCAGGACTAATGCCATATACAAGGATCTTTTTTGCCTTGTAATTCTTTTTTCTTCTTTCTATTAGCATCATCAAATTCCTTCTTAGCCTTAGGAACTTGTGATGTCACATATTCAATCTTTACTTCTCTTTTAGAAATAAAAGGTCCATCCTTAATGGCATCCCAAAGATTTGAATCTTCACCCATGATGAAGTCATGCATTCTTGTCTTGAACTACCCATAATATTCACCATTAAATCTTGGGGGTCTAGTGGTTGACTGACCTTCTTCTAGATTTGGAGGAGAAGTCATCATTTAAGATCCTTTCAAAGTGTTATCCATTTTATGAAAGACCTAGCTTTGATACCAAAATAAAGGGTTTGTAGTGGGTTGCTCCTCAACTCATGGACCTATTCCCAGATGAACTAACTCAACAAAAACCAGGAGATATATATATTAAGAAGTATAGGAATAGAGTATATAGAAGTCATAGGGTTTTCATGTGAAAACTACTTTCTCAAGAGAGAAAAACCATGACCTACCTCCAGGATTTCTAAGATCCACTATATCCCTCCAAGGATTAATCTCCTAATCCTTTGTCTCCTAGTAATAACTCCATTACATGAAAACACAAGTAGTAATTCTACTACTTCAACCTCTGACTGGACACACCAAGCTAACTTTAGCTTGAACAATCACCTAACTCTAGATGATTACAAAGAGAAATAAGTTACACGAAAACAGCTACAATAATGATAAGCAAGCATAGGAAAAATTTTAAAAACAATACACAAACACTCTATTACAACAAGGAAGTAAAAATACAACTAGATGAACAATCAGTTTCCTACTACAGTGTGTAGTCTTTGCTTTCAGCTTCAAAAGATACTTAGTTGTAAGAATATGGAAGCATTGGTTCTCTTGTTGAGAAAGATGATCGATATATATTATGGCACAAAAAAACCTAAGAGAGATCCTATTGGTTGAGGTAAAAAGGTGGCAACAGGTTTTCCATCAACTTTTGTACTTTGTGCCAGCTAAGACCGTTAACCGTGATAGTGACAACCCTAAGTGATAGTAGCTCTTTCATCATAAAATCTCCAGGAAATAGGTCCCAAACTATAAGTTTGTCAATCATCAAAACCGAGGTCTTAACACAAATACTTAGTATCATCCATCATTTTAACCCCTGATATAGGAAGAAATTAAACTTGATCTTTTAAACAAAATAAGTGTTTACCATCAATTTGGGACAACTAGATTTGTTTGTCGGTCAAGATAACACATTACAGTATTAGATTCATGTTAGAAGTGGGAGTTTCCAGGGGAGTAGATAATTAATAACACAAACGGTAAACCAAAATAGAGAGCAATTTTGAAATAATTAATCCTGGAATAACTTGTTTCCTAACCAAATGAGCACTGAAAGTATTAAAATTTGTAGTAATTGAATTCCACTTCTTTTTTTTTACAATAACAATTTGGGTTCATTTCAGGACAATTAACTACTCGTACTATCCCAATTTTTGTTGCTCAATTCAAATTTTTGGAGTCAAACTATATATTTAATTTTGATGGTTAATTCGAGCAAACTACATAAGAAGTACTATATAAGTCGTAAAAATTAATGATTTAAGATATTTGAAATATATATGAAAAACTATGATAAATGAAAAAGGCTAGTTTGAATCTTAAAATCTAAAAGATGTGACATAAATTGGGATGGAGGAAGTAATATAGTAAGATATATGATAAAGCCAACATCTGATTTAGAATAACGGTGCTGGCACACTATATTTTCCTTCTAAAAATACATTATTTATCATTAATAGGAGGGTTGGGCATAGAGATAATCTGGATCAAGGCTCATATTTCCTCGACTATAATTTACTCATCTTAATTCAGTTAAAGCTCAATAAAAATATCAGGCTTGATTGAGCCATCTCAGTTGGTTCAATTTGGTCTGTTAAGTCCTTAGTTTTGATGATTGATAAATTATATGTTGATTGGGACCTGGTTCCTAAAGATTTTATGATGACAAAGTTGCAATTAATTAGGGAATAGGTTGGTATTACACGTCACTATCACAATCAACTATACAGCTGGACAAAAGTACAAAAGTTGGTGGAAAATATTGTTGCATTTTTTCCTCTCAGCCAATAGAATTCATCTGGATATAGTGAAGCTTTATAAATCTTGGAGGAAGGTCATGGTTTTTCTACCCTAATCAAGGTGTTTCAATATAAAATTACCCTGTCTTATATTTACTTTCTCTATGCACTTTATTATTAAGCCTTATTTTAGTTCTTGCTAGTTGAGTTTGTTTGCGACGAGGTCCCAAAGTTGAGGAGAAACTTACTACAACTCTTTATTTGGTATCAGAGAAAGGTATTCCTAAAAAAGGTTAACACCTTAGCAGGATCTTGAAAATGGATTCTTTTTCAAATTTTAAAAAAGGCTAGTCAACCACTAGACCACCCAGATTCAATGGAGAATATTATGGGTAGTGGAAGAATAGGATGCATAATTTTATCATGGTTAAAAATTCAGAGTTATGGAATGTTATTGAGGATGACCCTTTTGTTTCCACAAGGGTATTAAATGTTGGTGATATGATCTAACAAGTTCGTAATGCTAAGAAGGAATTTGATGATGTAGTCACGACAAAGATTGAGAAGAACTATAAGGCTAAAAGCTACTTGTTTATGGTATTGCTCTTGATGAGTACAACAAAATTTTTGCATGTGATACTATTAAGGAAATTTGGTATTGTCTTAAAAAAACCCATGAGGTAACTAGTCAGGTGAAGAGTTGAAGGTGGAAATTCTAACCAACTAATATGAAACTTTCGCCATGAAAGAAAGAGAGTCTATTTAGGAGATGGACACCCGTTTCCCTCCTATAATAAATGAGCTCCATGATTTAGGGAAGGATATCAAAACCACCAAATAGGTCCACAAAGTTCTGAGTATCCTACCTAAGTAGTTGGAAAGTAAATTCAAAGCCATTACTGAAGCCAAGAACTTGAAAACAATGTCAATGGATGAGCTCATTGACAATCTTAAAAAATATGAGATGTTGAAAATGCTAGGAAGTCAAAAGGTGTACCCAATATAGAGAAGAACCTGGTTCTAAAGGAAAATATGAACAACACAGGTGTTGATGATGTGGAAACTACTTACATTGCCAAGCGGGTCATGGAGGCATTGACAAAAATTAGGAGGCATCTCCAGAAAAGGGGAATTTAACAGATATATCAGAGATGGTAAAGGGAATGACATGTTAGAAATATGGGAGCTTGGTCACTACATCAAGGATTTCCCTTTGCATAAAGTAGAATAAAAAGAATATGTCAAACAAAGTAGTAATCAAGAAGGACGCAGGAACCAGGTACCAGGAAAGTACAATAGAAAAGCTGAAGCTGGTAGGGTTTCAATGCATGTCATAACTACTCTAGGTGATTCCATTAATGATATTGATGAGTTTGAGAAGCATGAATATGTCTCCATGATGGTGATGGAGGATGACATTCAAGTATATAATTATCTCTGCCTTGAAAGAAAACTCAGATGATGATGAAGATGACAACATAACCTTCTTGGACATTAAGGAAAACCTTAAAAATTATTCTATTAAAGATTTAAAGTTCTTGTTGTACTCATAGGTACTGTTAATAATATCACTAGAGATAAGGAGTGTCTGAAGCAAAACTTTAAAAAATGTGAAAATGAGATTGTTTAATTAAGTGTGCTGGTAACTGAACTTTAGGCAACTAGCCAATCTCTATCTCTTGAAAATAAGTCCCTAAATAATAAATTTAATGAAGTGTCTAAAGCTAATTCAAATGGGAAGAATTAAAAATGTCAAATTCAACTTGTGCTAGAAGAGAAACTGACTAAGCGAATGTAGAATTGACTGCCTCACTTGAGAGGAGTGTTGAACATGAGAAGGACCTGGTTTTGGTTTAAGGATATACCACTTAATCTTAAGTATTGACAAGTCTTTCTAGTTAGGGGTCAAGTAGTAGAAGAGGGTTGGGATTCCATAGTCTTAATCCTGCCTACAATCTATTTAGAAAATATGTTTCTGTCAAGGATAATCTATTGTGTAACCACTATGGCAAAAATGGCCATACAAGAGAGACATGTTGTTCTAGAACTATTGTCTTAAGGAGGATGAAGGGATTATCTTCCCAAAAAGGAAGAAGTGAAAACTTACCTAGATGGACAAAGAAGAACTTGATTTTTCCTCTATCACCATACTGGGAGCTCAAGATAAAATGGGTTCCTAAAACTAATCACCGATTCCTATTGTAGGGTAAATTTAGATGAAGCAGCCACCACTAGATCATGGATAATGATTGTTCAAAGAACTTAACTAGATGAATTGAATATTTTCTCTCTCTTAAGGCCTATGAAGGATGTAATCTCTTCTTTATTGATGGAAACAAAGGACATATTGTTGGAATTGGAAAGACTGGGAACAATTTGGGTGAGGCAATTGATGATGTCCATTTATGGATGGACTCATGTTTAGTCTGCTGAGTGCTGCTCAAATCTATGATAAAGGGAATAAATTCAGATTTAGGTTAGACAAGTGCACTATTATCAGTGTCAAGGTTGGTAAATAAATATCGATAGCCTAGAGAAATAATAATATGTATATTGCCTATTTGGGGTCCTGTAAGTACAAAAACATGACATGCCTTAGTGCGCAAGAAGATGTTGCTAATATATGGCATAGAAGGGTAGGTAATATTAGTTGTTCTTTGCTAAACAAGTTGTTGAAGAGGGACCTAGTTTGAGGGTTGTGCAAACAGAAGTTTGCTAGTTCTAAAGTGTGCAATGCATGTGTGAAAGAAAAGCAGACTAAATCCTCATTAAGCCTTAAAAGAAAGTGAGTACATACAGGCCCTTGCAACTCCTTGACATGGATCTTTGTGGACCTATAAATATTGCCAGCAGAGGAGGAAAAAATATATTTTGGTTATTATTAATGATTGTTCAAGATTCATCGAACCTTCTTTCTTAAATCAAAAGATAAAATATTTCATATGTTTGAGGCTTTTACTAGATAGGGGCAAGTGAAGTATGATGGGAAGATGATGATGCCAACTCACAGGGATCCGGTTCAAGATCTGAAGATGAGGATACAGCAAATTAACAGAATGTTGGTTCCTTACAAGCTCCTCTTTCATATCCTAATCCTTAATCTAGTGAAGGAAATAATCTATTTCATGAGGGTAATACCTCAAAGGAAAGTAGTCTCAGTGTAAGTCATCTCACTCATCAAAAATCCAGTTGGAAGCATCAGTCCTCACATCCTCTTGACAAACTATTATCTCCTCAGAGCTCAAGCAGGCAAACCAAAAATAGAATAAAGAACCTCTGTGCTTTCTCTACATTCTTTTCATAAATTGTACCCAAGAATATAAAGGAAACATTATAGGATACAAATTTGATTGATGCTATGCTAGAAGAGCTCCACCAGTTTGAGAGAATTAAGGTTCAGCTCCTGGTCCTACAACCTTCTAGTATAACCATCATAGAGACCAGATAGGTGTACAGAAATAAAAAATATAAGCATGAAAATACTATCAGGAACAAATCTAGTCTTGTTGTGTAAGTATATAACCAAGAGAAGGCATAAATAATGATGAGACATTTTCTCCATTGGCTAGAATGAAAGCAATTCAAATTCTCATTGCATTTGCCTCATATATAGAGTTCAAACTATTTTTTATGGATGTAAAGAGTGCTTTCTTAAATGTTTTCTTAAGGAAAAGGTGTATATGAAGCAACCTCTAGGTTTTGAAAATGTTGATTTTTCCAATCATATGTTCAAATTAGACAAAGCCTTGTATAGATTGAAGAAAGGTCCCATAGCTTGGTGTTACGCCCCGATTATCTGAACTAGAATGATACACGGTGATTATGACCCTATAGGACCACAAACTAACCCATGACTGATATCTGTACCTTTATACTGCATAAAATAACATAAAAATACAGAAACATGTACTAAAATACTAGTTTAGGGTAGATGAGGTAGCCTACCCTAAACTACTAAGTTCTGGAATGCAAGGATTTCTTCTAGGAATCATACCCTCTACTGGCAGGTGAGTTCCCATCTCTGGGTTCACTTGGTGCTAACTTCTGCTCTCAAATGAAGAGACTGAACATGATTTATTGACTATACATGGACTAATTGTACTGAATTCTATTGACTGACAGAATACTACTGATATCTGATAACTAACTGAGATCATGAGGTTTCCTGAGTCATATGACTAACTGAAGTCTATGGAACGTGGCTTGATTAAGGATATCGTGAAACATGACATGGATTTAGGAACACAACTTTATTTTTCAGGTATAAGTACCCCCAGGACTCGATGGAAGGAAACTGACACAACATGACTTACTTGATCATAAGAAAAAAGTTCACAATTCATAATGTCATAAGTAAGAAATTTCATACTTCATATGGTTATCAATTCTTATTCATGGAAGGGAATACATTCAACATGAAACTACTTGCATGGTTTCAATATCATGAGAATTTCATAGCACAACAACCAATACACAACTATAACATGAAAATCATGTTGAGTCATAAGGGATAGCATGGACTTGTAATTTGGGAATGATTGAGTCATGAAAACATGGTTTCTACTATTCTAAGAATTTTACCTAACACCTTGCATACACTCTTTAGGAAATAGATGTGTTTATCAAAATTAAAAATGTAACACCCCCAAATTCATGGGTTTCAACCAACAAGGTCACACACTTCATGAAAATACATCAAGATCATGTGTTGTAACTCAATTAACAACCATAAAATATGAACATTATCATATCACAATCATACAACCACAATATATTATTTAAAATATTGTTCTTGGACTCCATGGATAAAAAGAATCCGTGGATGAACACTACACATACCTTAGTGATTGAAACTAGAAAGAAAATTGACCTTTCTTGAATGTTCTTGGATTGGGAGTCTTAATTCTTGAATATATTATGGAGGGTGTGATGGGATCTTGAAGTTAATTAAGAAGAAACCGTAAGTTTTTTCTTGGGAATAAAGAGGGTTAAGATTTTTTAAAACTTAATTCTAATAGCTATGTACATGTTTTTGGTGTTTTATGTTATGGGGGTAAGGTTTAGGGTGAGGGAAAAAGAACAAAATACCTCTATGAAATTATCTCCCAAATTATCAGATAATGACATGGGATGATAAGCCATCAGATCTGTGATAGTCTTTCAGCCCAAGTCATCACTTGGGAGCTGGAATTTTTGACATTCTGCCTAAGTCTGAAGACATTGCTAATAAGTCATCAGAAATGTCGTCAGAAATATGATCGGTTATTAGAAATGTCGTCACTCAGTTTTCAGGCTGACATGCTGGAGTAAAATGGGCATAACTTTTTTCTCCGATATCGGATTTAGGAGAAATTGGTATCGTTGGAAAACTAATTCAATTATCTATATGTTGTTTGGTCATGAGCTCAAAAATTATAGTATAACGAGAGATATAATCATTTGAAGTTCAATTGGTAAGGAATGTTTTGAGCCATCTAATATCTAGGACGTATTTGAGACCTTAATACACATCAACCTTGATCATAAAACTACAAAATCACTAGAATTTATTTTTATGATCTTGAAACATGGTTCCACTATAGGTTGAGAATCTCAGGGCATTAAAATATCTCCCCCTTGGGAACATTCATCCTCGAATATCACTTGTTAGGCTAAGAGTACCGATCGAATGAGCTTACTTGAGAGACGATATCATCTAAAACATGACTATGCAACTGGAACTACTGATATTTTGAGTTCTTATTCTGAACATGCATATCTGATGCAGGGATACTTGACTGAGCTGCTCTCATGCACGCATGACTGAATACAATGATGAACTAAATTTTCTATTGAACATACATATCTAATGCATGAATATTTGAATGAACTGAATATTGATAGCATTAAATGATACTAGATACCAAATTTATAATGGGAACATGAGCATGAAGATAAATACAAAGTTTGTAATGAATACTAATCATGAAACTGAATAAGATTAAGGAGAATTGTTACCTTGAGCTTGATCTGAATTGGCAGAGAAGAGGTGAGGACACTTGGTAAGTATATCTGCTTCTACTTCTCAATTATCTCCCTCAACATATTGGTTTCTCCAAAGAACTTTGACTAAAGGGACTTTTTTATTCCTCAGTCTACGAGTCTGATAGTCTAGAATTTCGACTGAAAATTCCTCATAGAAAAGACTGTTCTGAACATCAATGCTCTGAATAGGAACTATGACTGAGGGTTCACCTATGCACTTCTTGAGAAAGGAGACATGAAATAGTAGATGAACTGAGGCTAGATCTGAAGGCAATTTGAGCTCATAAGCTACTTTGCTGAAACGACTGAGAATCTTTTAGGGACCGACATATCGGGGACTGAGCTTAGGTAGGAATGGTGAACTCCTATATGCAACCATTAGGCTTCTGATGCTCTATCTTAACCTGCTGACATGTAGAGAACTTAGCCACAAACTCTGCAACATCTCGCTTCATCCCACTCCACCAATAGATCTCCCGCAAGTCGTGGTACATCTTTGTGGCCCCTAGATCAATAGAGTATCACACACCATACACTTCTATGAGAATTCGCTGCCTCAAGTCATCTACACCTAGAACACACAGATGATTCTAGAAACAAAGAACACCATCTCCCCCTTAGGAGAAAATCTCTATTTTCTAATCTCTGACTCTTTTATCTTGACAAGGCTAGGATCCCTGTCTTTATTTTCTTTCACCTCAGAAATTAGAGATGATTTTGAGCTACTCTGAACACATATACCACCATCTGAAGAATTGACTAAGTGAACGCCTAGTCTGGCAAGCTGGTGAACTTCCTAAACTAACTCCTTCTTACTATCCTCAACATAAAAAACACTACCCATGGACAGTCTACTAAGAGCATCGGCCACAACATTGGCTTTGCCCGAATTGTAAAGGAAACTCATTTAATAATTTTTCAAGAGCTCTAACCACCTTCTCTAACAAAGATTAAGATCTTTCTGGGAAAAGACATACTGTAGACTCTTATCGTCTATGAAGACATCTACATAAACTCTGTAGAGATAATGCCTCCAAATCTTTAAGGCAAATACTATGACTGCTAACTCAAGATCATGAGTAGGATAATTCTTCTCATGAGGCTTTAACCGTCTGGAGGTGTAGGCTATGACCTTACCATACTGCATGAAGACACAACCTAAACCCAGTATAGATGCATTACAATACACCACAAAACCATCTTAACCATCTAGAAGAGCTAGACTAGAGTTAAGGTGAGTCGAGTCTTCAACTCCTAAAAACTCTTCTCGCAAGGATATGACCACTAAAATTTAACCTTCTTCTGAGTCAATCTGGACATAGGGGATGTAACAGAATAAAATACCTCATCAAACTGTCTGTAATAGCTAGCCAACCCCAAGAAACTTTTGACATCAGATGGAGAGATTAGGCGAGGCCAGTTTCTTACTGCTTCACTATTTTAGGGATCTACTCTAATGCCATCACCAGAAATAATATGGCCAAGGAATGCTACTGACTTTAGCCAAAACTCATACTTACTAAATTTGGTGAATAACTGGTGATCTCTGAGGGTCTGAAGTACTGTTCTGAGATGGTTTGCATGATCTCGCTTCGTGCGGGAATAGACCAAAATATCATTTATAAATACTATGACAAACATGTCCAAGTACTGCTTGAACACATGGTTCATCAAGTCCATAAAAGCTACAGGGGCACTAGTAAGGCCGAAAGACATAACTAAGAATTTTAAGTTACCATACCGAGTACGAAAGGCTGTCTTTAGAATGTCGTATTCTCTGACTTAGAGCTAATAGTAGCCTGATTTGAGGTCTATCTTAGACAAATAACTAGCACCCTGAAGTTGGTCAAACAAGTCATCAATCCTGGGAGGAGGATACCTGTTCTTGACCATAACTTTATTGAGTTGACGGTAATTAATGCACATCCTGAGAGAATCGTTTTTTTTGCTTACGAATAAGACATGTGCACCCCACGGGGAAATGCTGGGTCAGGTGAATCCCTTATCTAAGAGATCCTTCAACTATTCTTTCAGTTCCTTAAGTTCTGCAGGTGCCATTCTATATGGTAGAATAGAAATAGGCTGACTGTCTAGAAGAGGATCAATGCCGAAGTCTATTTCCCTTTTAGGAGGAATGCATAGAAGATCTTTGGGAAACACTTTTGAATACTCATTAACCACTAGGACTGATTTAAAGCTGGGAGATTTGGAACTTGAGTCCTTGACATGTACAAAATGATAAACACATCCCTTATATATCATTTTCCTTGCTTGAAGGTAGGAAACGAGATGACCCATGAAAGATGAAGTACTAACCCACCACTCTAAGATAGGTTCATTTGGAAACTAGAACTGAACTATTTTATTTCTGCATTTTACTGTGGCATAGCAGGAATCAAGCCAATCTATGATGAGAATGACATCAAAATCAATCATCTCTAATTTGACTTAGTCCACTAAGGTGATCTTCTGAAATTTCATAATTGGGAAGTTCCTGTATATCTGCCATGCTATGATGGCTTTATTTACTGGGGTAGAGACTAAAAAAGGCTTTGCTAAAATTTTGGGACTGATTCCAAAATCTCCTGCTATAAAGGGAGTAACAAAAGACCAGGATGTACCTAGATCTAGCTTAGCATAAATATGGACATGGAAAATCTGTAACATACCAATAACGACATCAGGATAATTTTCTTGATCCTATCGGGACTGAAGAACATATAGTCTATTTGGGCGTTGCCCACTAGTAGCACTAGAAGTGGCACCCTACTGATTCGGGCGATCGGATTGAGCTGTGGAACGGTTCTACTGAACCTAAGGACCTGAATATGGATAATCTATAACCCTATACCCTGGCTTGCCATATCCAAAACAAGTATCACTGCCAGCCCTGCAAGTACCCTAATAGTTATTGCCATAAGTCTGACAATGAGGATAGGTGCGGGTACTGCTAATACTGCCTTGAGGCTTAGAGATTTGTTCTCTATCTATATTTCCATCTCTAAATTTCAACACTGGAGCACTAGAGGAGGAAGGTTCTAGGAATGCTGGCTTAGGATAAAATTGAGAACGGCTTCCTCCTTCTAATTTAGGATGAGAAAAGCTAAAACTGCCTTACCTTGCTCTATTGTTCTGCCTCTCTCTCATCCTAATATTTTGCTCCTCAATTTACTGAGCATGATTTATAAGCATGGCTAAAGGCATATCATTGTTCAGCATCATAGATCTACGCTCATTTACCATTCTATCATTCACCCCTGACACAAACTTACTCAACTTAGCTCTACTGTCCGCAACCATATGAGGTGCATATCTGGCTAATTGAGTAAATCTAAGAGAGTACTCTTTAACTGTCATATTCCCTGCCTGAGGTTGATGAACTCTAGAACTTTTATCTCCCTCATCTCTTGGGGAAATAATCTATCTATGAAAGTCATGACAAATTTCTCCCACTCTACAGGACTTGCATCCTCTAACTTCTCAGAGTTCCACTATTTGTACCAAGTGTGTGCAACAACCTATAACTAGCATGTGGCTAACTCAGCACTCTGAATAGAAGTAACTCCGATGATATCTATGACCTTCTAGACTTGGCCAATGAATTCCTGAGGGTCTTCATCAGACTACGACCCAAAGAAATATGGAGGGTTCATTTGGGTAAAGTCTCGAATCGTAGCTGCAGCTGAGTTGGCCACTGGGTTGGTTAGAATGACTGCTATCCATTCATTCTGGGCTGCAATAGTCTGAGCAAGTATGGTGAATATGGCTCTAAACTCCGTATGAGAAACATGTTCACCCAAAGGATCTTCGGGCTGAAGAGTTGGCTGGTTTCTTCTCTTTGGAGGTATGTTCTAAAATAAAGAGAAAAAGAGATTAGACTGAGAGTTTAACTTGAGATTATGCTCTCTGGAATGACATGAATACTAAAAGAAGGGAAACTATTTCCTAAAATATCTTAGTATCTTATACATAAATGTGGCATGCAACACACCTATGTATAAGACTCTACTAGATACGACTTTTAAACTTCCTAGGACACCATTGAACTTGGCTCTGATACCAAGTTTGTAATGCCCTGATAATCTGAATCGAAATGATACATGGTTCTCATGACCTCGAGGACCATAAGCTAATCCATGACTGATATCTGTACCTGTACACTGCATAAAATAACATAAAATATGGAAATATATACTGAAAGAACATAAGGTTCAATATTGAACATAATCGAAATATTAACAATGTCTGAATAAAGTGGTATCACAATATCAAAACAAAACTAAAATATTAAAGTCTGAATCTAGTTTGTAATCTAGTCTGAAAGCCTCTAACTGTCTAAAGTAGGGAGTGGAAGGAACATGTCTCCAACTAACTCCCGACTACTGAAAGCCAAACTGTAAATACTGAAGTAATAAAGTAGTAATCATGTCCTCAGATAATGAGGACTCACTGCTAACTCTAATTGCTGAAATCGATAAGGCTACTGCTACTTTGGAACTTGTTCCTCTGAACCTATGGTGTAACATAACAGAAAGCACCATATCACAAACACGTCAGTACATCAGAATGTACTAAGTACACTAGTGAGGTAGGCTGAATGCATGGGGTTCATATGCATAAAAAATACTAATATGAATAACTAGTATGAGTGTGAGAGTGCATACATGAATACATAGTAACTGTGATTGTGAAAACATGATAATTGAATTTGTACATTGATAACGTGGTTTACTAATATCTAGCATGATAGATACTGGGGTTATGATATGACTGATAACATGAGTGACTATTTCTGACAGTCCTGAGTCTGATGGAACTATCTGAGTTCCTTACTGTAACTGAGTTGACTGTATCTGAAAGTCTTGAAAATCTAAAGAACAATCTGAGTTCCTTTACTGAGATTGATACTAAAACTATGAGAGGTAGTTTTTTAACTGACATGCCCCATATGTGCTAATATAGCTAAACTGGGGTCCAATCTCTGCCTTGATTGGAAGGGTGTCAATACCGCGCCACTAATAAGTACAGGCTGTGAGAATCCTCTACTGGCAGGTACTCAAAATAAGAACGGTGGAACCCTTTACTGGCAGGTTAGACCACCTCATATACCCTCAACTAGCAGGTATGATGTCTCAACTTACGCTGGTTATAAAGTTTTAGAACGCAAGGATTGCTTCTAGGAATCACACCCTCTACTGGCAGGTGATTTCCCATCTTTAGGCTCACTCGGTGCTAACTTTTACTCCCAACTGAAGAGACTGAACATGATTTACTGACTGTACATGGACTGAGTTTACTGAATTTTATTGACTGATGGAATACTACTAATATCTGATAACTGACTGAGATCATGAAGTTTCCTGAGTCACATGACTGACTGAAGTATATGGAACGTGGCTTGATTAAGGATATCATGAAAAATGACATGGCTCTAGGCACACAACTATATTTTTTGGGTAAAAGTACCCCCAGGACTCGATGGAAGGAAACTGACACAACATGACTTACTTGATCATAAGAAAAAAGTTCATAATTCATAATGTCATAAGTAAGGAATTTCATACTTTATATGGTTATCAATTCTTGTTCATGGAAAGGAATATATTTAACATGAAACTACTTGCATGGTTTCATTATCATGAGCATTTCATAGAACAACAACCAATACACAACTATAGCATGAAAATCATGTTGAGTCATAAGGGATAGCATGGACTTGTAATTTGGAAATAATTGAGTCATGAAAGCATGGTTTCTACTATTCTAAGTATTTTATCAAACACCTTGCATGCACTCTTTAGGGCATAGATGTGTTCATCAAATTAAAAAACTAACACCCCCAAATTCACGGGTTTCAACCAACAAGCTCACACACTTCATGAACATACATCAAGATCACGTGTTGTAACTTAATTAACAACCATAAATCATGAACATGATCATATCATAATCATACAACCACAATATATTATTTAAAATATTGTTCTTGGACTCCACGGATGAAAGGAATTCGTGGATGAACACTATGCATACCTTAGTGATTGAATCTTGAAAGAAAATTGACCTTTCTTGAATGTTATTAGATTGGGAGTCTTAATTCTTGAATATATTGTGGAGGGTGTGATGGGGTCTTAAAGTTAATTGAGAAGAAACCCTAAGTTTGTTCTTGGGAACTAAGAGGGTTAAGAGCTTTTGAAACTTAATTTCAATAGCTAAGTACGTGTTTTTAGGGTTTTATGTCACGGGGTAAGGTTTAGGGAGAGGGAAAAAGACAAAAATACCCCTAAAAATTACCTCCAAGTTTTAAAATTATCAGCTGATGACATGGGCTGATAAGCCGTCAGATCTGTGATAGCCCGTCAGCCCAGGTCGTCACCTGGGATCTAGAATTTTCAACATTCTGCCTAAGTCTGATGACATTGCTGATAAGATGTCAGAAATGTCATCGGAAATAGATAAGTTATCAGAAATGTCATTAGAATTGTCGTCACTTAGTTTTAGGCTGACATACTGGAGTAAAATAAGCATAAATTTTTGCTCCGATATCGGATTTAGGAGAAATTAGTATCATTAGAAAGATAATTCAATTATATATCTGTTGGTGGGTCATGAGATCAAAAATTTATAGTATAACGAGAGATATGATCATTTGAAGTTTACTATGGCAATATCCTTCCCAAAAATTCAATCGATAAGGAATATTTTGAGCCGTCTAATATCTAGAGCATATTTTAGACCTTAATACACATCAAACTTGATCATAAAACTAAGAAATCATTAGAATTTATTTCTCATGAGCTTGAAACATAGTTCCACTATCAGTTGGGAATCTCTAGGTATTATACTTGGTATGAACGACTCTCCAAGTTCCTGCTTGAAAGTGGGTTCAAAAGAGGAAAGATTTAACAACACCTTATTTTTGAAGGCAAAAGGAAGAAATCTTCTCATTGTCCAAATTTATATGGTTGATATCATATTTGAAGCTACAACCAACTCCATGTGTGATGAGTTTTCTAGGCTGATGAGTAGTTAGTTTGAGATGAGTATGATGGAAGAAATCAATTTCTTTCTCAGGCTACAAATTAAGAAAGGTACATCTATGATTACTGTATGTTAGCATAAGTACATTTATGAGCTGCTCTAAAGGTTCCATATTGAGCATGCAAAGCCTAACAACACTACTATAGGAACCTTCTTTACTTTGGACTTGGATAAACCTAGTCCCTTATTTAATAATACTATGTATAGAGAAATTATTGGTTCATTGCTCTATATGATATCTAGCAGACCTAACATTATGTTTAATATTGGGATGTGTTCTATATTTCAAGCAAATCTAAAAGAATCTCACCCAAAGACCACCAAAAGGATTCTGAGATATCTTAAAGGGACCCCCAACTTAGTCTTACTCTATTTTACTAGTGTCAAATTTGACATGATTGGATATACTGATGCTGATTATACTGGGTGCCTGATTGATTGAAAGAGTACCTCAGAAATGGATCATTTCCTTAGATCATCTTTATTCTCTTAGGGTACCAAGAAGTAGAACTCAGTGGCACTCTCAACTGCAGAGGTTGAATATGTTGCAACTGCCTCATGCTATGCTCGACTACTATGGGTCAAGCAGCAACTTGAAGATTTTGGCATTATTTCATATTGTGTTCCTTTATTCTGTAACAACACAAGTGCCATCAATATGGCAAAAAATCTAGTTTAGCATAAAAGAACAAAACATATAAATATCAGACACCACTTTCTTAGAAATAATGTGGAGAAGGGGTTGATCAAGATGGTGTCTTGCAATACTGAAAATCAAATTGCTAACATTTTTACCAAGACACTTGGTAGAGAAAAATTTGAAGAGAAACAAGACAAGGTTGGGACTGATGAGGCTAAGTTAAATACATGCTACTTTTCTTCATTTTCTAAATATGGATATGACTTGGTAAGTCAGTATCTAGGCTAGATTATATCACCTATGTCTAACTTAGTATCATATTTTTTATAGATATACACCCATGAAAAGTAGGAAAAGATAGGGAGTAGGGTGAAATAGCTCAAGTGCTCTGTGCTTAGACCATCATGTGGGGACCAGGTTCTTAATTAGGTTAGTATCACACTCTATTCTTAAATACTATCCATGATTCTATGTATAGTGCCACACCAACTCTCGCACTTAAAAATATCACACTCTTCTTAAGTCTAAAAGCAATCTTGATCATCTACTTGTCTATCCTTGAGAATCTATTCCTTCATACTTCTAACTGCCCAAGGGAAGAAAATAGTGTAGTTGTTCTCTAGTTTAAAGGGGTTACCAAAGTTGAAAGGTATACATATATGTATATAATTTTATATATATATATAAAGGGGGTGGAGGAGGTTGGTATTCCTTGAACCACATAACTTGGTTCAAAATTTTCCTTTGGACACCTCTCTTATAAGCCCTAATATATCTGGTTTCCCCATGGGATGTTTCTTTCTATACTACCTTCTTAATTCCTGCATGAGTCCACTTTGTGCTATATTCTCTCTTCCTTATCTAATCTTGCCTGCTCATATAAGTGTAGCCTTAATGGGCATGAGTTAACATGTGTTCTTATCTGTTCTTCATTTACTACTTTACTATTTTGATGATGCCAAAAAAAGGAAGTTATAGTGTAGCTGGTGTAATAGTGTACAGAGTTCTCACATTCAGGGGACCCTTAGGTGCTGATAGACAGGGGAAATAGGTTGAAGATTCTTAAGGCTATTAGCGAAAGGGGGAACAAGTGAAGACAAATGTTTGAGGGCATGTTGCTGAGGATGTTGTGCATAGTGTGTATGCTTGATGATGTCAAAGATGTTCATGGGGTCATCATCAAAATGGGGAAATTCTTAAGTCATTCATTTTGATGATGATGAATTGCATGTTAGTTGGGACTTGGTCTCCAAATATTGTATGATGACAAAGTTGCAATTATTTAGGAAATAGGTAAGTACAAAAGTTGGTGGGAAAAGCTCTTGCACTTTTTCCTCTTAGCCAATAGGATTCATCCTAGGTTTTACTGTGCCATACTATATATTGTCCATCTTCCACAACAATAAAACCTAAGCTTCCATACTATTGCAATATCTCTCTCTCTCTCAGCTCTTAGATCAAAGACTCACTTTTGCAATGGGGAATTTGCATTCTTGTTGGATTTGAGTCTTCGTATTCTAATCTTAAATGTTGCCTACTGCTGCTTGTATGATTATTAGTATATGTAGTGGTGTAAATTTTATTTCACTGTAATCATCTAGAGTTAGGTGATCTTCAAGAAAGAGTTAGCTTGTCAATCTAGTTAGAGTTAGCTGGTGTGTGGTATAGTAGAGTTCCTATGAGATTCTCTTTTGTAATAGAGTTATTACTAAGAGTAAAAGGAGTAAGAGTTTAATTCTTGAAATTTGGAGTCTGTATTCAAATTTGCTTTGATATAGTGCAGCTTTAGAAATCCATGGGGTAGGTTGTGGGATTTCTTCCTTGAGTAGGGAGTTTTCACATAAAATTAATGTGTAGGTTAATTACTTCCTCAAGCTTTTTTTACTAAACCTTCTCCTAGTTGTTACTGGTTGAATCTGTTTAGGACTAGTGGTCCTAAAGGTGAGGAGCAACCAACTACAACTCTTTGTGGTCTTAAAATGATTACATTAAAAGTAAAATTCATCCATTAATCTTAGTTGAGTTAGTAAAATGTCAATTTAATCATTACTATTTGTTATAGAACTACGGGTGTGACCTAGTGGTCAATGAAGTTTGTGGAGAACCATGACATCTAAGATTCAAATCTCAACATAGACAAAAATAAACTAGGTGATTTCTTCCCATCTAGCCTTGGTGGATAGAGTTACTTGATATTCATTGTTAATGGGATGTGATAGGTATATCGTGAGTTGTAATACATCGTACTTTTCTTAGTCCAGTTCAGCTCCTAGTTCTTGCATAAGAGGATAAAATCCTAGAAATTTAGCTAAGTGTTGGGGACTTAGCTTAAGTTTTGGCCTCTTAATATTTATGCTCTTTATAGTGACTTTCCAAACTCCGAGACATAATTTTTTGAGTTAATTTATGTTCAGGTGTGTAATTATCATGTCTCGGGTAACCTTTGGATTTTTCAGACAAGATTTGCACCATGTTTGGATTGCCAAAACAGCAAGTCACTACGATTTTGGTGCGTCGCAGTGGCTATAGAGGTGGCAACCTTGGCGTATCGTGGTGAAGGTGTATTTTGTCATGTTCTTGATTCATAATTTAAATTCTTGTTTCATGATCTTTATCCTTGTGTGTGAAGTTCTTATTAGGTGAAAAATGTTCAAAGAAATCACTTAGAGCCAAGTTGAGCTAAGATCCTTTGATTCGTCCAAAGTTTGGTATTCGATTCTACAAAGGTCAACATTGAAAATGCATAACTTTTACTATATGGGAAATTCTTAATTTCAAGACCCACAAAATTATACATAATTGAATTAGCTTTCCAATGATACCAATTTCTCCTTAATTCGATACCCTAGTGAAAAGTTACGACATTTTTCTTGTAAGGCAGTAATCCATCACGATTACACTACATCGCGGTGAGCCTTCAAATCACAATCCGGGTTACGCTTTTTTGGTTTAAATGATGGAGGGGCATGGGGTCTTTTAACACCTTAACCCAGGTCGTAAAAATATGAGTTTAAGCATCCATTAGGGGATTATTTGCCCTTATTCTCCTATTTTACTCTCAGCAACAAACCCTAATCATTCCTCCTCAAGATCATCCATTCCATCACCTCTTCTTCAAGAAAAATCAAGTTTTCAAGTTTTCCAATTCAAGAAAGCTTTCAGGATTTTGTTTATTCTTCCAGATTTAAAGTTTTAAGGTATGTGGGAGTTCATCCATGGGTCCTCTTTCACCCATGGAGTCCAAAACCCTTTTTTTTTTCATTTAAAGAATGAATAATGTTATTTCGTATGTTCAAGGAAAGATTAAATTTCACATTTTCATGGTGTTTTAATTCAATTCAGTCCATTTGTGATTCCATGCATGATTTTGAATTTCTCATGCCGTGAATTTGAGTTTCCCCATGCTTTACTCAAGTGAATTCCATGATAGATTCTAAAATCATGTTTTTTTAGCAACATTTCCATATTTTAAATTCATGCTTTCCACATGTTTGATGAAATTCCCATATCATGTTCAATTAACTTCAAGATGAATCCCCAAGCTATGAATGTTACCATATGACACTAATGTTCCTTCATGTTTAAGACATTCTTATGATTCAAGTTATGATCTTTACATGTATTGACAAAACACTCATGTCCTATTTCTCACGAATTCCATATAAATCAACCAATTCATGATCTTAGTCATGTAATCATACTATGCTCCCATGTTTAAAACTATTCCTATGTTAAACTATGAATTGCAAGTGTTAATTGAAATGCCCTAATGATTGGGTTTTGAATTTCGAGTACTTATTATGTCCCAAAGCTTTAGTATGTCCTATTATTATTGTTATCAAGTCTTGGGGGTTATGAATACCCAAAATTTAGCTATTTACCTAGTTTTCACTATCTATAGAATGATTTTAACTATACCATGAGCAATATTATTCAATCAATAATATGGTTAGTTGTGAGTCCAATTAAGCTTAGCTTAGTCCAATTTCAGTTCCAGTGTCAGTTTCACATTAATAATTATCTCAAAATTTGTATGCACTGTTATTTTCAAAATATCATAACCTGAACTTATCATTATTAGTTATCAGTGTATGCACCAGTTAGTATTTTAGTGTTTTTCAGTTGGGAGTAGGATTTAGCATTGAGCGAACCCAGGGATGGGGGCTCACCTACCAGTTGAGGGTGTGACTCTTATTAATAATCCCTATGATCCAGAACTACGTAGACAATGTAGGTTTGAGATGTTAACCTTCCAATTGAGGGTTGACACATATCTCACTATAGCACCTGCCAGTAGAGGGTGACTGTTAAGTCCTTTGGGACATAACTTTAGTAGATCCACCCAACCAGTGTTACTACCCATGCTATAGTACTAACACCCTTGCAACTAGGGTTACAGGTCGGACCCCAAATTGCTCAAATTAGGGTATGTCGGTTATATGATACCTCCCACAATCCTAGTATAATATTAAGTGTCTCTTCATTTTAGGTTTGCTTGAATAAGTGTACAAACTTTCAGATATTTGATTTTATAGCTTTCAGTCTTTCAGATTACAGATTATCTCAATGACATACTAGATATACACTTAGTCCTGCATTCTTGAATTTTACAATTTTAATACATTCATGCTTATTTATGTCAAGTTGTTCAGTTACTCCTTACTCCATATACATGTACTCCACAGTTTCAGTCCAGTTATTCAGACTAGGTACAACCTAGTCTTACATGACCAGTATTCAGTTATCAATTATCCAGTTAATCTAATAGGCTTAGTATATGTCAGTTTCCATCACATAGTTTCAGACCCAGTATTTATACAGTATCCATGTTTTTCTGTATCCCAACTTCAATTCTACTTATATTATATAAGTAAAATTTTAAGAAACTAAGTGTATTGATTCACCATTTTATCAGATTATATTTTTTTCTCATTTTTTTTAGATGTTTTTGGCTTCCAGTTTATTCCAGCCTATTGGTTAGTCTACTTACAGTTAGCATGCATGCTTTACGATTTTATACATAATTAGTTTTTACTTATTGCATTCACCGCTGCATATATAGTATATTCCAGAGGTACTGATCAACATATAGACCAGTGTGGCTACATAGTTTCATAATGTAGATACTATTTGTTGCCCGTACATTATGATCCGAAAGTTACAGTTTCCAGCTAGCAGGTGATGGGTTCTCTTATTTCAGGAACTCCAGACAGTTTTAGTTCATGTATCATTTATTTTTTCATATGTATTGATTTAAGGTAGTTGGAGGCATGTCCCAACTATCTGTAGTCAATATAGTAGAGGCTTCATAGATGTCAGTCAGAGTTAGTTTTGTTACTTGAGTTCTTTCTCAGTTTTATCAGATTATAAACTTTACCAGTTACATATTATTTTAGATTTTCAATATGATAATGTTTCTGCATAATAGAACTTATTATTTAATGTATTATAATTCAATTTCTCAATAGTATGCCAGTTCATGGGTTAGCTTGGGATCATTTGTAGTTCGAAGCATCATGTGGCATCCAGGTTGTACTCCTGGGGAATTACAAACTTTGTAGCAGAGCCCAGAGTTCAAGAGAGGTTGATAATAGATTCCCTTACCATTGATAATCGATTCCTTAATCATCCATTAGAGAGGTTGCCCTTTAATCTTGTCAGTCGAGAATAGTAAGCTCAGAATTTAGTCATCGATGTAAGTACATCTAGTTTCTCAGTAATCAGTATTAGATGAGTTAGTGTCTCAGTTTCTCGATGTCAGTGGTGAGTTCAGTCTGTAGTAAGGCAGTATCCAAGTTTCAGTCTTTAGAGTTGAGATGATTATGACTATGGTTTATGCATTCATGTATGTGTATATGTTCTCTTACGACATTTTCATGATTATTCAATTTAGATATTATGCATGCATAAGCCCTTGTATTTAACCTACCTCGTCTGTATACTCGTTATATTCCTGTACTAATGCATTTACGCTATGGTGTTCTATTTGACACCATAGGTTTAAAGGCAAAGGATCTAGATTTTCCTCAGCAGTTCAGTCCCAGCCAACAGCAGTAGCCATAGCCGTGAGTCCTTTTCTTTCGAGGATGAATCTTAGTTTATTATTATTGCATCAGATTTTGTTTACTTTCAGTTGACGGAGTTAGTTGGGGACATGTCCCATCAACTCCATAGTTCAAATATGTTAGAGGCTTTTTCAGATGGATGTATTTGTATTCAGATTTTAGTTTTGTGTATTCATAAATATTTTGAACCTTATGGCTAGTTTCCGCATTTATTTTAGATATTATACAGTCCACAGGTACAGATATCAGTAAAACGGTTAGCTTGTGGTCCTTTGGTTCATAAGCACCGTGTGATATCTTGGGATGGGATCTCGGGGCGTTAAAACCTTGGTATCAAAGCCTATGGTTCAAGAGTGTCCTAGGGAGTCCGAAAAGCCGCATCTTATAAAGTCTTATGAATGGGTGTGTTATGCGCCACATTTATGTATAAGAGGCTACGAGATGTTTTAGGAGAAGTTTCCCTTTTTTCAATATTCAGATCGTGCGAGAGAGAATGAGCTCAAGTTTATTCTCAGTCTAATTCACTTCTTCCTTCAATTTATAGACTATACCTCTTCACATAGATTTTGTCCATAGGGTTGATGACCAGCCCCCATAGCCAGTAGATCCTGAGGTTAAGAGTGTGTCGCATGCAGAGTTTCAGGCAGCTTTTCAGGCACTAGCCCAAGCTGTGACTAATGTTTGGGGCAATCATTATGCTGTAGCTCCACATCAGCAAGATGGGAATTCTTCCGTAGCCAGGGTTAGAAACTTCATGAAAATGAACCTACCAGAATTTTTTGGGTCAGTGGTAGGTGAGGACCCACAACTATATCTAGAAGAGGTGAAGAAGATCACCCGGATAATGCATATTTTTAAGGAGAAGAGTGCTGATTTAACATCATATATGTTGAAAGATGTTGCTCATGATTGGGTAGTGATGTGGGAGAAAAGTAGAGGGGAGAATAAAGCTCCCGTGACTTAGCTAGAGTTTTAGAGTGCCTTTCTAGATAGATTCTTTCCGCTAGAGATGAGAGAGGCTAAGGTAGAATAGTTCATAAACCTAAGGCAAGATTCTATGACCATGAAAGAGTACTGTCTCAAGTTTAACCAATTAGCTAAGTATGCTCCCGACCTAGTAGCTGACCCTAGAGCGAGTATGAGTAAGTTTTTGTCTGGGGTATCGAGTTATGTGTTGAAAGAGTGTAGAGCTTCTATGCTCAATAGAGATATGGATCTTTATAGGCTAATGATGTATGCACAACAGATTGAGGCAGATAAGATAAAGAAAAGAGAGAGAGTGAGCAAGAGAGCCAAGAAAAGTAGTTGTGGTTTCTTATAGGCAGGGTTCCAGAGTGGTAGTCATTCTTGGCATGGTAGGAGATTTATAGTCCCAGTTCCATATTCAGCTAGAATGCCCTCACTTGTGTTTGGGGGTGTCAGATCTAAGGGAGCATCAGGCTCTAAAGCCCATAGTAGTTCTAGTGGTGTTCGTACCTATCTGTGTTATGGAGAGTGTGGCAAGTGCCACAAAGGCGTGTGTAGGGCCGGTAGCAATGTGTGCTTCAGGTGTGGTGAGCCAGGCTCCATGATCTTCAGGCTCGCCTTGATTGGGAAGGTTTCCCTGAAATAGACCCAGGTATGTTATGAGCCCTTCATCTTTATGATATGCATTTTTAGATCCTTCGCTTTCATTTTTAGGTTATATGCTAGCATGAGTCATGCATGAGTTTCAGATCTCAGTCGGTCAATTATGACCTAGTCTGTAAGTGACCCGTGCACTGCCCTACTATTTGAGCAAAGTATGTTTAAAGGGACATAGAGTCTTAAAGGGGAGATACCCCATATTATTATGATTTTTGCATTTCAATAGATTCATCCAGATGCATGTTCAGATTTCTTTATGAAGTTAGCATCAGTTGTTATTGCATTGTCAGTCGTACTTTCAAAAGTCAGCTAAGCTAGACATTCATGCATTAGATATGCATATTCAGTAGAAGTGAGTTCATCTTTTTAGTGTGTGTTCAGTCATGTATTCATGAGATCAGCCCAGTTATGAGTTCATTTATCAGATATGTATATGTATTATGAGAATTCAGCTATGAGTAGATTCAGTTGAGTATTCCATGCATCAGATATGCATGCCCAGTATGAGAACTCTGTATGTCAGTTGTTCTAGTTGCATAGTCATGTTCTGAGATGTTCCCATTCCTTGGGTAAGTTCAGTTGATCTGTATTCTCAGTCTATCAAGTGACATTCGAGGATGAATGTTCCCAAGGGGGAGATAATGTAATAGCCCACAAATTCCTCTTCCAGTTTGAGCCTTAGAGCGTATTTAGTAAAATAGAAATCTTAGTCTAAAAGTTTCAGAAATATCTTCCTAAGTGTGAAATACTTTGAATCGTGTGAAATTTCCCTAATTTCTAATTTTTTTTCCATATAGAGCATTGAATAAGCTTTCCATCGATACAAAATTCACCCAAATAGGACACTCGGGTGAAGAGTTAGAGCCATTTTAGTGAGACAGTGTGCCACCTTGCACCTTAGCATGTCGCGGAGCCAACTAAAATGGTAATTATCAAATTTTAGTGAAACTCCGCGATTCCACCGCGTCGCGGTATAGTTTTAGTTTGTACCCAAGGGGGCAATGTGATTTCCACCGTATCGCGCCATCGTGCAGTTTCCTAATTGTCCAAATTCCAGCGTGTCGCGCCAGCATGTAAAATCAAGATTTTTTAGTTTAATTCCAAGGGAGAAAAGGGGCTTTTCCTAACCCCTATATATACTCTCTTACATGGGATTCGGCCTTATTTTTCTCTCCTTCCACTCCAAAAACTAGGGTTTATAAAATCAAAACCCTCTATTTTTCTTCAACAAAAATTAAGAGAGAATCAAGAGAAATCAAGAAATCTTTCCTAGAACCTTCAAGAAAAGAGTTTCCCTAGATATGTAGATGTTGATTCTTGGGTCCCTTTCATCCAAGAAGATCAAATACCCTTTTCTAAAACTCAAAGATTTTATGTTTATGAGTTGTTAATGATTCATGTGAGTTGAAATTGATGTTCCATGTGTTGTTGAGTTTTGATTCATGTTTGTCTACAAGATTTATGAACTTGAACCTTAGTATGTGGAATTCTCGTATTGGTGGTGATGAACCCTAGTAAGTGGAATTCTTGTGAGGGTGGTGATGAACATTCCTAATGATGCTTCCTATATGAAGTATTCATGTTAAATAGGAGTAGAAATGGTTGAATAAGCGAAGCATGTCCTGCGTAAGTTTGATAAAGAGCTTAGGTGAGGCATAAAGGGCATTATAGTATCTTGAACAGGAAACCCCCAAATTGGGAGCTAGTCCATGTATGCGTAGTGTTTGATAAAATGCCTTAGTGAGTGAAATGTGCATTGATAGTATGAAATCCCCAAGCAGGTGTAAACCCGTACTTGCTTAGTGTTTTTGAAAGACCTTAGTGAACAAGTCGAGATATGATGGTTCTAAATTCCCTAATTATGTACTCTCTGATATATGCTAAGCTTTAATATATGCCAAGTTGTTAGCATGTAAGTTGAGATATGATAGTAAGAAGTTTTCCTCAAATCGCATGATGTCCAAATACATGTGAAGCTTGACTTAGGTGTGAAGTACTTGAGGTAAGACCTTGTTAAAGGAAGTATAATCTAGTAGCATGTTTCCCTACGTTTGTATATGTTGATGTTTCTTAAATGCTTGACGTGATGCCTTAATGATTGTCGATGTAAAGGTATGTTAAGTTTCCTAAATACTTGAAGAGATTCTTTAATGAAAATGATGATGATGAATGAACAATTGTGATGATGATGATGAATGAATGGTTGTGATAATGGAGGAATAATTATGCTTTATTTTATGTTATCGAGTCCTGGGAATATTTATACCCAAAAATTTAGCTGCCGTCTAAAGCTCGTATCATTTTCACGATAATTCCAGTTGAACTATGACTTTCAGAACTCATTGAATTATAGAATGCTATATCCTCTGTTAGTTACAGAACTTAAGAAATCTCAGTAATCTCAGTTATCTCTGTAATCTTGGTATTGCTAGTGATCTAGCCTCAGTCCTATAATCAACTCAGATCCATAGTATTCAAGTGTTTAATTCTGATCTCAGAAGCAATTCGAATAATATATTCAAGATCTGTATTATCAGTCACACACTATGATTCAGTACCATTTCTATCTGATATAAAATTAAGTGATCTTAGCATAACTCAATCAGATCTTTTGAGAATCACGATTAGTATCAGATTCAGTTCAGTTGTGTTCAGTTAGGAATTTAGTCAGAGTCTTTTAGCTGGGCATAGAAACTAGCACCGAGTAAGGGAAGGGATGGCAGATCTTACCATCAGTGAGAGAGAGACTAGAGTCATTAGTAGAAATCCCTGATCTCCAAAACTGTGTAGCCAGCAAAGGAACAAGCGTCACCTTCAGGAAAAAGTCTGTCACCTCCAGAGAGAGAGTATTTGACTATTATATTACCTTAGGTCGACTTCCTAGTAAGGGTCATCCTTCAGAGAGGGTTAACCAAAGAGATGTCCTTACCTGTGGCACGATATTGACACCCTTCCAACTGGGGTTATAGGTTGGACCCCACCTGTGGTTAGTTGGGGCATGTCAGTTAAGTAACTACTTCCCACAGTTTTAGTTTCAGTTTTAGATTTAGTCTCAGTCTCAGTATCAATCTTCAGAAATTAGGACTGTCAGATACAATCATCTATCTCTATGAGGACTCAGATAGTTCCATTGATTCATGGACCATCCATCAGATAGGCTTGGTATCATATACAGTTATTTGATATCATATTCAAAGATATGCCACCAGACAGGCTTGATCACAGTCTCAAACTCTATTAAGTATTCTTATTATCAAATTCAAATATGATCATTTGCTTACCATTGATAATAACTTCCTTAATCATCTGTTAGAGAGGTTGCTCTTTAATCTTGTCAGTCGAGAGAAGTAAGCTCAAACTTCAGTCATTGATGTAAGTACATCCAGTTTCTTAGTCATCAGTATCAGATGAGTCAGTATCTCAGTATCAGTAGTGAGTTCAGTCTATAGTAAGACAGTATCCGAGGTTTTGTCTCTAGAGTTATAATGATTGTGACTATGGTCTATGTATTCATGTATGTGTATGTGTTCTCGTGCGATATTTCCATGATTATTCATTTTAGATATTATGCATGCATGGGCCTTTGCATTTAACCTACCTTGTCTACATACTCGATACATTCTTGTATTGAAGCATTTGCGCTATGGTGTTCTATTTGACACCACAGGTTTAGTGGAATAGGATCTAGAGTTTCCTCAATAGTTTAGTCCCAGCCAGTAGCAGTAGCCATAGTCGTGAGTCCTCTTCTTTAGAGGACGAATCTCAGTTTACTATTATTATATCAGATTTTGTTTACTTTCAGTTGACAGAGTTAATTGGGGACATGTCCCATCAACTCCACAGTTCAGATAAATTAGAGGCTTTTTAGATGGATGTATTGGTTTTTAGTTTTTAGTTTTGTTATTCATAGATGTATTGAACCTTATGGCTAGTTTCTGAATTTATTTTACATATTATACAGTGCACAGGTATAGATATCAGTAAAAGGGTTAGCTTATGGTCCTTTGGGTCATAAGCTCCGTGTGACATCTCGGGATGGGATCTCAGGGTGTTACACTTAAATCCTTACAGGCAGAGTTTCCTCAGCTAGTACCTACAGACAGTTATGGGATTGCATGTTACCACAAAATATATCCCATTAGTGCCCTTATGTCCTAAAGTTTGAAATATTTCATTCATGTTCATGAAAATCGTACATTGAGACTAAGTGAGATGTACTCTTAGATTTCTCTCAAAAATCCTATGATAGTATATAGTCTAGAATTAGAAGCATGAACCCAAAAGTTTAGAAGTAGTAGAGTTGGGATAGTATTATCTAGATTGAGCAGATTATGTATTCACATGGCTAGTTGTATGAAAGGTGAATCAGTAGGCTTGAAACAGTGAATGCAAGAATTTAAGTTTACTAATGCAGAATTAAGTATGATGATGTTTTTATGATTTAAAGGTGTACCTAAGTTGATGGGATTACATTATTTCTATGTTTTAAATTGTGTGTGCTTAGATAGTGCCCTTGGTTTTTTAAATGGAGATTGAGGCTATGTAGTATGTGATGTCCTTACCAACTAAGTTATGGTATATATGTTGTTGATATAGGATGTTGAGGTGTAATGGTAGTCCTTATGGTTTGGATGTGATGTTAGTAGGCTATGAAGGAAGTTAGTATGGTTCATTGAAAGTTTGGGGATACCCATGTTAAGTGTTAGAATCTAAGTTTGAATATTTGAAAATTAAGCTAATAGAAAAGAGGAGTTGAAGCTCTAGGCGGTGTGCAATCAGAGTAAAGTGATTGTAGTTCACTTTAGAGTTATTAACGGGTTCCATAAACTTAGAATGATTGCTTAAATCTAAAGGGGAGATGATAGAAAAAGTACCCAAGTCAGGATTTCAGATTCTAGTAGTGATGCTAGAGTATTGTAGAATATCAGCAAGAGAGTATGATGCCCAATACATTCTTATTTCAGTATTTGTACTTCAGTTATCGTGATATCTACTCATGCCTTACACGTCAGCTCCATGATCATAGTTCATGTTCATACACACAATAGAGAATCATGTACTCTTCCAGTTCCTAGTATGAGGAGTTCCGGTTCATTTAGCTGTATGAATCATTTTGCATGAAATTATGAACTCCAAAGTCAAGTCATGCAGCTCATGACTCATGTAATCATGCCATAGAGTATGCTCAGCTCCCAGAAATCATGGTATGTTATAATGATCAGTGAAATTCAATTTATGTCATATATACCCTTAGTTTTGATCTTTTCGATGAATCTATAATGTTGATACTCTACTCCTCAGTCCCCAGTTACGTGTCAAAATTATCAGTGCCCATGTGAACATTTTAAGTAGCCTCAAGTGAAGTACAATTTTGAAGTGGAATGTATAGTTGAGTTTAGAATTTTAGTATAATTCATTCCGTATAACTAGCAATCCAGTCTAGCAGTTAGACAAACATATTTCTATGGTTTACCATCTTTCCATCTAGTCTTACTATCTGAAGTTTCATAAATATGGCTATTCCATGAGGTAAACTAATCGCATCCATGCAAATTATGAATTCAGTTCAATTCATGCATCATGCATTATGTTTTAGATTCAGATATTCAGTTATGATTCAGTTTGTAAGTGTCCCATGAATCATCTCAGTCTTTTCTTAGTATTTCATCCAAGTTAGTGTCATTCAGGGGATGAAGTATCCCAAGGGAGAGATGTTGTCATGCACCGAGTTTTCATATCCTAAATCTCTCACCATTTATTCAAAAAATCCAATCCAACTCGAGGTAATGGTTACTCATAAGTTGACTCTCTCATTTCTATCTCAGCCTTATAACCATTCGCATGTCATTGCATGTATTCAAGGAATCAGTTCAGTTCATGATATTCAATTTATGTACCATGTTTCAAACTCAGTTATGTATCATGTTTCTAGTTGTGCATGTTCAGTATATGATTTTAGTTTCCTAGTATTCTTAGTCTAACTAGTCTTATTTAAGGACGAATATTCCCAAGGGGGAGATATTGTAATACCCCATACTTTTCTTAGTCTAGTTCAGCTCCTAGTTCTTGCATAAGAAGTTAAAAGCCTAGAAATTTTGCTATGTATTGGTGACTTAGCTTAAGTTTTGGCCTCTTAACTTTGATGATTTTTAACGTGACCTTCCCAATCCGGAGAAGTAAGTTTTTGAGTTGATTTATGTTTAGGGGTGTAAGTATCACATCTCGAATAATTTTTATATTTTTCGGATGAGGTTTGCACTAAGTTTGGATTTTCAAAACAGCAAGTCACCGTGATTGTGGCGAGTCGCGGTGGCTATAGCGGTGGCAACCTTTGTGTGTCGTGGTGAAGGTGTATTTTTCATGTTCTTGATTCATAATTCAAGTGCATGTGTCATGATATTTATCCTAGTGTGTTAAGTACTTCTTAGATGAAGAATGCTCATAGAAATTACTTAGAGCCAAGTTGAGCTAAGATCCTTTGATTCATCCAAAGTTTGGTATTTAATTATACAAGGGTCAACTTTGAAAGTGTATAAATTTTGATATATAGGAACTTTTTCAGATCAAGAACCGCAAAATTATAGATAGTTAAATTATCTTTCCAACGATACCAATTTCGCCTTAATCCAATGCCCTAGTAAAAAGCTATGACATTTTTCGTGTGAGGCAGTAAGCCACCGGGTCTGGGTGAGCCTTCAAATCGCAAATCCGGGTTTCGATTTTTCGGTTTACATGATGGAGGGGTAATGGGGTCACAAACCCTAATAATTCCTCCTCAATATCATTCATTCCATCACCTCCTCAAGATCATTCATTCCTCCTTAAGATCATTCATTTCTCATCAAGATCATTCATTCCATCACCTTTTCTTCAAGAAAAATCATGATTTCATGTTTCCCAATTCTAGAAAGCTTTCAGGATTTTGTTTTTTCTTCAAGATTTAAAGTTTTAAGGTATGTGGGAGTTCATTCATGGGACCCCTTTCACCCATGGAGCCCCAAACCCTTTTCTTAAAGAATGAATTATGTTATTTCATATGCTCAACGAAAGAATGAATTTCATATTTTCATGGTGTTTTAATTCAATTCAGCCCATTTGAGTTTTCCCATGCTATGTTCAAGTGAATTCTATGATAGATCCTAAACTCATGATTTTTAGCAGCATTTCCATATTTTAAATTCATGTTTTCAACATGTTTCATGAAATTCCTATATCATGTTCAATCAATTCGAAGATGAATCCCCAAGTTATGAATGTTACCATGTGACTCTATTGTTCCTTCATGTTTAAGACATTATTACGATTCAAGTTATGATCTTTACATGTATTGATGAAACACTCATGTCCTATTTCATACGAATTCCATGTAAATCCCCAAATTCATGATATTAGTCATGTAATCATGCTATTCTCCCATGTTTAAAACTATCCCCATGTTAAACTATAAATTACAAGTGTTTGATGAAATGCCCTAATGATTGGGTTTTGAATACTGACTACTTATTATGTCCTGAAGATTTAGTAAGTCCTACTATTATTGTTTTCGAGTTATGGGGGTTATGAATACCCAAAATTTAGCTGTTTATCTAGTTTTCACTTCCTACAAAATGATTTCTGTTGATTGCAAAACCAACCCACAACACGAAAACAAGATACAAAACACAAGACCAAGAAGAGAACACAACACCCAAAGCGGAGACACAACTCGTAGGACCTCTTTTTGGTAACAAACCAGCCCTCAACTCAACAATAACAAGGGTAAATCACACCATGGCAGCAACTACATGAGATGAACAAGACGAGTAACAACAAAGATAACAAGAACCAACGGTTTCACTAATTACAACAACAAATTATTAGAAGAAGTAAAGATAGGTAGTAAGACATCAACTCTTACAAGAACTAAGAAACTAAGTGTATTTCAAACACTGAGCCCATTAATAGATGTAAAAAGCAACACCTACACTCTTACAATGACACAAGAGGGGGTGAACCTCTCAAGCACTAAGTTATCGAACCAAGTTCTACAACACTAGTGATTCCACACTAGTATCACCCTCATTTCAGTTTTGGTAGATTTTCCAAGCCCTAAAATAAATGTTACACTCTCCATAGAGAGAAGAAAGGTGTTCCAAAATGTGTCTTACAATATCATTCAACAACTAAAGAAATAATGACCTGATACTAGTCTATTTATAGACTTATTACATCATAGAGTGAAAGGTCCAAAAAACCCTTAATGAAGAGAGAAAAAGAGGAGCCCTTGGAGTGTAAGTAAGGGCGGATTTGTTGTGTCCAAAGCCCTCTTCAAAATTCAACTTGTACACTCTCTCGGCTTGATTCCATGCATGCTCAGGTATGCTCATCTTCATGATTGTGCCCGTATCATCCTCTTTATCTTGAGAGGACTTTGGCCTCAAATTCACGAAATCTTATCTTTCAATTAGGCATGCCACATGCATTACCACATAACCAAAAATATTCACCACCATCTTCATTTTGTACCTCAACTTTCTCTCGATTTTCCCTCAATCTCATCTGCCTCAATTCCCATATATTTACTTGGTGGCGGGTTCCTTGTTGATCCCTACATCTTTTTCTCAATTCATCTTCCATCATATAAGCATCATAAAAGACTCTATATTTTTCATGTCCCTCTCTACCATATACCACTACATAGATGTCTCAGCTTTGGGGAAGTGGAGCTTCAGTTGTGGAGCTTGGACGAGAGTTTTCAATTTTGGAGCTTGGATGGAAGAGTTCAGTTTTAGTAGAGGAATTTGGCTTCCAAGTCCTTCTTGTTGGACTTGATCAATTTGTGGGGAAGGTGGCCAACATAGGTTGCGATTTTGAGGGTAATTAGAAAAATGGCTTATAGAATTTTGTGGTGGTCTTGGAGGATTGATTGTTGACATATAACCCTTTATTGATCCCATATTCGAGCTTAATCTATCAAAACCCGCATTCATTCTAGCGATTTCAAGGGAAAGAGTTTCAATCCTGACAAAGATAGCACTAAAAGCGTTGTTATCCATTGTAGCCAAGAAGTTACCTATAAAACACAAACAAGTTAGTTTGACAAAAAGGGGTGATATGGCAGTCCTTGATAGTGATGTGGCATCCTTGGGTTGGTTGCGTATCTTGAAAATTATTATTTTTCCAACTAGGAATTTTGTCCAACTTTCAATTTGTGGAAGAGTAATTTCGGTTTTGGAGGGTAAGACACAAGTTTGGAGCCTTTTTCACATTCAAAATAGGTTGACTTTCTTTGCACCTTTTTGGCAAAATTCCTTTTTGAAGGGTGGTTTATTCTTTTCTCCTTTGGCTAGTTTGAAAAGCCCCATTACTCATTTTTGGTAGCTAGTCTTTTTGAAAGGTCTTTTGTCCCTTACTACTTTGGTATAGTTTTGGAACTTGTTTCAAGACAAACAAGAAAGACTACCCTCTACCACTTGGTCTTAAGATCAGACACTACTTATTGAAGGTTCTTTTTGTCACAAGACATGAAATTGGCCAAGAACACCAAGAACCTTCAACATGATTTGAAGACCAAGGTTCAAGTTGAACCTCCCAACAATAATAACAACTCTTTCAAACACAAATCCATAACAACAAAGCCAATTAAATCCTTCAAATCTCGGATTCAAAATAATAATTAACCAACAACACACCTTTAAATCTCGGATTCACAACAACAACAAACCAACACACAGCCAGCCCTTTGAATCCACACAAACACAACACAAGAAGGAGTTCAACTCGTATCTTGACTCTATTTGTAACACCCCGATTTTCTGAACCAGAATACTACATGATGCTCATGACCCCGAGGGACCACAAACTAACCCATGACTGATATCTGTACCTGTATACTACAAATCATGATATAATAGTGCAGAATACATAGAACTATAAGACCATAAGGTTCAACTAAATAAAACCATGTGGGAAAAAAATACCCAAAACAACTAAATCTGAACGTAAATCAAAAAGTAAATCCGAAAGCCTCTAAACTATCTGAATAAGGAGTTGAAGGAACATGTCTCCAACTAACTCTATAAAACTGAACTGAAGAATAAATAAATGAATCAAATCATATTGTCCTCGAATCAATGAGGAATCACTGTGTCTCGGCGACTGGAATACTACTACTACTGGGCTGAAGCTCTTGTCTCGGAACCTATGGTGTAATATGAAAAGAAAGCACCATAACGCAAATGCATCAGTATAATTGGAGTACTGAGTATATGAGAAAGGAAGGATGAATATAAAGGGTTTCATGCATGAACAACACTGACTGATTGATATGAACGTGGGAGTACAAACACACATATATAGAAACTGGGATCGTAAATACGTGATAGCATGACCTGTAAGCTAATACAAAGTTTACTGATAACTATCACGACTGATACTAAAACTGATAACATGGACGACTGTATTTAATAGTCCTTTATATACTGAAATCTGAAGAACGCTTTGAGTGCTTTTATTGAGACTGATATTGAAACTAATAAGATGGATGACTGTATCTAACAGTCCTATATATACTCAAATCGAAAGAACTATCTGAGTTTTTTTACTGAGACTATTACTGAAACTATGGGAGGTAGTATTTAACTGATATGCCCCGTGTATACGATTATGGCTAAGCTGGGGTCCAATCTCTGCCCCGACTGGAGGGGTGTCAATACCACACCACTAGTAAGGACAACTGTGAGTGACCCTTATCTAGTGGGTACTCAATGAGAATGGTGGGAACCCTAAACTGATGGATTAACCCACCCCATCAACCCTAAGCTGATAGGTTAATATGTCTCAACCTAAGCTGGCTACATAGTTCTAGAACACAAGGATTGCTACTAAGAATCACACCCTGAACTGGCGGGTGAGTTCCCATCCTTGGGTTTACTCGGTGCTAACCTCTACTCCCATCTGGAGGGACTGGACATGAATAAATGACTATGCATGACTTGATCTTACTGAATTCCATTGACTGGCGGAATGTTACTAGTATCTAAAAACTTACTAAGATCATGAGGTTTTCCTAAGTCACATGACTGACTGGTTTATGGAATCACAGCTTGAGTTCAGATATCGTGAAACATGACAGGGATCTGGGCACACAGCTATAGTTTTTGGGTACAAGTACCCCCAGGACTTGATGAAAAGAAACTGACACACATGACTGACTTAATCATAAGAGTAGAGTCCATAATTTATAATATCATAAGTAGGGATCTCATACTAAGCATGGTTATCAACAATGTATTTCATGGAAAGGATTTCATATCACATGGAAGTACTTGCACAATCTTAATATCATGTTCATTGCATAATCATATTGGCAACACATACCAATAGCATGGAAGTTCATGTGGATTGCATGGTTATCGTACATCTTGTTCATAAGTAGGATTTGCATGTAAACATAGCATAATCTCATAAGGATAGTTCATGGGTATTACAACAACATTTACAAGGCATATTAACAACATAGAAGTCATTGGAATGTAAGGGCATATCATGAATTCTTCAGTTAGTCACAATTTAGCTATATTGCATGTTTCTAGTTCCTTAGGCATTTTATCAAACACCTTACATGCACATCTTAAGCATAGGTGAAATCACCAAATTATACTTCATGAACAACCAAATTTACATGTTTCCAACTCATATGATATCATGAATTCTCAAAAACATATAAATATTCCATCTTGGGAATCACCCAATACCAATAACATGATCATCAACACCTAACAATATAGAAATCATACTTTATAATGAAAAAGTGGAAAATAAACAAGCATCAACATGGGTATGATCATATCACCACAATCAACCAAGCTTTTGTATTTTAAAGATTAATTCTTGAACTCTATGAATGAATTGAATCCATAGATGAACACTACACATACCTTAGAAGGAAGATTCTTGATGATTGACGGAGGAATTTCCTTGAAATTGGATCTTCAAGCTTAGTTATGCAACCCTAGTTGTTTTTCTCCTTTAGTGCTCTTGGATAATGATCTTCGAGATGAAAATAGGGTTGCAGTATGTATAGAAGGTATATATTTTGTAGGGTTAAGTTTAGGGACGTGTAAGGAGTATTTAAAGACTTAATTACCTTTAAAATAACTCAAGACGGAGTGTTTTTGACACCTGGAATTGGCTTAGGCGGCTCCCAAGTAATCGACTATGCCTGGGTTGGACGGCACCTACCCAATCGCCTATGCTTGGTTTAGGCGGCGCCTAACCAATCGCCTATGCTTACTGTCTCTCACGAAAATGGGCATAACTTTTTGCTCGGGTATTGGATTAAGGCGAAATTGGTATCGTTGGAAAGCTAATTCAATTATCTAAAATTTGGTGGGTATAAATCAGCCAAAATACCATATTAACATTGAGTTATACTCATTAAAAGATGACCCTTGCAAAATCAAACACTAAAACTTGATGGATTCAAAAACTCTTAGCTTGTATTACCTTAAGTGACTGATATGAACATACTTAATGGATCATAAGCTATCCTATCACTAGGATATTCATTGTAAGTCATGTACTCAAGTATGAATCATAGGAATAGAAACATTTGGGGTATTAAAATATCTCCCCCTTGGGAACATTCATCCTCGAATGAGAATTTACTGAGAAGGGATGCAAGACTATAGAACCTAAACTGAATATGAAGAACTGAAACTTGATCTCATGACTGACATACTAAGCATAATGAACTCGTGCATAGCTGATGTATGGACAACTGATACATGAATGCATGACTGAGTATGAAACGGTTAATAGGTACCAAGTTTATACTGGAAACATGAACATGAGACTTAATAAGCTTAAGGAGAACTGTTACTTTGAGCTTGATCTGAATTGGTGGGGAAGAGGTGAGGATACTTGGTACGCATATCTACTTCTGCTTCCCAATTATCTTCCTTATGAGACTGATTTTGCCAAAGAACCTTGACTAGAGGGACTTCTTTGTTCCTCAATCTACGAGTCTGATAATCTAAGATTTTGACTGGAATCTCTTCATAAGAGAGGCTGTTCTAAATGTCAATACTCTGAACAGGGATAACAACTACTGGGTCACCTATGCACTTCTTTAGCAAATAGACATAGAAGAATGGATGGACTGACGCTAGATCTGAAGGAAACTCAAGCTCATAAGCTACCTTGCCGAAGTGACAAACAATTCTAAAGGGACCAATATACCGGGGACTGAGTTTCTCTTTCTTATCAAACCTCTTCACTCCCTTCATGGGAGAGATCTTAAGATAGACATAGTCATTGACCTCGAACTCGAGATCCTTTCTACGAACATCTGCATAGGACTTTTGTCGGCTCTGAGCAGCCCGGAGTCTCTCTCTGATCAACTGAACTTTCTCTAAGCTGTCGAATACTAAGTTAGGACCTATAACTAAGGCCTTACTAAATTTGAACCAACTAATTAGAGATCTACATCTCCTACCATAGAGAGCTTCGAATGAAGCCATCTGAATACTAGAATGATAGCTATTGTTGTATGCAAACTCAATCAAAGGAAAGTTATCATCCCAACTTCCCTTGAAGTAAATTGCACACGCCCTTAGCATATCTTCAAGGGCCTAAATGGTCCTCTCTTCTTGACCATCTATCTGAGGATGAAATGCTGTGCTGAGATGGACTTGGGTACTGATACCCTTTCAGAATATTTTCCAAAAGTGAGAAATGAACTGGGTACCTTTATCTGAGATAATAGATAGTGGAACACCGTGTAACCTGACTAACTCCCTGATATAGAGTATGGTATAATCCTCAGTGGAATAAGAAGTACGAATAGGAAGGAAATAAGCTGACTTGGTCATTCTATCTATAATGACCCAGACTGAATCATGCTGTTGACGAGTTCTAGGCAAACCTGTCATGAAGTCCATGTTAACTTCTTCCCACTTCCAAGTAGGAATGGTGAACTCTTGCATGGAACCACTAGGTTTCTGATGCTCTATCTTATCCTGCTGACATATACAACACTTAGCAACAAACTTTGCAACATCTCTCTTTATCCCACTCCACGAATAGATCTCCCGCATGTTGCGGTACATCTTAATGGCCCTTGGATGAATAGAGTATCGCATACCATGTGCTTCCGCAAGAATTCGCTGCCTCAATTCATCTACACCTAGAACACATAGACGACCCTGACAATGAAGAACACCATCTCCCCCTTGGAAGAAAACCTCAACTTTCTGATTCTAAACTGACTCTTTGAGCTTGAAAAGGTTAGGATCCCTGTCTTGATTCTATTTTACCTCAAAAACTAGAGATAACTCTGAACTACTATGAACACATACACCACCCTCTGAAGAATAGACTAAGTGAACGCCTAGTCTAGAAAGCTGATGGATCTCCTGAGCCATCTTTTTATTACTATCCTCAACGTGAGAAATACTACCCATGGAGAGTCGACTGAGAGCGTCGGCCACAACATTAGCCTTGCTCGAATGATAAAGAACACTCATTCTGTAATCCTTCAAGAGCTTGAACCACCTTCTCTGGCAAAGATTGAGATCCTTTTAGGAAAAGACATACTGGAGGCTCTTATTGTCTATGAAGACATCTACATGAACTCCATAGAGATAATGCCTCCAAATCTTCAAGGCAAAAACTACCGCTACTAACTCAAGATCATGAGTAGGATAATTCTTCTTATATGGCTTTAACTGTCTGAAGGCGTAGGCTATGAACTTACCATTCTCCATGAGGACATAACCTAAACCCACTCTGGATGCATAACAATAGACTACAAAATCGTTTGAACCATCTGGAATAGCTAGAACTGGAGTTGAGGTGAGTTGAGTCTTCAAATCTTGAAAGATCTTCTTGCATGAATCTGACCACTAAAACTTAATCTTCTACTGAGTCAATCTGGACATGGGAGATGCAATAGAAGAAAATTCCTCAACAAACCGTCTGTAATAGCTAGCCAAACCCAAGAAACTCTTAATATCTGATGGAGATACGGGTCTAGGCCAGTTTCTTACTGCCTCAGTTTTTTGAGGATCTACTCTAATTCCATCACCAAAAACAATATGGCCAAGGAATGCTACTGATCTTAGCCAAAATTCGCACTTGCTAAACTTAGCGAATAACTAGTGATCCCTGAGAGTCTGAAGAACAATCCTGAGATGGTCTGCATGATCACGCTCTGTGCGAGAATAGACCAGAATATCATCTACAAAGACTATGAAAAACATGTCCAAGTACTACTTGAACACATGGTTCATCAAATCCATAAAAGCTGCTGGGGTATTGGTAAGACCAAATGACATGACTAAAAATTCAAAGTGACCATACCGAGTATGGAAAGCTGTCTTCGGAATGTCATATTCTCTAAATCTGAGCTGATGATAGCCTTATCTGAGGTCTATCTTGGAGAAGTAATTGGCACCCTGAAGTTAGTCGAAAAGATCATTAATCCTGGGAAGAGGATATCTGTTCTTGATCGTGACCTTGTTGAATTGACGATAATCAATACACATCCTGAGAGAACCATCTTTCTTGCACACGAATAATACTGGCCCACCCCATGGGGAAATGCTGGGTCTAATGAATCCCTTATCTAAGAGATTCTTCACATAATCTTTCAGTTCCTTGATTTTTGTTGGTGCCATTTCGTATGGAAGAATTGAAATAGGTTAAGTATCTAAAAGAAAGTCTATGCCAAAGTCAATTTCCCTTTCGGGAGAAATGCCTGGAAGATCTTTGAGAAAGACATGTGAGTATTCATTAACAACAGGGACTGTTTCGAGGCTGGGAGATTCAGAAAATCTTTAACATGCATGAGATGATATACACACCCCTTAGAAATCATTTTCCTTTCCTGAAGGTAGGAAACAAGTTGACCCCTGAACGCTGAAATGCTACCCTTCCACTCTAGGACGGGCTCATTCAGGAACTAAAGCTGAACTATCCTTTTTCTGCAGTCGACTGTGGCATAGAAAGAATGAAGCCAATCCATGCTGAGAATGACATCAAAATCAGTCATCTCTAACTCCACTAAATATACTGATGTGGATTTTTGAGATATCATAACCGGGCAGTTCCTGTATACCCGCCAAGCTGTGATGGTTGTATCCACTGGGGTAGAGACTGAGAAGGGCTCTGCTAGGACTTCGGGACTGATTCTAAAATTGCTTGCTATGTATGGAGTAACAAAAGACAAAGATGCACCTGGGTCTAGCAAAGCATAAACATGAACATAAAAAATATGTAACGTACCAGTAACAACATCAGGAGAATTTTCCTGATCCTGTCGGGACTGAAGAGCATAGAGTATGTTTGGGCATTGCCCTCTGGTAGCACTGGAAATAGCACCTTGCTAGTTCGAGCAACTGGATTGAGCTGTAGAATGATTTTGCTGACCCTGAAGACTTGACTGCAGACACTCCCTAATCCTATGGCCTGGCTTGCCACAACAAAAACAGACATCACTACCGGCCCTACAAATGTCCTTGTGGTTTTTACCATAAGTCTGACAAATGGGATTCATTTGGGTACTGCTAACACTGCCCTGAAATTTAGAGCCTGGAGCTTTGTCTCTATTGCCGTCTTTGAACTTTAGCACTGGAGCGCTGGCAAAGAAAGGAGCTGGAACGGCTGACTTGGAGCAAAACTATGAACGGTTTCCTCCATCTGACTTGGGGTGAGCAAAGTTAAAATTACCTGACCTTGCTCTCTTGTTCTGCCTCTCTCTTATCTTAAACTTCTGCTCTTCTACTTGCTAGGCATGGGTTATAAGTCTTGCTAAGGTCATATCACCAATCAGCATCGCATACCTACACTCATTTACCATTTTATCGTTGACCCCTGACATGAACTCTCTCATCTTAGCTCTATTGTCTGCAACCACATGAAGAGCATACCTGGCTAGCTGAGTGAATCTAAGAGAATACTCCCTAACCATTATATTCCCCTACCTGAGGCTGATAAACTCAAGAACTTTGGCTTTCCTCAGCTCTTGGGGAAAGAATCTGTTTAAGAAGCCCGTGAGAAATTCCTCCCACTCGATAGGGCCTGTATCATCTAACCTCTTAGACTTCCACTGTTTGTACCAATCATGAGCAACACCCTATAACTGGCAGGCAACTAACTCAGCACTCTTAATAAAAGTAGCACCCATGATGTCAATGACCTTCTGGACTTGGTCAATGAACTCCTGAGGGTCCTCATCAGACTTAGACCCATGGAAAGATAGAGGGTTCATTGGGGTAAAGTACCGAACCCTAGCTGCTTTGGGAGTGGCCACTGGATTAGTCGGAATGACTGGTGCCCATTCATTCTGTGTAGCCATGGACTAAGCAAGTGTGGTAAATGCGGCTCTAAACTCTGCATAGAAACCATGTTCACCCATGTTTGTTCTCTTTGGGGCCATGGTCTAGAATAAGAGAAGAATAGATTAGACTGAGAGTTTAAATTGTGATTATGCTCACTAGTATGACATGAATAATGAAGAAAGGGGACTGTTCCTAAAACATCTTATAGTCTCCCGCACATAAATATGGTGCGCAACGCACCCATGTACAAGACTTTACTAGTTACGGCTTTCAGACTTCCTAGGATTCTATTAAACCTTAGGCTCTGATACCAAGTTTGTAACACCCCGATTTGCTGAACCAGAATGCTACACGGTGCTCATAACCCTGAGGGACCATAAGCTAACCCATGATTGATATCTGTACCTGTATACTATAAATCATGATATAATAGTGCAGAATAAATAGAACTGTAAGGCCATAAGGTTCAACTGAATAAAACTATGTGGGCGAAAATACCCAAAACAACTAAATCTGAACGTAAATCAAAAAGTAAATTCGAAAGCCTCTAAACTGTTTGAATAAGGAGTTGAATGAACATGTCTTCGACTAACTCCATAAAACTAAACTAAAGAATAAATAAATGAATCAAATCATATTTTCCTTGAATCAATGAGGACTCAACTGTGTCTCTGCGACTGAAATGCTACTGGTACTGCTGGGCTGGAGCTCGTGTATCAGAACCTATGGTGTAACATGAAAAGAAAGCACCATAGCACAAATACATCAGTACAACTGGAGTACTAAGTATACGAGGAAGGTAGGCTGAATATAAAAGGTTTCATGCATGAACAACACTAACTAACTGATATGAACGTGGGAGTACAAACATACATATATAGAAATTGGGATCGTGAATACGTAATAGCATGACCTGTAAGCTAATACATGGTTTACTGATAACTGTCATGACTGATACTGAAAATGATTACATGAACGGCTGTATCTGACAGTCCTATATATACTGAAATCTAAAGAACACTCTGTGTTCTTTTACTGAGATTGATACTGAAACTGATAAGATAGATGACTGTATCTGACAGTCCTGTATATACTGAAATCTGAAGATCTATCTGATTTCTTTTACTGAGACTGTTACTGAAACTATGGGAGGTAGTATTTAACAGACATGCCCCGTGTATGTCGTTATGGATAAGCTGGGGTCCAATTTCTCCCCCGACAGGAGGGGTGTCAATACCGCACCACTGGTAAGGACAACTGTGAGTGACCCTTATTTGGCGGGTACTCAATGAGAATGGTGGGAACCCTAAGCTGACAGGTTAAGCCACCTCATCAACCCTAAGCTGACGGGTTAAGATTTCTCAACCTACGCTGGCTACGTAGTGCTGGAACACAAGGATTGCTACTAAGAATCACACCCTGAACTGGCGGGTGAGTTCCTATCCTTGGGTTCACTCGGTGCTAACCTCTAATCCCATCTGGAGAGACTGGACATGAATAACTGACTATGCATGACTTGATCTTACTGAATTCTGTTGACTGGCGGAATGTTACTGATATCTGGAAACTGACTAAGATCATAAGGTGTTCATGAGTCACATGACTGACTAAAGTCTATGGAATCTTAGCTTGAGTTCGGATATCATGAAACCTGACAGGGATCTAGGCACACAACTATAGTTTTTGGGTACAAGTTCCCCCAGGACTAGATGGAATGAGACTGACGCACATGACTGACTTTATTATAAGAGTAGAGTCCATAATTTATAATATCATAAGTAGGGATCTCATATTAAGCATGGTTATCAACGATGTATTGCATGGAAAGGATTTCATATCACATGAAAGTACTTGCACAATCTTAATATCATGTTCATTGCATAATCATATTGGCAACACATACCAATAGCATGGAAGTTCATGTGGATTGCATGGTTATCATACATCTTGTTCATAAGTAGGATTTGCTAGTAAACATAGCATAATCTCATAAGAATAGTGCATGGGTATTCCAACAATATTTACACGGCATATTAACAATATAGAAGTGATTGGAACGTAAGGGCATATCATGAATCCTTCACTTAGTCACAATTTAGCTATATTGCATGATTTCTAGTTCCTTAGGCATTTTATCAAACACCTTACATGAAAATCTTAAGCATAGGTGAAATCACCAAATTATACATCATGAACAACCAAATTTACATGTTTCCAACTCATATGATATCATGAATTCACAAAAACATATAAAGATTCTATCTTAGGAATCACCCAATACCAACAACATGATCATCAACACCGAATAATATAGAAATCATACTTTATAATGAAAAAGAGGAAAACAAACAAGCATCCACATGGGTATGATCATATCACCACAATCAACCAAGCTTTTGTATTTTAAAGATTGATTCTTGAACTCTATGAACTAATTGAATCCATAGATGAACACTACGCATACCTTACAAGGAAGATTCTTGATGATTGAAGGAGGAATTTCCTTGAAATTGGATCTTCAAGCTTAGTTATACAACCCTAGTTGTTTTTCTCCTTTAGTGCTCTTGGATTATGAGCTTCGAGATGAAAATAGGGTTGCAATATGTTTAGAAGGTATATATTTCGTAGGGTAAGTTTAGGGAAGTGTAAGGAGTATTTAAAGACTTAATTACCTTTAAAATAACTCAAGACGGAGTGTTTTTGACACCTAGGATTGGCTTAGGTGGTGCCCAAGTAAACGCCTATGCCTGGGTTGGGCGGTGCCTAACCAATCGCCTATGCTTACTGTCTCTTATGAAAATGGGCATAACTTTTCGTTCGGGTATTGGATTAAGGCAAAATTGGCATCGTTGGAAAGCTAATTCGATTCTATACAATTTGGTGGGTCTAAATAATCCAAAATAACACATTAAAATCGAGTTATACTTGTTCAAAGATGACCTTTGCAAAATCGAACACTAAAACTTGATGGATTAAAAATTTCTTAGCTTGTATTACCTTAAGTGACTCATATGAACATGCCTAATGGATCATAAGCTATCCTATCACCAGGCTATTCACTGTAAGTCATGTACTCAAGTATGAATCACAGGATTAGAAACATGCGGGGTATTACACTATTAGTGTTAGAAAAGAAGAAACCAATATTAAGGACACTCAAGACTCAAGGAATACTCCTAGATCTAGACTCAAAACACAAGTCTTGGCCAAGACAACAAGAAGAACACAACTTTTGTCTAAGAACACAAGAACAACTTTTACTCTTTTTTTGATTTTTTTTTCCAAGTGAACTAGCCCAAGATTGATTTTGTTGGAACAAAAGCAACCACAAGCTCTAATACCAAATGATAGCGGAATCAACCCACAACACATAAATAAGATACAAAACACAAGAACAAGAGGAGAATACAATACCCAAAGAGGAGACAAAGCGCGTAGGACATCCTTTTGGTAACAAACCAGTCACCAACTCAACAATAGCAAGGAGAAATCACAGAAAGGCAGCAACTACCAAGATGAACAAGAGGAGTAGCAACAAAGATAACAAGAAGCAAAGGTTTCACTAATAACAACAACAAGCAATTATAAGAAGTTAAGATAGGTAGTGAGACATCAAATTTTACAAGAACTAAAAACTTAAGTGTATTTAGAACACTAAGACCCTTAATAGATGTAAAGAGCAACACATATGCTATTACAATGACACAAGAGGGCATGAACTACTCAAGCACCAAGGTTTCGAACCAAGTTTTACAACACTAGTTATTTCATACTAGTATCACTCTCATTTTGGTTTTGGTGGCTTTTCCAAGCCCTAAACTAAGATGTTACACTCTCCATAGAGAGAAGAAAGGTGTTCCAAAATGTATCTTACAATATCATTCAACAACTAAATAAATAAAGACCTAATACTAGTCTATTTATAGACTTATTACAACATAGAGTGAAAGGTCCAAAAAGTCCTTAATGAAGGGAGCAAAAGAGGCACCCTTGGCATGTATGCAGGGGCGACTTTTTTGTGTCCAAAGGTCTCTTCACATTTCAACTTTTACACTCCCTCATCTTGATTCCATGCATGCTCACTTACTTCCATCTTCATGATCGTGCCTAGATCATCAGTTATACCATGAGCGATATCATTCAATCAGTAATATGGTAAGTTGTCAGTCCAATTAATCTTAGCTGAGTCTATTTTAAGTTCCAGTATCAATTTATACATTAATAATTACCTCAGAATCTGTAGGCACAATATTTTTTAGAATACCATGACCTAAGCTTATCAGTTATTAGTTATCAGTACATGCATCGATTAGTATTTGAATGTCTTTCAGTTGGGAGTAGGATTTAACACCGAGCGAACCCAGGAATGGGGGATCACCTGCTATTTAAGTGTGTAACTCTTAGTAGCAATCCACGTATTTCAGAACTACATAGCCAACATAGCTTTAAGATTTTAATTTGCTAGTTGGGGGTTGACACATATCTCACGAGAGCACCTACCAGTAGAAGGTGACTCTTTAGTCCTTCGAGACTTCACTTTAGAGAATCCACAAAGCCAGTGTTAGTACTCGTGGCACGGTACTGGCACTCTTCTAATTAGAGTTATTGGTTGGACCCCGATTAGCTCATATTGGGGCATGTTGGTAAGATGATACCTCCCACAGCCTCAGTACAGTATTCAGTGTCTCTTTAGTTTAGGTTTGCTTAAATAAGTGTACAACCTTTCAGATATTTGATTTTACAAATTTTAGTATTTCAGATTACAAATTATTTCAATGACATACTAGATATACACTTAGTCCTACATTCTCAGATTTTATAATTTTCATGCAGTCATGCTCAGTAATCTCATGTTTTTTAGTTAGACCTTACCCCATATGCAAATTACTCCATAATTTTAGTTTAGTTATTCAGACTAAGCATAACCTAGTCTTATATGACCAGTATTCAGTTATCAGTTATCTAGTTAATCCGATAGGATTAGTATATGTCAATTTCCATCACGTAGTTTTAGACTCAGAATTCATATAGTATCTATGTTTTTCCATATCCCAGCTTCAGTTCTACTTATATTATAGAAGTAATGTTTTAAGAAACTAAGTGTAGTTATTAACCATCTTCTCAGATTATGTTTGTTACTCATGTTTTAGATGTTTTTAGCTTTCAGTTTATACTAGCCTATTGGTAGGTCTACTTACACTTAGCATGCATTCTTTAAGATTTCCTACATAATTAGTTTTTACTTATTGAATTTACCCCTATATAGTACATTCCAAAGGTACTAATCTATATATACATCTATGAGGATACATTGTTTCATAATGTAGGTACCATTTGTAGCCCATACATTATGATCAAACAGTTGCAGTTTCCAGCCAGCAGGTGATGAGTTTTCTTTTTTCGGAAACTTTAGACAGTTTAGTTCATTTACATTTCATTTTTTTCATATGTATTGATTAGTTGTAGTTGGAGGCATGTATCAACTATCTATAGTCAGTATAGTAGAGGCTTCATAGATGTCAGTCAGAGTTAGTCATGTAACTTGAGTTCTTTCTCAGTTTTATCATATTGTAAACTTTACCAGTTACATATTATTTAATATTTTTAGTATGATTATGTTTTCGCACAACAAAACTTGTTATTTAATGTATTATAATTCAATTGCTCAGAGTATGCAGTTTATGGGTTAGCTTGGGATCACTTGTGGTTCCAAGCATCGTGTGGCATCCAGGGTGAACTCTCGGGGCATTACATGAGTTTAGTCGAGGTGCGTGAAAGCTAGTTCGAACTCCACTATTATATTAATAATTAAAATAAAAATGACACCAACACTTTAAAGTTCTTGAGACTGGGTCATTTGGTACAGAACTTAATTTTTTCTAGAATTACTATAATATGAAGGGGAAAACAACAATTAAATATATGGACTCAACATTAATGTATGGATTTTTAGTAATGAACAAGTGATTGTACTCGATGGAATAAAATAGACATGCCCAATAACATTTAATCTTTGCCAGAGATTGTATTCAAAGGAATAAAATAGACATCCCAAAAATATAGAATTAATTGGGATGTTTGTTGTGGTACACCCGAAATGTGCCACGAGTTGTTACACCGATTTCTCCCTATACAAACTTTCCTGGAAAATATTTTTTGAGCTATTCTTTCAACCTCACACCACAACTTCCCACCCTAATCCGAGTCCCGAGAATCTACTCCTAGTTAATTTTTAAATTAAATGTGTTTTCATGTCTAAAAATATTGGAATTGATCTTTTTTTCAAATCTTACCTCATTTCATAATCAATGCTTTTGATGTTACAATTGGTACAACTTGTGATACCTTGTTTTGCTTTCACTTTCCTGTAGCTAGCATTTTTTGCAAGACGAATACTATGGATCATAATTATTGAGAAATACTATAATATTTGGCTTTTTGCTTTGAAATTGTAAAATGAATCATGCACATCAACAATGAACAATAGTTTTGATTATAATTTGTATGTGTTAATGGCCATTTACAAAATGTGAAAAATTTTTGGGACACACTCGAGACACTTTTTTCTTTGAAGACTGGCAATAACAAGTTGTTCTTGCCAAACAATTGATGAATATCAGGTATATAAAGAGGGAAGTACTATTTCTAATTGTATAAATGATTTTTTAGGGTGTCCTTGACCAGCTTTCTAGAATAGATGTAAAGTTTGATGAATAAATTCAAGAACTTTGGATTCTTAATACTCTACCAGACTCTTGAAAAACTCTTTGAGTTTCTTTGTTTAATTCTTCTCCCAGTGGTGTCGTAACTATGGAATACTCTAAGAGTGGTGTCTTAAATGAATAGATAAGAAGAAGATCTCAGGCCTCATCTTCATCATCTTCACACTCTGATGTTTTTAGTTACTGGAGAGATAGAGAGAACTAAGTTCAGAGGTTTGAATAATAGAGATAAAATTAGAAACAAATCAAAAACCAAATTCAAGAATGTTATATATGACTATTGCAACAAAAATGGACATATCGTAAAATACTGTCATAAGAATAAGAGAGATATGAGACGAAAAAAGAAAGAAGGCGATAATGAAACTCGTGTTGCTATTGTTATAAATGATGATGTTCTTTTTTCTTATGGTGAGATTGCCATTAATATTGTTTATGATGAGTTTAGCTGATTTATGGATTTTAGTGCTACTTCTCATGTTTTGTCAAAGAAGGAATTATTTTTTTCTTATATCCCAAATTATTTTGGAATATTGAAAATGGGTAATAATGCTAAAGTTAAAGTACTTGGCATTGGCACTATTTGTTTGGAAATCACTAATGTTCAGAAAGGAATAGTACTAGCGGGTTTACCTACTCAAGATCACGTTTTAGATAGGAGTATTCACATACATCTATTTTGTAGCTTTCTCTTTCAAATAAGAGTCTTCAAACTCCTCTAAATCAGGAGAATGCCTTTGCTAATTCTTTTTTATTAACTAGTAAATTTTCTCCATTTAAATCCACTTCACTTTTCGATCAGGTTACTCCAATACAATGACCTATAATTTCTACTTCGGATCCCTCTTTTGCTACCTCCTTGAACAAAATATTCCATCCCCTTCTCCTTTCATGCATAACTTTTTTCCATCCAATAATATTCAAATATATTCCTCTCAATCACCTACCATAAATACTCCAACTCATCATATGGTTACTCATTATAAAATGAGGTCACTCAAGGCACACCTCCTTCCTTCCTTAAGAACTTCTACATATTTCATTTTATTTGAACCTACTCTCTTTTCTCAAGCTTGTAAAGATTCTCGGTGGATGCAAGCAATGAGTTATGAATTTGATTCTCTTATCTAAAATAAAACTTAGACATTGGTGCTGCCTACTCCTATTACAAATATTGTTGGCAACAAATGGATGTTTCATATAAAGCTTTGTGTAATTAGTTCTGTTGTTAGATTTAGAACTCTTTTAGAGGCTGAAGGTTTGTCACACTAGCCCAGGGTGGACTATTTTGAGATATTATCTCCTCTTAATCCAAGAACATGCATTTCGTCTTATCTTTGGCACTTCAAAAAAATTAACATATGCACCAACTTAATGTGTCAAATGTGTTCTTACACGGTGAGTTATCGAAAATGATTTATATGCACCAACCTAAAGGGTTTGAGCTTCCAGATAATCCCCATTATGTATGCACGTTGCAACATGCTCTATAAGGTCTTAAACAATATCCAAGGACTTGGTTCCATTGTCTTGATCTAGGTTTTAAGCATTGTGTTTCAGATAAAAGCAAGTTCATTTTTCACTTGAGGGAAGATTACATTATTCTTTTAATTTATTTGGATGATATAACATTTTTTGTCTCTTTAAAGTCCTTAGTATCCTATTTCATTTCTTTAATGAGTACTTAATTCTCTATGAAGGACTTGGGATAGCTTCAATACTTCCTTAGCATTGAAATAAAATGCAACTCCCAGGGCCTTCTCTTAATTCAGCATCGTTATAGTCCTTCACTTATTTAACGCTTCAAATTTGAGAAGTGTAAACCAGTGCTAACTCCACTTCATAGTAAGTTCGATTGGAATTCTACTTCTTAAGTTCGATTGAAATTCTACTTCTTCTCCTTTGCTTGACAATCTTTATAGTTATTGTCAAATGGTTAGGAGTCTACAGTATTTGTGTTTTACGAGGCTGGATATTCAATTTTCTATCAACCTTGCTTCCCACAACAATTGCTAAGTAGTAAAACACATTTTCACTATCTTGTTGGCATAATTGATTTGGGCTTATAGTTGTATAAATTTGTCCCTTGTCACTTACTGTTTTCTCTAACTCTGATTGGGCTGGTTGTTTAACCACTAGATGATCCATAACTGGATTTTTCTATTTTTCTCAGCTTTAATCTTATCTCTTGGTCAACTAAGAAACAACCTATTGTTGTACGCTCAAGTGCTGAAGCAGAGTACTAAGCTCTTGCGATGGCCACTGCTGAAGCGACTTGGCTCCAACATATTCTTTGTGATCTTGGTGTTTTTCTTACATCTCTAATATTTGCCAAATGGGACAATATTGAAGCCATTCATCTAGCTCACAATCCAGTTTTTTACTCCCTTTCCAAACATGTTGCTTTGGATTATCATTTTGTTCGTAAAAAGATCAATCTTGGTGACTTAGTGGTTTCCCATGTCCATACATCTGAGTAGCTTTCTAATTTGGTCACCAAAGTATTGGCTTCTTTAGTTTTCATGAGTTAACTACCAATCTTCACGTTCACTCCTCTAGTTCATATTGAGGGAGGGTGTTATATTTTAACCTCATGTATATTAGTTTTAGTAGGATTATAATTTTTGTAATATCATATTGTAAGTATAAGTACTATGGGTGAGTAAACTCATACCGGACTCTTCTATTATTGTTTTCATCTCTATATACATAGATTCTACTTAAAAGTGTTGAAACAGCTCTTAACTACATTCAAACCCACAAATAGCTACCATTACAGTTGTTACCAAGCTTGCATGAAAGAAGAAAGAAGAAAGAGAAGAGGGAAATATTGAGCTAAGATAAAATTTATGTATTAAGAGTTAGTTACAATGTGAGTTGATTACTTCTATTTATAGGCTCACATGATCATCACATGAGCATCTAAAATCTTCCTAACAACATACTAACAACTTTCTACCTAACTGAACTTACTCTATGATCATCAGCTAACAGTATCAAAATAATACCAATGGAATAGTAACTACTATGCTTAACAACTATAATTTTTAACACCCCCTTCAAGTTGCAGGATCCAAAATGTTGAGCACACCAAGCTTGCTTAGGAGGTGTGAGTTTTGATCATTACTCAAACCCTTGGTGAGAATGTTTGCAACTTGTTGTTCCTTCTGAACATACATGGGATGAACTAATCCTTCCCTAGTCTTGTATCTAATAAAGTGACAGTCCACCTTAATATGTTTGGTCCTCTCATGAAATATGGGATTTGCAGCCAGTTTAATAGCTGACTTGATATCAGAGAAAATAGCAATAGGCTTTGTGATTGGTACCTTTAGTTCTGCAAACAACCCTGCTAACCATGTTACTTCTCCCAAGGCTGAGGCCATGCTCTTATATTTTTCCTCAGCTGAGCTCCTAGAAACAATGTATTATTTCTTAGATTTCTAAGATATCAATGAACTACCAAATTGCACCACTTAGCCTATGATAGACCTCTTAGTGTTTGGGCATGCTGCCCTGAGTCACACGAACAAAAACACTCTGTAAAAGGATATGCCTTGAGCCAAATTCCTAGTCCCACATTTTTTTTATACACCTTACCACTCTTTTTGCAGCTTCTAGATATGATCTGTTTGGCTGTTACATGAATTCGCTTAGTTTCTGTACTGTGTAGCTGATATCAGTCCTTGTTATGGTTATATATATTAATTTTCCAACTATCCTTTGATATAGTGTCAAATCTCTCAACATAACATCTTTTTTAACACCTGTTGTTTATCTACTTTAACTGAGTTTAGCTTGATTTTAGTCTTTAATGGAGTGGAAGATGGTTTAGCACCAACAAGCCCTGTATCAGTATAAGTTCCAAAATGTATTTTTCCTAGTTTAAGATCACTCCACTTAGAGATCTGAGCACTTCAATGACTAAGAGGAACTAAAGTTCACCTAAGTCTGTGAGCTTGAACTGCTGATGTGAAATACCTTTTGTTGCATTTATCATCTCTACATTGTCACCTATTATCAGAAGATCATGTACAAAAACCAGAATTACCACCATTCTTTCTGACCTTTTCAAAGGAAAAAGTGAATAATCATAGCTACTCTAAGTAAATCCGGCATTGATTAGTGCTGAAGTAAGCTTTATATTTCAGTATCTTTATGCTTGTTTAAGTCCATATAGTGACTTGATCATTCTACAAACTTTGTGATTCCTTCTTTCTTTGAATCCATCTGGCATTTCCATGTACACCTTTTTCTCTAAGTCACCTTGCAGGAATGCATTATAAACATCTATCTGGTATATGTACCATCCTTTGGACACTGCCGAAACAATAACACTCCTTACTGTAACTATTTTGGCTATTGGAGAGAAGGTGTCATGATAATTTAATCCTTCTAGTTGGCTATATCCCTTGGCTACCAACCTATTTTTGAACCTCTCTACTTCACCATTGGCCTTATACTTGACTTTGTACACCTATTTTGAACCAATAATGTTCTTTTCTTGAGGCATGTCAACCACCTCCCAAGTGTGGTTGTCTTCCAGGGCATTGACATCCTGCTTCATAGCTTCAATCCACCTCTTATGTTTGCTGGCTGCATTGTAGGATTGAGGTTCAGTTTCTGATGACAAACTGAACATAAATTGCAAAAGATAGATAATTTTCTAGAGAAACCTTGTCCCTATTCTTACTCCTTGTAAGGTATAGTCTATCAACCAAGAAGGTTGTTTGATGACTCTAGATGATCTTCTTGGATCAACTTCTATAGATGTTGATGGTGGATCAACAATACTTATTTCTTTATGAGTAACCTCATCTTGGATGCTGTCATTTTCATGTATTGACATATCTTCATTGTGTGGTTCATATAATTGGTTATCATTATCTGTGTAAACATTTGTTTCTTCATTTATATCAACACGTATCAATGAACTTTGTTGAATAAAACTTGCAGGTGATTGTGAACTTGCCTTATCTATCAAAGGGAATGACTCTTCTTTAAACACTACATCTCTTGTGACAAATAACTTGTTAGTGCACCAGTCCAAAAGTATATGGACCTTCTAAGTTATAGAATAGTCCATCAATACATCAACTTTAGTTCTTTCAGTGAACTTATCACCCTTTGGTAGTACTGAAGCATAACACTTACAACCAATTACTCTCAAGTATGTCAAGGATAGAACTTTGCAGAATAGTATCTCATAGGGACTTTTCCCTTCAATAGATGTAGATTATAACCAGTTAGTAAGGTAGATAGTAGCCTTGACATTCAAACCCTAAAACCTGATAGGCATTTGTGACTAAAACCTGATAGCTCTTGCAATATTAAGTATCTGTTTATGCCTTCTTTCAACCACACCATTTTTTTGTGATGTATAGGGACAACTACTTTGGTGTATCACTCTTAGGGACTGAAACAATTCTTTACATTAGAGTTAATGAATTTTATCCCATTTTCTAATCTGAGTATCTTCATTTGAACACCAAATTGATTTTGAATTATAGTAAAGAAATTTTGTATGGAAACAATACATTCAAACTTCATCTGTAATAAATGCAACAATGTATATAGTCCTCCTGTTTACTTACCAATCCCCTTCACCTTGCCATTGTGAAGGTCCTGAAACACACAAAATTTAGGGTAAAAAGTAACAAAGCAAGATAACTGCTTAGTCATTTTAGACATTGACAGTAAATTCAGCTTAAAATCTGGGACATATAACACATCTCCTACAACCTCATCATTAAAGTACATGTGCTTCCCCTACATGTGATATATCAACCTTAGCTCCAGTAGGTAAATTTACTTTATCACATATGGTGTTATCCATTTTGTGAAAGTTTGAAAAAACATCTTTATGTGCTGCAACATGATCTGTGGCTCCAGAGTCTACTATCCACTCATGTGGAATAAAATGACTAGAACAACAAGTAATAGTACCTATCATGTTATCTTATTCTGAGTTATGTGTCTTCTTGTTAATCAATCCTATAATTTATTTGTATTCTTCTTCTGAGAAACCTTATGCCTTTACCACAACAACATTATTGATATCGTTATTACCCTAGTTGCTAGATTGATCATTCAAGCATGAATTTTTTACCTTGGGTCCAATAAAAGTGTGAGCTAATAACTGCTTGTTGTTGTGACCAGTAGCTGATTGCCTATATCCATCATATCTGCATTGACCATTATAAAATGGTTGATTAGGTGTTATCCTTGGATTGTTGGTGTTTTTCTTTTTGTTCCTCCAATCATTAGGATATCCCTGTAGCTTGTAACAATTCTCCCTTGTGTGACCAGTGAAATTGCAGTAATCACACCTATTGTTCTTGTATCCTTGACTTCCATAACTTATGGATGTTTGATTCCTGTTCCTATATCCTACTTCTACATTATTTCTGTGCATTTTCATAGAAATAGGTTTAGTATCATCAATAATAGTGGTAGCAAAAGCAAGTTGTTAGATCTCATCTTTAATTATCATTGCATATGCTTGATTTAGTGAAGGTGTTTTCCCCTTCATTAATATTTGTCTCTTTGCTTTATCATAAGCATAATTTAGGCCACTCAAAAACTGTATAAGCCTCAGCTGACATAAGTGCTCTACATAATCCTTAGACTTAGGACAATTACATAATGGAGTGGGAATAACTGGATCAAGTTCACTCCATAAGTTTTTCAACTTAGTGAAGTATGTTGAGACTGAATCTGTGCCTTAGTGAATGTTATTGATTTCCTTGTGTAATTGATACAACCTCATGCGATTTACTTTACCAAACCTTTTCTTAAAATCTTCCCATACCACATAAGTATTTGTTTCATACACAATACTACTAAGCAATTCAACACTTGCAGAACTCATCAACCATTAAAGGACCACTACATTACATGTCTCCAATTGATCATACAACTCCTCTCTCTATATGTCCTTACTATAAGATCAGTTACAAAACCATACTTCCTCTTTCCCAATAGTTGAATCTTCATAGATCTACACCAAACTCCATAATTTTCTGAACCAGTCAGTTTGATAGGGATTAATACAGCTCCTGCTACATCTGATGCTCCTAGGAACAAGGGGATCACTAGGATCGATCTTAGGTGCCATATCTGATTTGAAAGCTACGACTAAATTAAAATCAAAATATCACAGGAACCTTAGAATCTATAACTTGTATACAGAGATCTATGGCTCACAAATAGATATTGAAACTCCTCTAAGCTTACTAGGTTACAAACAGAAATCATAAACGGGAAACTCACTGTATTACAGGTAGATTCTCATTTGATTGTGGCTGCTTCAGATCTATGATTGCCTACTCTGATACTATGTTGAAACAACTCCTAACTACATTCAAACTCACACATAGCTTCCATTATAGTAGTTACCAAGCTCATATGAAAGAAGGGAGATGTAACGCCCCAAATCTAGTACCCAAAATGCTACATGATGCTCATAACTCCAAAGGACCACAAGCTAATCCATAACAAATATCTGTACCTGTATACTGCATAAAATAAACTATAATGCACAAATATAAACTGAAAGGCCATGAGGTTCAATACTGAGTATGACATGAATGATATAACATCTGTGTGGGGTAATTGAATACCTGAACAAAACTAAACATACTGAAGTCTGAAACATGATAGTTTAGAAAACCTCTAATTGACTAAACTATCTAAGTAAGGAGTTCATGGGATATGTCCCAAACTAATAAATTGATTAATGAGATAATAGAGAAATAATCATGTCCTCAAAAGATGAGGACTCACTTCTAACTCTGTCTGCAGATACCTGGAATATACTGTTGCTCTAGAGCTCATGTATCTGAACCTATAATATAAGATACCATAGCGCAAATGCATCAATACTTTGAATATACTGGTATGCATGTGAGGTAGGCTGATTGCATGGGGTTTATATGCATTAACAATAATAATAACTGACTAACTATCATGAGCGTGAGAATACATGCATAAGACATAAAAACTGACACTAATACTGTGATAACTAGATTACTGAATCTGAATATAACTGATAACATGAGTGACTGTATCTTATAGTCCTGAATTTAATGGAACTATCTGAGTTTTGTACTTTTTCTAAGTTGACTGTATCTAACAATCCTGAAATCTGAAAAACTATTTGAGTTCTATTACTAAGAATAATTGACTCTATCTGACAGTCCTGATTTTGTAACATAAAACTGTGGAAAGTAGTTATCTAATCGACATACCCCTAATATGCCATTATGGCTAAGTTGGGGTCCAATCTGTAGCCCTAATTAGAAGGGTGTCAATACCGTGGCATTGGTAAGGACAAGCTTTGGGTAACCCTCATCTGATAGTATCCCCTATACTAGAATGGTGGGGCCCTTATCTGACAGTACTTATCCACCTCATCAACCTTCATCGAACAGTATTGATATCTCAACCTATGCTGGCTACATAGTTCTGGAATGCAAGGATGACTTCTAAGAATCATACCCTCATCTGATAGTGTGTGTTCCATCCTTGGGTTCATTCGGTTCTAATTCCTACTCCCATCTAAATAGCCTCTGAAAATAATTTACTGAACTGAACATAGGCTAAGTTACTGAATTCTGTTGACTGAAGGAATACTACTAATATCTGACAACTAACTGAGTTCAAGAGATCATGGAGATTTCTTGGGTCATAAGACTGTCTGAAGTCTATGGATAATAGCTTGACTGAGAGTATCGTGAAAACATGGCATGGCTCTAGGCACATAACTAATGTTTCGGGTACGAGTACCCCCAGGACTCGATGGAAGGAAACTGGCCAAGCATAACTTACATGAATATATAACTAACATCATAATCCATAATACATTTATAGAAACATTTCATCAAAACGTGTGATAGGCATAACTTGTACATACATAGGGATTTCATGGTATCATGCTAGTTAGGCACTTTTCCTTCATCTAGGCATTTAATCAAACATATTGTAGGTATGGTACATGTAAACATCATTGTACAATAATTAAACATCATGGTTCAATTCTAATTTCATCATTCAAGGGTTTAGTCATAGGTTTGCATGAATCTATATCTATAATAATTTAACCCACATAGAATTTATCACCCAACCTGGAGTAGAATTCAATTTCTCATTATCCACATGAACAAGAGAAGCCCAATCATGAAATTCATAGGAAAATCCATAAACTTGAATCTAGAAGAGGGATTCTTGGGCTTCATGGATGAAAGGAGTCCATGAATGAAAACTATGCATACCTTAGTTCGTGATTTCGTGAAGATTGATGATAAAAATTTCTTAAAATTGGATCTTCTATGAAAACCCTAGCTTGTTCTTGAGTGAAAATTGAGAGAAACTAGTATATTTTGGGTGAAAGTGGTTGAATCACGTGTTAAAGGGCTTAAATAGCGGTGGGAAGTTGACTCTTTTAATTCTTGATGCATCATTTAATTTAAGTAAAAATTTGCCAAATTGGAACCTTGGCGCAATGCGGCACTATCATGCATGTCACCAGATTTTGACAATTGGGAAACTGAGGGATGGCGCGACGCGGGGACATCGTGTTGCCACTTTTTTTGAGACCTGGAACTTTGGCGCGACATGGGAGAAATCGCGCTGAGATACTGGAAAACAAATAATTCTTAATTTAGGCCCTAGCATGACGCACCATAATTGCAGACCCCTACTGGAATTTGCCAAATTCTATTTCCTCTTGTGGTGCGGCGCACCACCGACTAATATGGCGTTGTTTTACAACTAGAACTTGAAATAGTCGTAACTTCTGACCCAGTTATTGGATTTGGGTGGATCTTATATTGATGGAAAGCTTATTGAATTTCCCATATGACAAAAATAGAAAATATTGAAAATTCCTCATGGAATAACTATCATTCAATTTAGAAGCTAATACTACACATTCTTGAGATGAAATTAGCTAGGAAAAAGTATGGGGTATTACAATATCTCCCCCTTGAGAACATTCATCCTCGAATGAGACTGACTGAGAGAGGAGAAAAGACAACTGACGTACATACTGAACATGAATAACTGGAACATGATCTCATGACTAACATGACTGACAAGATGAACATATAATACTGAACATGCATATCTGATGTATGTGTAACTGATTCATGAATGCATGACTGAGTATTCTGAAGAACTAAGTTTCTCACAATGAGAATGCATGTCTGATGCATAACTACATAACTAAACTGATACATGAGTGTATGACTGAATATGCAATGGTACTTGAAACCAAGTTTATAATAGGAACATGAGCATGAAAATGCATACCAAGTTTGTGATGAACACTGAACATGAAACTGAGTAAGCTTAAGGAGAACTGTTACCTTGAGCTTGATCTGAGTTAGTGAAGAAGAGGTCAGCATACTTGGTATACGTATCTGCCTCTGCTTCCCAGGTAGCTCCCTTGACGGACTGGTTTTCCCAAAGAATCTTAACTAGAGTGACTTCTTTGTTCCTCAATCTACGAGTCTGATAGTCTAAGATTTTGACTGGAATCTCTTCATAATAGAGAGTGTTCTGAACATCAATGCTCTGAATAAGGACTACAACTGATGGGTCACCTATGCACTTCTTGAGAAAAGAGACATGAAATACAGGATGAACTGAGGCTAGATCTAAGAATAATTCAAGCTAATAGGCTACCTTACCAAAGAAACTGAGAATCTTGAAGGGACCAACATATTGGGGACTGATCTTTCCCTTCTTTCCGAAGCTCTTCACTCCCTTCATGGGAGAGATATTTAGATAGACATGATCACTAATATCAAACTTGAGATCTTTTCTATGAATATCTGTATGAGACTTCTGTCGGCTCTGTGTAGCCCAGTGTCTTTCTCTAATTAATCGGACTTTTTCTAAGGCATCGAATACAAAGTTTGGACCTATGACTGAGGTCTCACTAGCTTTGAACTAACCAATTAGATATGTACATCTCCTACCATAGAGAGCTTCGAATAGAGCCATCTAAATACTAGAATGATAGTTATTATTATATGCAAAATCAATCAAATATAAGTGGTTATCCCAACTTCCCTTAAAATCGATTGCACATGCCCTTAGCATATCTTCTAACGTCTGAATGATACTTTTTGCTTGACCATCTGTCTGAGGATGAAAGGTTGTATTAATATGAACTTGGGTACCAAGACCCTTTTTGAATGCTTTCCAGAAATAAGAGGTGAACTGGGTACCTTTTTCTGAGATAATGGACAAGGTAACACTGTGCAGTCTGGCCAACTCCTTGATGTATAGTTTGGCATAATCCTCAGCTGAATAAAAGGTATTAACTAAAAGAAAATGAGCTGATTTGGTCATTCTATATACAATGACCCATATTGAATCATGCTGATGACGAGTTCGAGGTAAACCCATCACGAAGTCTATGTTCACAACTTCCCACTTCCAAGTAGGAATATTGAACTCCTGTATGGACCCACTAGGCTTCTGATGGTGTATGTTAACCTACTAACATGTAGAGCACTTAGCCACAAACTCTACAATGTCTCTCTTTATCCCACTCCACTAATAGATTTCCTACAAGTTGAGGTATATCTTTGTGGCCCCTGGATGAATAGAGTAGCGCATATCATGCACTTCTACAAAAATTTTCTGCGTTAAGTGATCTACACCTGAAACACAGATACGACCCTGACAATGCAAAACACCATCTACCCCTTGGGAGAAAATCTCTACTTTCTGATCCTAGACTGACTCTTTCAACTTGACAAGTTTGGGATCTTTATATTGCTTTTCTTTCACCTCAAAAACTAGAGATGATTTTGAACTACTTTGAACCCATATATTGCCCTCTTCTGTATCGATTAAGAGAACGCCTAGTCTGGCAAGCTGATGGACATCCTAAGCCAACTTCTTCTTACTGTCCTGAATATGAGAAACACTACCCATGGATAGTTTGCTGAGAGCATCGGCCACTACGTTAGCCTTGCCCGAATGATAAAGGACACTTATGTCATAATTTTTCAAGAGCTCTAACCACCTTCTCTGATGAAGATTGAGATCTTTTTGAGAAAAGACAAACTAAAAACTTTTATGATCAGTGAACACATCTACATGAACACTGTATAGATAATACCTTCAAATCTTCAAGGCAAAGACTACGGCTGCTAACTAAAGATCATGAATAGGACAATTCCTCTTATGAGGCTTAAGCTATTTGGAGGCGTAGGCTATAACCTTACCATGCTGCATGAGGAAACAACCCAAACCTACTATGGATGCATCATAATACACTACAAAACCATTTGGACCATCTGGATGAGCTAATACTGGAGCTGAGGTGAGTCGAGTTTTCAACTCCTGAAAACTTTTCTCGCAATGATCTGGCCACTAAAACTTGACTTTCTTATGAGTCAATATGGACATAGGGGATGCCATAGAAGAAAATCCCTCAAAAAACCGTCTGTAATAGGCGGTCAAACCCAAGAAACTCCTGAAATCTGATGGAGAGACAGGGTGAGGCTAGTTTCTTACTACTTTGGTATTTTGAGGATCCACTCTAATTCCATCACCGAAAATGATATGACCAATAAATGCTACTGACCTTACCCAAAATTCATACTTACTGAATTTGGCGAATAGCTGATAATCTCTGAGAGTCTAAAGTACTGTTCTAAGATGGTCTGCAAGATCATGCTCCCTACGGGAATAGACCAGAATATCATCTATGAAGACTATAATGAACATGTTCAAGTACTACTTGAACACATGATTCATCAAGGCCATAAAATCTGTTGGGGCGTTAGTAAGGCCAAAGGACATAACTAACAATTCAAAATATCCATACCGAGTCTAGAAAGCTGTTTTGGAGTATCACATTCTCTAACTCTAAGCTGATGATATCTGGATCTAAGGTCTATCTTAGAGAAATAACTTGCACCCTGAAGTTGATCAAATAAGTCATTGATTTTGGGAAGAGGATACTTGATCTTGACTATGAACTTATTGAGTAGACAGAAGCCTACACACATTCTAAGAGAACTGTCTTTCTTGCACATGAATAATACTGGAGCGCCTCACGAGGAAATGCTGGTCCTGATGAACCCCTTATCTAAGAGATCCTTCAATTTTTCTTTCAGTTCTATGAGTTCTACTAGTGCCATTCTATATGGCAAAATAGATATAGGCTTAGTATCTGGAAGAAGATCAATGCCAAAGCCTATTTCCCTTTCGAAAGGAATTCCAGAAAGATCTTCAAGAAAGAGATCTGAACATTCACGTATAACTGGAACTGATTCGAGGATAGGAGTTTCGGAACTAGTGTCCTTAACTCGAACAAGATGATAGACATATTCTGTAGATATTTTTTTGTGCCCGAAGGTAGGAAACAAGCTGACCTCCGAACGCTGAAGTACTACCCTTCCACACAAGGATGGGTTTATTTGAAAACTAAAACTGGACTATTCTATTTCTGCAGTTGATTCTGTCATAGCAAGAATAAAGCAAATCCACGTCGAGAATGATATCAAAATCAGTCATCTCTAATTTAACTAAGTGTACTAAAGTGAATTTCTAAAATATCATAGCAGGGCAGTTCCTTTATACCCATCGGGCTATAATGGTTTTACCTACTGGGGTAGAGAATGAAAAGGGCTCTGCTAGGATTTTGGGACTGATTCCAAAATTGCCTGCTATATAGGGAGTAAGAGAAGGAAACGAAGCTCCTGGATCTAGAAAAGTGCAAACATGTACATAAAAGATCTGTAATGTACCAATAACTTCATCAGGAGAATTTTCCTGATCCTGTCAGGACTAAAGACCATAGAAACAATTTGGGCGTTGCCCACTAGTAGCACTGGTAGTGGCACCCTACTGATTCGGGTGACCGAACTGAGCTAAAGAGCAGAGATCACTCTGATAACTTGACTGAGGGCAGTCTCTGAATCTGTGTCCTTGTTTGCCACAATCTAAATAGACATCACTACCAGCTCTGCAAGCACCCTTGTGGTTCTTACCACAAATTTGACAAAGGGGATTAGTTCAGGCATTGCAACACTGCCTTGATACCTAGATCCTAGCGATCTGTCTCTGTTACCCTCCCTGAACTTAGGAACTGAAGCACTGGCTGAAGAAGGGTCTGGAACTAATGACTTAGGATGAAACTGGGAACGGTTTCCTCCTTTTGATTTAGGCTGAGCGGAGTCAAAACTACCTATTTTCACTTTCTTATTCTGCTTCTCCCTCTACTTAATCTTCTACTTCTCTATCTGTTGAGTATGATTCATAAGCCTGGCTAAAGTCATGTCACTGTTCAGCATGGCAGATCTGCACTCATTTACCACGCTATCATTTACCCCTGAAGCTAACTTACTCATCTTGGCTCTGCTATCTGCAACCACATAAGGGTTATATCTGGCTAATTGAGTAAACATAAAAGAATACTCTTTCACCGTCATATTGCCCTGCCTGAGGTTGATGAATGCTAGTACCTTAGCCTCTCTAAGATCTTGGGGAAAGAATCTGTCTAAGAATGTAGTGAAAAACTCCTCCCACTCTGTAGGACCTGCATCATCCGACCTCTCTGACTTCTACTATTTGAACCAAGTATGAGCCACATCCTGCAACTGATATACAGCTAGTGCAGCATTCTCAATAGTAGTCACCCCCATGATGTCTATCACTTTTTGAAATTGATCAATGAATTCCAGAGGGTCCTCATCTACCTTAGACCCTAAGAATGATAGATGATTCATTTGGGTGAAGTCCCAAATCCTAGCTGCGGATGAATTGACCACTAGGTTGGCTGGAATGACTGTTGGCCGTTTATTTTGAGTGGCAACTGACTGAGCAAGAGTAGTGAATGTGGCCCTGAACTCCTCATGAGAAACATGATCTATAGAAGAAAGAGGGAAACAGATTAGACTAAGAGATTGACTTGAGATTATGCTCATTGGCACGACAAGAATACTAAAAGAAGGGAATCTGTTCCTAAGACATCTTATAGCCTCTTGCACATAAATGTGGCGTGCAACACACCCATGTACAAGAACCTACTAGATGCAAATTTCAGACTTCCTAGGACTCTATTGAACCTTAGGCTCTAATACCAAGTTTGTAATGCCCCAAATTTGGTACCCGAAGCACTACATGATGCTCATGACCCCGATGAACCACAAGCTAACCCATGACTGATATCTATATCTATATACTGCATAAATACTTTATAATGTGGAAACATGAACTGAAAGACCATAAGGTTTATTACTGAACATTATCTGAATGATATAACATCTGTGTGGGGTATAGAATACTTAAAATAAAATTAAACATACTGAAGTCTGAAACATGATAGTCTGAAAGCCTCTAATTGACTGAACTGTGTGAGTAAGGAGTTGATGGGACATGTCCCCAACTAACACTAACTAATAAACTGGTTAATGATATAATAGGGAAATAATCATGTCTTCAAAAGAAAAGGACTCACTTCTAACTCTGTCTGTGGATATCTGGAATCTACTATTACTTTGGAGCTCGTGACTCTAAACCTATGGTATAAAACACCATAGTACAAATACGTCAATACTTTGAATGTACTAGTATGCATGTGAGGTAGGCTGAATGCATGGGGTTCATATGCATGAAAAATAATAATAATTAACTAACTATCATGAGAGTGAGAATACAGGCATGAGACATAACAACTGACACTAATACTGTGATATTATGATTGTTGAATCTGAATATAACTGATAACATGAGTGGTTGTATCTGACAGTCCTGAATGTGATGAAACTATCTGAGTTCCATACTGTATCTGAGTTGACTGTATCAGACAGTCCTGAAATCTGAAGAACTATCTAAGTTCTATTACTGAGGTTGATTGACTATATCTAACAGTCCTAATTCTGTAACATGAAACAGTGGGAAGTAGTTATCTAACCGACATGCCCCAAATATGCCATTATAGCTGAGTTGGGGTTCAATATGTAACCCCAATTTGAAGGGTGTCAATACCGCACCACTAGTAAGGAAAAGCTATGGGCAACCCTTATCTAATAGTGCCCCTTATACGAAAACAGTGGGGCGCTTATCTGCCAGTTCTTATCTACCTCACCAAGCCTCATCGGACAGTGTTGAGGTCTCAACCTATGCTGTCTACATAGTTCTAAAATGCAAGGATGACTTCTAAAAATCACACCCTCATCTAATAGTGTGTGTTCCATCCTTGGGTTCACGCGGTGCTAATTCCCACTCCCATCTGAATAGACTCTGAACATGACTTACTTAACTGAACATGGGCTGAGTTACTGAATTCCATTGACTAATGAAATACTACTGATATCTAACAACTTAATGAGTTCATGACATCATGGAGATTTCCTGAGTCCTAAGACTGTCTGAAGTCTAAGGATCATAGCTTGACTGAGAGTATCATGAAAATATGACATAGCTCATAGCACACAGCTAATGTTTTGGGTACGACTACCCCCAAGACTCGATGGAAGGAAATTGACCAAGCATAACTTACTTGAATATATAGCTAACATCATAATCCATAATACCTTTATAGAAGCATTTCATCAAAACATGTGATAGGCATAGCTTGAACATACAGGGGGATTTCATGGTATCATGCTAGCTAGGAAATTTTCCTTCATCTAGGCATTTAATCAAACATTTGTAGGCATGGTATATGTAAACATCATTGTACAATAATTAAACATCATGGTTCAATTCTAATTTCATCATTCAAGGGTTTAGTCATAGGTTTGCATGAATCTATATCTATAATAATTTAACCCACATAGAATTTATCACCCAACATGGAGTAGAATTCAATTTCTCATTATTCACATGAATAAGAGCAGCCCAATCATGAAATTCATAAGAAAATCCATAAACTTGAATTTACAAAAGGGATTCTTGGGCTTCATGGAGGAAGGGATTCCACGAATGAAGACTATGCATACCTTAGTTCGTGTTTTTGTGAAGATTGATGGTGAAAATTTCTTGAAATTGGATCTTCTATGAAAACCCTATCTTGTTCTTGAGAGAAACTTGAGAGAAACTTGAGAGAAACTAGTATATTTGGGGTGAAACGTGGCTGAATCACGTGTTAAATGGATTAAATAGGGGTGACAAGTTGACCCTTTTAACCCTGGATGCATAATTTAATTTCAGTAAAAATTTCCCGAATCGGACCCTTGGTGCAACGCGGCGCTATCGCGCCATTTCACTGTATTTTAACAATTGAGAAATTGAGGGATGGCGTGACGTGGGGGAATCGTGTTGCCACTTCCTTTGTGACTTGGAACTTTGGCGCGGCGCGGGGAAATTGTGCTGAGACACTGGAAAATAGACAATTCTGAATTTGGGCCCTGACGCGATGCACCATAATCGCGGATCCCTAATGGAATTCTTCAAATTCCATTTCCTATTGTGGCGCGGTGTGCCACTCACTAATATGGCACTGTTTTATGACGTAAACTTGAAATAGTCGTAACTTGTGGCCCGGTTATCGGATTTGGGCGAATCTTATATCGATAGAAAGCTTATTGAATTTCCCACATGAAAAAAAGTGAAAATCTTGAAAATTCATCATGGAATAACCATCATTCAATTTATAAGCTAATACTATACATTCTTGAGATGAAATTATCTAGGAAAAAGTATGGGGTATTACAGGAGAAGAAGGAGAAGAGGGAAATATTGAGCTAAGATAAAATTTGTGTATTAAGGGTTAGTTACAATGTGAGCTGATTACCTCTATTTATAGGATCACATGATCATCTAGAAACTTCCTAAGAGCTCACTAACAACTCTCTAACTAACTCAACTTACTCTATGATCGTCAGCTAACAATATAAAAATAAAACCAACCGAACAGTAACTACTATGCTATCCAACTATAAGTTTCAACAGAAAACATGTGAATACTGACCTTACTTTAATTTTTATACTCATTTTTCTATCAGTTACATTACGTTATTCTACTTGTCCTGTCCTTTTCTTTTACAAATTAGTCAATACACTAATTGTATATTGATAGAAAAGTAAGAAGCAATATTGGAGGTAGACTTTTAATTGTAATGTATGAAATATCCAAAGAGTACATAAAAATAGGTAAAGAGTAAAGAAAATAATACCTTTCATAGGGACAATTGTGAAACCTTTTGATCAATTTATATTATATTTAAAAAAATTATGTTATTTTAAATAAAATATTACCTCAATAAGTAACGAAATCTTGATAAGTTTTCAGTCAAACTTAAAAAATCCAACAAAGATTTACTTTGATAGAGAACTCAGTAGAAGAAAATAGGAGGAAACTTTGTCTTGATCTCTTCTGTCTACCCTAAGAAAGGACAGCAAGTTTATCTATAGAAAATGGGTGAGGAAGACCAGTCTTCAGAATGGAATATCAAAGTTCTAAAAGGTTTTCTGTTACGGTAGTAATTAAAAAGATTAATGTGTGATCAAATATATGCTACAACACCAAATAAGGGTCTCTTATAAATTGTCATGAAGATGATTAATTAATGTTCTAAAATGTATACATGAATGAATATACCAAAAGTATTTGGAGTTATCCACGTTGATATTGAGTCTTGACATGTCAGTCGTTGTTAAGATAAAATTCCATATCGTCTAAAGCTATATAGATGAACATTCTTTGTTTAGTTAGCATGGTTAGTTATTTATACCATTTTTATTATACAATCATGAAATGAAATATTTCTCACCTTATACTTGTTGATAGACAATATTATGGGTGTATGTTTCTTTCATTCACTTGACTGGCTCTGTCATAATAAACCCTCCAGTTTTTGACATAGAAATCCACATTGAAAGTGCAACGTATAGTTTCCCATGTAAGAATAAATGTTGCGGGTGATAAATCCAAGTGAATCATAATAAGCACTCTAGTTATTTACATCTTGCTTTACTTATCGTCATTGCAAAATATACTCGAACTTAAAATTGTTTGTGAACAAATTTGAAAGAATATGCTTCATTATCTGCGGGAGAAAGTTATTCTTGAAATGAACACATGCTTGCCAGAGGATTGACCTGTTGTAATTTATACATGTATAATATGTTGTTTCGGGTAAAAAATCTGTATGTTTCAACCCAAACTTCAATACTAAGTTCAAGAACAACTTTCAAAAACTACAATGAAGTTACAACAACTTCAAATACAAGTCCAAATGAATAATCAAATGAACTATCAAAATGAAGTGTTTATCAACTTTAAGAAAGAAGACGAAGTAGAAAACTATAGAATCAAGTCCAACGAATGCACGGTGTGTCATTAAGGAATTTATTCCCCTCAAGTACCCGAGTTTATGGAATCTTTCCTCCCAGGATAAAATGATCTCTTTCTAAAAATAGCGGTACCTCAAATTTTCAGAAACTTTGAACACACTTAACGATTTGATGACCACATGAGAGGTTTTAGAAGAAGAAGAAAATTGTTTTTCTACTAAGAAATTCAGGTATTTATAGCCATCAAGGTGTTGTTTCATGAACAGACGCAATGGTTCAGAAATGTGCACCTCTTCATACTGGTGCAACTCTTCAGAAAAGGTGAAACTCTTTTAAAACGTCATAACCATTGTAAAGGTCATAACCATTTAATCCGGAAAAGTTCCTATTAAAATTGCATCCTTTCTCTTGGTGTCTTTTTGGAAAAACACCTTTTCCTTTTTTCATTCACAACTCTTAAAACACACAACAATCCCCCACATGATTGGAGAATGACTATTTTATTAAAACATTTACGAAAAAGTATGTGATCAACAAGCAAAGACTTATTGCATTTGGATAAGTGAGTTTTCCTTTGAACTTTCCGCAGTGAACATGCATCGGATGCACTTGGTTAATCGGTAGATTTGACATATTGAAATTGTCAAACTTTAGTGTACACCTAGACAACACATGTCACACAACCAACCTTTTACTGTTTATGGTTCTCACGATTTTGTTCGTTTCAGCTATGAACACGTCTTGGTTTCATGAGAACATAGAGAATAGGACTTTACTAACAATCTCTTTGTAGCGGCTTCCACTTCACCTTCAAATAAGTAATTTCTAAACATTCAATCCTATAGATTAAACTATTTGGTCAAATCTGCCAAATTTAGATAATCATTAATAAGCCTTATCCTTGTTTCCTGAACATTGTCCACATCATGAGAATGGGCTTAGTATATTGACAGTGTTAAACCGTTAGTCACAACTTTGTTTGATCTCTTTGAACCTAGCACTTGGGATCTCTAGTCTTCTAGGTAGAGTCACCGCCATGTTGACTTGTCCTAGGCCATAAACCCATTTTCTTCTATGTTCTCTCAACTCTCTCTCTAGATAGGCCTTTTGTAAGTAGATCCGACATATTACCCTTTGATTTCACGTAGTCAATAGTGATAATTCCACTAGAGAATAGTTCTTTAACAATATTATGTCTCCGTCTCATATGATAAGATTTATCTTTGTACATCATGCTCCCTTCCCTACCTATCGCCGCTCACAGTGTATACATGCTGGTGCCAAAGCTTTGGGCCAATAATAAATATCTTGCAAGAAATATTGAATCCATTCAACTTTTACCCTGGTTTTATCTAATGCAATTAATTCAGATTTCATTGTAGATCGGGTATACATATCTATTTGGATGATTTCTAAGAGACTGCTCCACCATTCAAAGTAAATACATATCCATTCATGAATTTTACTTCATTCAATCCGCTGAACCAATTTGCATCACTATATCCTTTAATTACCACTAAATATTAATTATAATGAAAAGCATAGTCTTGAGTATATTTAAGATACCCCAAAACTCTTTTCATTACCATCAAATGAGTTTTATTAGCATTACTTGTGTACCGATTCAATTTACTAATTTCACATGCTATGTATGGCCCTGTACAATTTATAATATACATTAAATATCCCAACACTCTTTCATAGTCCAACCTTAAGTCACTTTCACCTTCATTCTTTTGAAGTACAAAGCTCACATCTAATAGAGTCTTCGAAATACTGAAATTCAAATACTTGAACTTGTCAAGTACCTTTCAAATGTAATGAGACTTTGACCATGCCAACCATTGTGGAGATTTATAAATTCTTATCCCTAAGATCACATCCGTATCTCCAAATTCTTCCATATCAAACTTGCTTTCAAGCATTTGTTTCGTAGTATTTACATCAGTAAAGTCTCTTCTGATGCTCAACATGTCATCCACGTACAAACAAACAATGACCTTGTGATTTGGAGTGTCTTTAACGTAAACACATTTATCAAATTCGTTAATCTTAAACCTGTTTGCCAACATGGTTTTGTCAAACTTTGTCTGCCATTATTTGGGTGTCTGTTTTAGTCCATAAAGTGACTTACAAAGTTGGCACAACTTATTTTCTTTACCAGGAAATGCAAAATCCATGGGTTATTCTATATAAAATTTTTCCTCCAATTTTCTATTTAGGAATGTTGTTTTCACATCCATTTGATGGATTTCAAGACCATATACAGCTACCAAGGCAACTAACATCTGAATTGACATTATCCTTATTATAGGCGAGTGTGTATCAAAATAATCAAGTCCTTCCTTTTATTTAAATATTTTTACTACAAGTCTTTCCTTGTATTTGTCAGTACTACCATCCGCTTTCATTTTTCTTTTGAAGATTCATTTAGAATCTAAAGGTTTATTACCTAGAGGAATATCAACCAACTCCAAGTATGGTTGCTCAAGATTGAAACAATCTCACTATTGACTGCCTCTTTTCAAAAGGATAAGTTTGAAGACGACATCGCTTCTTTAAAGATTTGAGGCTCATTTTCTTGGAGTAATATTACAAAATTCGATTCAGAAAAAGTTGACGTTCTTTGACGTGTACTATATCTTAGATTCTCATCATTACGTACATTCTCGCTTGGTTCATCCTAAGGTCATTTAAACCCTCCACTGCACTATTCATGTCTAGTTCTATACGGATAAATATGTTCAAGGAGCTTAGCATTATTTGATTCAATTACTATATTTTTATTGATAAATGGATGTTTAGATTTATGATCATAAAGTTGACATACTTTACTACATTTAGCACATCTTATGAACACACAGTCCACAGTCTCAGGTCCTATGTCTACACCCTTTTAGGCATAGGAACTTGATCTTTTGCTAGACACTCCCCTACATTGAAATATTTTAAGTTGGGTCTTCTTTATTTTCATCTTATATATGGAATTGATAGTTTCTTACTATGGGACATTCTATTGAGTATTTGGTTAGCTGTAAGGACAACTTCCCCCCACAAGTTTTGTGGTAAACCTAAACTTATAAGTAAGACATTCATCATTTCCTTTAAGGTTCATTTCTTTCTTTACGCCGTTTCATTAGAATAAGGTGAATATGGGATTATTACTTTGATGGAAAATTTCATTCTCTACACATATCTCCGTAAAAGGAGATTCATATTTTCTACCCCTACCCTTTTTATTGTTTTGATCTTTTTCTCTAACTGATTTTCAACCTCTATTTTGTATTGCCTAAATGCGTCTATTGCTTCTTTCTTACTATTCAGTAAATAGATATAAAAGTACTTAGTTCAATCATCAATAAAAGTTATAAAATATTTTTTTCACCATGAGAAGGTGTTGACTTCATATCACAAATGTCTATATGGATTAATTCTAAGGGACTGGAAGAATAGACTTATACAAATGCTTAACATACTTAAATTCCACACATATTTGACACTTTGATATTTGCACTCAAAGTTAGGCAACACTTCCAAACTAATTAGTTTTCTCAAGTTTTTATACTTGACATGTCCTAAAAGACTATGTCATAAATCGTTTGACTATAGCAAGTATGAAGAACCCTCAGCTTTGTTCATTTCAGCAACCATTACGTAAAGCTTGAAAAGGCCCCCATAAAGGTAGCCCTTTCCTACATATGTTTCATTCTTGCTTATTACAAATTTTTATGAAACAAACAGTCACTTAAACTCATTTTTAATGAGAAGTGTTGTCAATACTAAATTTTTATAATAGTAGGAACATGGAGAACATTGATGAGAGTCAACACCTTGCCGGAAGTCACTTTTGAAAATATCTTCCCAGTTTCTTCCACCTTGGCTGTTGCATTATTTTTCATGAAGATCACTTCTTTGGGATCAGCGGGATCATAAGTAGCAAAAGCTTCTTTGTCCAATCAAATATGTCTAGTGGCTCCTAAATTAAACCACTATTCATTTGGATATCCAACTAGATTTCTGTCAGTGTTCATATCACATAGATTTTCAATCTTTCTAGTTGTTTCCAACATATTTATATAATCTCTTTCCTTGTTCTTATTTAGAACTTGACTATTTAGAGCTTTGAGTCCAACATCACTACAAATGTAGCAAGTGCCTTTGAATATTTTCTTATTCTACTCTTTCCCTTAACAAGAAGACTTCTTCATCTTCTTATTATTTGGAGCATCATCCTTAACAGGATTTGCAACCATCATTGATGACTTTTCATTCAACTCATTATCCTCGTCTATCTAGAATTAACTCACAAGATCTTTCAAATCAGAAAACTGATTTTCAATTATTATTTTTTTTCTAGAATATAAGGATCTATACTTATGAACATTTGCATTTTATGTTTGGCCTGCCAAAATAATATTATTTGCTTCCATTCTTTGAAGTTCACACCAAAATATTTTCTAATTTCTCTGCATTTCATTGCTAGAGAAATACATGAACAACTTAATGATGCAACATTGATTGCCATTGGGACAGTATCATTCACAATCAAATCAATATGTTTTTTAATTTTATACATCATTTTTCTATCTGACATACTCTTTAGTATTTCAGAATACTAACAATACTTGTTTCTAATCAATGATGAATTTTTTATATCTTCAAATCATTAACTAAATGAACTTCAAAACATGACAAAATTTTTGTGACTTTAAATCAGAATCAAGTTCAAACATAGTGAAACCCCACAGATTTTACACTCCAAAAACCAATACAGAGATTTTAATGAATTAGTGAAGGTTTTATATTATTCAAACCAAATTTCTACATTGATTTCTCAATAAAGTTTTTATATTCTTCTAACCAAGGGAGTAGAAATCAAAAGATTTTAGTCTCCACAAAATCATACCCAATATAGATTAACCAAATACTTGATTTATAAATGGTGATAATTTTTTTTCCTTTAACCAAACAACACAAAAAATAAATATTTTTCTAAATTCCTTAAAATTGTTATTTTTTTTTTTGGTTTTGGTGAAATCTGTATTTTCTAACAATAACTACAAACACATGTTCAAATTAACATAAGAACAATCAAATAAAGTTTAAACTCTTGATTTACAACTTTGAATTTTTAATATTAAATTCAACCCAACTTATGAACATAAACAAAATAAAGTTCAAACTATTTTCTTGAAAATAGCAAAATCAAATATTAAGAACTTCAACACAAGTTCAACCAGCTTATGAACTATCAAAATGAAGTTTCAAGAACTTCAAACACAAGTTCTAAAACTTAAAGAACTATCAATATGAAGTTCAAACTATTTACTCAATAACAGTAAACCCAAACAATACAAATTAGTATAAATTCCTTAAGATTATTGTTTCGAGTACAAAAATCTGTATGTTTCAACCCAAACTTTAATACTAAGTTTAAGACCTGTTGAAGTTGTTTTGAAGAAAGAAAAGGCTTCGCCTCCCACATCTTTAATTTACTTTGGTTGGGAGGAGGTTGAGATTTATAAATAAACTCCACCTCCTTCATTATTAACACACACAAAACTATTCTTTTTCTTGTTTACTATTAAAGAGGTTTAGAGATAATTCTCTTGCAGATCTCTTTGAGAATAGTATTTTAGGAAGTGAGGGTGTGTGAGAAAAATATTGTGTATTGTATGATGTAATAATTTTCATATAGTGAATATTTTTCTAGGAGGCCCGTGGTTTTTTCTCCAATTGGGGAGTTTTCTACGTTAAATCTTTGTGTTGTTATTCTCTTTAATTTCTCTATTATTTTCTACTTGAAAGCGGTCCAGAAGAGGCGGGAAAAATAGTCCAGTTTTTTCAACAAGTGGTATCAGAGCCTTCGGTGTGGAATAATTCTTTTGAAATTTTAGTATGCTCTGTGGTTGCATCTTTTTCTGATCTTCCACATCAGAAAAAAATTTTGAATTAGAATTATTATTCTCAAGCAGAAGTTTCATCCCGGTGAACTAGCAAATGGAGTTTGATTCTGGTGGAGTTTGCTATTCTGGTTGAGTTACTTTGGGGTGCTTGTATATTTGGTAATAGTAGGAATAAGTATAATCTAAAGAGGTTTTGGCTATGGAAAGACTTGACACTTAAGTGTATCCCTTGTGATCCACCTCTTTTTCCTGGGAACTAATTTAATGGGTACTTTACATTACTATTGTCGATTTATTAGTACTGATAAACAAAATGAGGACAAATTTTGAGATTGAAAAATTTGATAGGATAATTAATTTTGGCTTGTGGAAAGTTCAAATCAAGGATATGTTAATCCAATTTGGATTACACAAGGCATTGAAAGAGAGACCAACTAGCGAAAAAGGTGATAAGCATTTAGAAAAATTTGAAAGCAGTAAAGACTCAGAAAAATCCAGAATTAGTGATGAAGAATGGGAAGAGCTAGATATGAAAGCGACAAGTCAAATTTGCTTGTGTTTAGCTAAAAATGTTCTTGCTAATGTGATTGGATTGTCTACAATAAAGGAGTTATGGAAGAAACTTGAAGAATTGTACCAAACCAAAAGTATTTCAAATAGGTTATATTTGAAGGAGCAATTTCATAAATTGCAAATGTCTGAAGGTACAACTATTTCTGATCATCTGATTGTCTTAAATGGGATTGTTTCTGAATTGAAATCTATTGGAGTGAAAATTGGTGATAAAGAAAAGGTACTTCGACTCATCTGGTCTCTTCCATCTTCCTACAAGCACATGCAACCAATTATAATGTATGGGAAGGAAACTGTGATTTTCTCATAACTGACAAACAAATTGATTTCTGAGGAAAAAAATTGAAGAATGGAGATGAAAAATCTCTAGAAGATTCATCTCTTGTTGTTAAAAGAAAATGGAAGCAAAGCACTAAGAAGAAGGTCATCTGCTGGAATTGTAAACAACCGGGACATATTAAAAATAATTGTCCAAATAATGGGGCTAATTCGACTAGAAGATCCAAAGAAAATGCTGCCAATGTTGTCTCCCTAGAACAGGGGATGATATTTCTTTATAATAAAGATAAAAATCCTCATGGCATGAATGATACTTTTAGAATTGCCATGGAAGAGGATGTTTAATTAGTAGCTGGTCCACAAGTTTGCACATGGGCATTGGTTGATAGATGATGCAAGGTGTGTGGTGGAAAGGATGTCGATGGCTAATGAACTCTCAAGAAATCAACAAGAGAGTTGCACCATAAGTTATTAACAATTTTTTCGACATGTGCCGAAAATAAAATTCTTGATATTAGGAAGTGATTTCAAGTGAAAATTCTTGGATTGGTTTTTCAATTTGAGTGGATGTACTCTTTATGGTGGGGGTATGATAATTCTTGAATTTAGAATTATGATTGTCAGTAGCAGACAATGTGAAAGTTGCAGTTAGACATGGTAGGCGAGTTTAGAGTCAGGTGGAGAACTGATTTTTTTTTGTGTAGCTGGACAACTATAAAGGGCCAACGGATTGTATTTTCTTCTCTTCAAAAGGTGGAGATTTGTTGAAGTTGTTTTGAAGAAAGAAAACCTTTTGCCTCCCACATTCTTATAAATAAACTCCACCTCCTTCATTATTAACACACACAAAAATATTCTTTTCCTTGTTTACTATTAAAGAGGTTTAGAGATAATTCTCTTGGAGATCTCTTTGAGAATAGTATTTCAGGAAGTGAGGGTGTGTGAGAAAAATATTGTGTATTGTATGGTGTAATAATTTTCATATAGTGAATATTTTTCTGGGAGACCCGTGATTTTTTATCTAATTGGGGAGTTTTCCACGTTAAACTTTGTGTTGTGATTCTCTTTAATTTCTCTGTTATTTTCTGCTTGAAAACGATCTGAAAGGGGTGGGAAAAATAGTCCATTTTTCCCAACAACAACTTTCAAGAACTACAGTGAAGTTACAACAACGTCCAACACTAGTCCAAATGAATAATCAAATGAACTATCAAAATAAAGTGTTTATCAACTTTAAGGAAAGAAGACGAAGAAGAAAATTGTAGAATAAAGTCCACCAAATGCAGGGTTTGTCGTTAAGGAATTTATTCTCCTTAACTACCCGAGGTTATGAAATCTTTCCTCCCAAGATAAAATGATTCTCTTTCTGAAAATAGCGGTACCTTAAATTTTAAGAAATTTTGAATGCACTCAACGATTTGATGATCACACGAGAGTTTTTAGAATAAGAAGAAGATTTTTTTTTTTTACTAAAAAAATTATCATTACTTGAGAAAAAGTTCAGGTATTTATAACCATCAAGGTGTTGTTTGATGAAGAAAAACAATGGTTCAGAAAGGTGCACCCCTTTATGAAGGTGCAACTCTTCGAAATAGATGCAACTCTTTCAAAAAGTCACAGCCCATTGAAAAGGTCATAACCATTCAATCCGAAAAAATGCCTATTCAAATTGCATCCTTCCTCTTGGTGTCTTTTTGGAAAAATACCTATTCATTTTCCAGTCATACTTCTAAAAAAACACAACATAATATTGTTGTTATACTCGCAATAGATAATTCATAAAACATTGCATTATCCATTTGAAGGGTCCAAATACCTAATAAGTGTGCAATAAGTATGCTTTCAGTTTAATATTGAGCTCGTTAAATAGTACTTACTAATGATACTACCAGCTTCTAGAGTATTCACCTCATCTAAAGGTGCAAATCTTTTTGAAAAGTTGAGTGTGGTAACGTCACTATTAGACTCCTTGACAATAGTGTTATCTGTAAAGGTGGTTTCAACTTCTTTGTGAACCAATGTATAGTTGGGATTCACGCTATCCAAGTGGTCGTTGATAATACAATAGTTGTTCATGAAAGCTGTGACGTCAAGAGCCTATAAAACAATATGGTGGGTAAGAATTATAATCTTTAGTTAATTCACAAAGAGATGGCCTCTGGAATTTTAAGCAAAAGTATTCTATAGGGGGCTGAAGTAATAAATCAGACCTTTAAGGTCTATAGATAGGATAGAGTTTGATGATGAATTCTCGATGTGAGAGTTTGTTTTAAAGAGGGTGAAAGGAATTGGTTGCAACTCTTGTGAAGGTAATGTATTGCGAACACTGCCACTAAAAGGTCTTGTGAGCCCATCTTTGCGATGGCGCGGTGGATTAGTAAATTTATTAGGTTTGTTAAGTGTAGTGAGTAGGGTAAAAGTGTAATTAAAATGTTAGCTTTTGGGCCTTTCCAGACAAAATATGAACGTAACATATTATTGTTATATGTAATTTCAAATGATCCCTATTAATGTAAACTAATGGAAGTTCACGGTAAATGTGTAATCTCTATTAGTTGTTAGGGTTTTTGTCCTGATTTTCTTACTATATTTAAGTTTTACTTTTTCTTAAAAGGAAAATAAAAGTTATCATAATTACTTTTACTTTTCTGAAAGAAAAAATATAATTTTTTTCCATATTTGACTAACCTCTTTCTTGGAAGAAAGGTTTTGTACATCTATAAATAGAAAACCCCTTTCTCATACCATAACACAATAGCATCCACAATGTAGTCTTTAAAGAATCATTGTTTAGTGGTTGATTTCTCCCAATAAGTTTTAGGATTTTCAATTTTATTTTTAATATGTAGGCCGTTTGGCCAAACCATATCCAATAATATATTTTTAGTTTAATTTTTCATGTGTCGTCTGATTTATCGTCTTATGGTTTGCAAACTAAAAGCTTCCGCATGACGCCCTCTCGATTTCGAACCCAACAAGTAGTATCAGAGCTTACGGTTCAATGGTCCAATGGTGTGGTAAGACAAGATTAAACAAGTTTAAAGCGGTTTCAAAATCAAGCTGCAACAATTTGGATAATAATGAAGATTTCTGTCAAACTACATGTGGAAAAAATTTCAAACAAAATTTCAATAATCTTGCTGCTTATCCATCTTTAAAACCAAAATCAATTTTCAACCCATGTTAATGGACTCCAATTTTCAACCCATACTTGCTTAAACGCTTGGGCTCTTCTCAACTCTGTCACACCCCTTTTTCGCTCGAAGGGATAGAAGTCGAAGGGCGAAACCGAAGGGTTTTTCCAATTAAAGTGACGGTGTTGAATAGGGATTAGTTTTTATCATTTTCAGAGTCGCCACTTGGAACTGAGTTATGGTGTTCCAAGTCACCTTATTGAATCCCTAATCAAAACGAAATGACTCTTTGTTGGCCTACGAAAACCAAAGACCGGATAAGAAATTCTGTTGACTGAGGGTAAGGCATGAGACACCCCTTGAGTTTCGTGGTTCTAGCACGGTCGTTTTTATTGACTTATCTTGACTAAAACTATTTTTGAATAATTTGTATTAAGGCCTAAAAATTGCTCATTTTATGAAAGTTAATTTTTATAAAAATATTTATCAAAGTGCATTATTGCATCTTTGAATTTTAAAATGTCTTACAAGATACATATGTCATATTCATAATTAAGACGAATATTTTAAAATGCGTCTAAAATTTACCTAAATTCTTAATAATAAATTAAAGAAAAATTCATTTAACACCATTAATTAAATCAATAAATAATTAATAAATTTTATTAGTAAAATAATAAAATATTCAAATCTATCTATACTATGTTTAATTTAATATTATTTCCAAAATTTTATCTCTTTAAATTAAATAAACTAAAATATTATATTATATGAAAAATCAAACATGAAAATTCCTGAAATATAATTTAAAAATAAATTCTTTAAAATAAATAAATAAAAAATTTGAAATATATGATATTTCAATTAACAATTTTTCTAGTATCTAAATTATTCATACTTTAAAACTAATTATTAAATAAAAATAATTTTTACATTATGCTGAAATATGATGACTTGGGTTGGACTTAGGTAATTACTAATATATATATATATATATATATATATATATATATATATATATATATAGTCTTATACTCACATACACATTTATAGTACTTCAATTTTCTGATATTTTTTTTGTTTTACATCTACATATGTCAACTATGATACGACGAAAAAAAAAAAAAAGTATCGATGGATCACCAAGAACGGCGACTGAGAAGAGAAGTGGCGGCGCATTGGTGAGGTTGGGGAAGGTGATGGGTCGCAGGCGCTAGGGCTCAGATCTGGTAAAGGATCGGCCGGAGAAGGCGCAAGCGACGGAAAAAGGGGGAGTATCGTCACAGCGACAAGGGAGAGGGATGACAGGTGTGGGGAAGGGGAAAAGGGACAGCAGCGGCGATGCCACGCTTGGGTCGCTGGTCAACGACAGCTGAACGGAGAGAGAGATCTGGCGGTTTTGAGTTGTTTTTCGACGAGTTTTCGGTGAAAACTCACCGAAAAATTAAAGAAATTAATTATTCTCCGTTTACTCCTCTAACTTTTTTCTATTTCTCTCATTTGTCATTGATTTCTTTTTCATTTGGCTAATTTTTTTTGTAAATTATTTTTACATGACAGTAAATACGTGATAATAACAAGTTCATATAATCAAACATGCACAGTACATAATGCATTGAAGTCATTCAAACATCTTCATTCATGATTTTTATAATAAAATTTATAGAATAAATGATACATAATTGAATAGAACCTAGGATAAAGAAAGAAATTATCACCGAAAATCGAACGAAAAACTCGAAATTCGACTTCTGACTCTTTCTCCTCTTTATTTTCTTTGTTTTTCTTTTACTTCTCTGGATTTTCTCTTTTCCTTTTCTGATTTTCACTTTTCCTTCTATGATTTTTTTTTACTCTCCGATTTTTTGATGATGTAGTTGTACGTAGAATCAACTTTTTTAACTGAGTAGGGATTCCTTTTATAAAAGGACTTTTGGGAGGGAACGTTTAAAAGTCAGATAAGGTGAAGGGGGAAAAAATTTAAAATTTAAAATTTAAAAATCAAAATCTATATATTATATATTATTTAGTTAATAATAATAAATAAAGATAAATAATAAATAGAAGTAAATGAATAAACAAATAAGATAATAGAAAAATAAACAAATGAAATAATTAAACATTAATATAATAAAAATTAATTAATTTTATATTTAAAAAATATAATAAAAGTTTATAAATAGACAGATATAAATATAATAACATAGTATTTAAACTACTAATATATTTATTATAATTTATAAAAGAAAAATATATTTTTAATTTTTTTTAAATTAGAATAAAAAATAAAATAAAAATAATATATGATTAAATATAAATATAAATATTTAATATTGATAGACAAGTTAAAATTTAGGGAGGATAAAAAATCACGTGTCTACATTTTTGCCCCTCTTTGTGTGAAATCTCGAAGAGTTTTCATGCAAACTCCTTTTTTCTCCACTCTGTTCATCAAGCGAGCTTTTGGACTTTCTTTTTTCTTGACCCTGTTCTTCAGGAGGGCTCCTGGAATTACCTTTTCTCTACCCTATTCTTCAGGTGGGCTCCTAGACTTACAATTTCTTCACCCTGTTCTTCAGGAAGGCTCCTGGATTTCCCTTTTTTCACCCTGTTCTTTGGGAGGGCTCCTTGAATTACAATTTCTTCACCCTGTTCTTCTGGCGGGCTCTTCGACTTTCTCTTTTCTTCACCTTATTTTTCAGGCGGGCTCCTGGACTTTCTTTTTTTTCTTCACCCTGTTCTTCAGGCGGGCTCCTGGATTTACAATTTTTGATTTTTCAAATGTGTTTCTGAACTCAAAATAAAAGGTGAAACAGAAAAATAACATCTCATTCTTCAGGCGGGTCCTGTGCATAAATCTTCAGGAAGGTCCTGAGCAAAAATAAATTCTCATTCTTCAGGAGGGTCCTGTTCAAAAGTAAATTCCTATGCAACACACATAAAAATTTGCCCCAGTTTGTACTGAGAAAATTTATATGTCATCAGATCATAACTGAGATCCAGTATCGTATGCTATAATCATGATTTTTGCATTAACAGAAGTGTGAAATTGTATCTTTTATTTAAAATTTTTTTATCCCTATTTCAAACAAAACAAAGAAAAATTGTAAGCTTTGAAAACACGTGGTGGTTGTTTTATGGTATTTGGCTCTTGAATTGACCATTCTTACACTTGCCATGCTCAAATCCTTTTCCAATCCTAGATAGATATCCATTGATTTGTCACACCTCTGACCTAAAATTCTGACTATTGAGACTCTCAACTCAAGACATATTTCACTTGTATAATATCTCAAAATTTAACATTCCATAAACCCTTTATCTTTCAACGAGTCAAAAATTATCAAATCACAATTATTCTGAATACTTTATTATACTTTGAAATGTTGTCCTTCTACTTCGACCCTTTGTCTTGCTTTTTATAATTGAAGAAGTTGATTGCAAGTTTGGAGTCCTTTCTCACTAGACCTGACGTGAATTTGACTCAAAAACACATACAAGACAACAAAATTTTCTTTTGATGACAAGGATAAAGAAATCAAAAAATTAAAATAAAATAAAAAGAAAAAGACAACAATCATCTCTTTTTCAAAACAAAAAGAAAAACTTATCTGAACATGAAAATTGAGCATGCATTTTGAATCAAACAACTATATCTATCCACACCAATCATTACAATTTTTGTCCATTTATTGAACTTGAAATTTAGCCAATCTTGAACTTGTTCCTTTTGAATAAAAACTCTCCTTTGGCTAGTGGCACCTTAATGGGTTTTTGCCAACGAGCCTATCTCATTTTTACTTCATTCTCAGCTTACAGTCGCCTTATGGTGCCCAACAGGATTTTCACCAATGAGTCTCTGTCTTTTTAATTTATTTTTTTTAAATAAACACCCAAACTATGAAATATCATACACTCATAACATGTTTAGCTTTGAAATTCTCAAAGATTGATCTGAAGGCCTTTCTTTGGTTGTAACTTGACTTTTGGATAGAGTTATAAAGAAAAGTCAGCATGAGGCTCAAAGTTTGTACAATATTGGGTAAAATATTCAACTTTTGGAATCGATTCTTTTAAGAAAATAAACTTTTGCCCCAATTTTCTTTCATTCTGGGTAATTTAAATTTTCTTTTGGTTGGACCAAACCCCAATGTAGGGATGCCTACGTATCTTGTCATAGCAAGAATCAGGTCAAACGTAGTTCAGACAAATTTATTTTGCTTGATTTTGAATTTTTGATTTTTTTTCACTTTAATTTGATTCCAAAAGAGGGGTACGAAGAAAGATAAAAGCTCAAAAGGGGTAAGCAAAGGCTGATATATTATTCGAATAGTAGAACAAAATGCCTTCATCATTTCAATATTTTAAAATGCAAGTACAAAACATACATAATGTAATTGTACATTAATATCATACATAATATCTTGTAACTACATCAGCATTGACCTACATTCCTTCCATTTTGCCTTCTATATCAGTTAGATGTAACACGCCATTAGGTAATACTTTCTTCACCATGAATGGTCCATGCCAATTAGGAGAAAATTTGCATTTGGCTTCAATTTGATGGGGTAGGATATGTCTTAGTACTAACTGACCAACTTCAAAATATCTGTGACGCACCCTTTTGTTATATTCTCGTGCCATTCTTTTCTGGTATAGTTGTCCATGACATACTAATGTTAATCTTCTTTCTTCAATCAAGTATAATTGCTCCAAATGAGTCTTGACCCATTGGTCATCATTAGTTTTATCTTCTACAACTATTCGAAGAGATAGAATTTCAATCTCTGTAGGTTTTACTGCTTCAGTTCCGTACACTAACAAGTAAGGAGTTGCACCAATTGAAGTCCGACCTATAGTACGATAACCCAACAAAAGCAAAAGGTAAATTTTTATGCCACTATCGGGAACCCTGCACCATCTTGTGAAGTATTTTCTTTAGGTTATTGTTAGCAGCTTCTACAGATCCATTTGCTTTCGGGCGATAAGGAGTTGAATTTCGATGCATAATCTTAAATTTTTAACACACTTCTTGTATCAAATGACTATTGAGATTTACAGCATTATCTGTGACAATTATCTTTGAAATGCCGAATCAACAAATAATGTTGGAATGAATAAAATTAACCATTGCTTTCTTGGTCATTGATTTAAAAGTCGCTGCTTCCACCCACTTTATGAAATAATCAATGGCTACCAAGATGAATCTATGTCCATTCGAGGCCTTTGGTTCAATTGGTCCAATTAGGTCCATTCCCCAAGCCACAAAAGGCTATAGAACAGTCATTGTATGCAACTCATATGGAAGGGAAAGTATCAAGTCGCCGTGTACCGGGGATTCATGACATTTATGAATGAAACTGATGGAATCTCGCTCCATGGTAAGACAATAATAACCAGCTCGAAGTATTTACTTTTCCAAAATATACCCACTCATGTGTGGTCCACAAATCCTAGAATATACTTTAGTCATGATTTTTGAAGCTTCTTTAGCATCTATACACCACAGAAGTCCCAAATCAGGAGTCCTCTTATACAAGATTCCTCCACTTAAGAAAAATCCAGTAGACAAACGTCGAATGGTTCTCTTTTGATTACCATCGACATGTACAGGATATTTCCCAGTCTGAATATATTTTTTGATATTATGGAACCACGGCTCCCCATCAAGTTCTTCCTCAACCATATTACAATATGCATGTTTATCATGAATACGTATATGCAAAGGATCGATATAAGTTTTGTCGGGATGTTGAAGCATCAAAGATAACAGGTTGTTGTAAGCTGAACAATAAATCTACCTATATAATTTAACTTTCCAAGTAAGCTCATCACCTTTGTTTTATTTTTTGGTGGAGGCAAATCTTGAATAGCTTTTTTATTTGAAGGATCTAACACAATGCCACGTCGACTGACCATGAACCCTAAGAGTTTTCCTGATGGAACTCCAAATACATATTTCAATGGGTTAAGTTCGAGATCATATCTTCAAAGACTTTCAAAGAATTTTCTGAGATCTTTGACATGGTCAGACTACTCTCTTGACTTAATAATCACGTCGTCCATATAAACTTCAATCTCTTTGCGCATCATGTCGTGAAACATTATAGTCATTGCCCTCATATAAGTTTCCCCATCATTCTTTACTTTGAACGGCATAACTTGATAACAATATGTCCCCCATGATATGATAAATGATGTCTTTCTGCATCCTGTAGATCTATAATGATCTGGTGATACCCCGCATAACAATCCACAAAACACACAAGATCATGTTTGGCACAATTGTCCAATAAAATATGAATATTAGGAAGTGAAAAATTATCTTTTGGACTCTCTTTATTTCGACCACGATAATCAACACACATCCAAACTTTGCCATCTTTCTTTGGAAAAGGGACAATAGTTACCAATCAAGTAGGATATTGAGACACTTGAATAACTTTAGCTTCAAGTTGCTTCATTATGTCCTCTTTCATTTTTACACTAATGTCGATTTTAAACTTTCTTAACTTTTGCTTGAAAGGTGGGAAAGCAGGATCAATTGGCAACTTGTGAACTACCAAATCGGTGCTCAAACCGGGCATATCATCATATGACCACGCAAAGATGTATTTATACTTAAGAAAAGCTTCAATTATATTTTTCTTTTATTATGGTTGAGCATGTACACTTATCTTAGTCTCCCTAATATTTTTATGATCTCCTAAATTGATCGCTTTAGTTTCCTCCAAATTGGGGTTTGACTTGTTCTCAAACTATTTGAAATTTTTGCTTATATCCTCAAATGTTTCTCCTTCATCGTATTCAACTTTTTTATTCCTTATTTCATAATTAGATTGATTTTTCAAATCTGGTTGACAATTCTTCATGCGTGTTATATCATTAGAATCAACATAGAAAGAACTGTATGATAGAAAAAGACATAAATATACATCAGACTCAAAATAAAATAAAGGGATACTGCACTTTATTAAAAACAAAGATATAAAGAGTTTTAACCTAAAATACCAAGTTAAAGATCTGAATTACAATACTAGAATGATTCAAATTACAGAAGGAGAAACAAACAAACTACTAAGACTTGAAAGAAAAACAAACAAACTACCAAAACTCCTTCATAGTAGGGAGAGGAGTGGCCCCCCAATTGTTAAGCTGGATATCAGGGCCGATAAACTGCACATCTGTATTACAGGTACCTTCCCAGATTTCAATCATATCATCTTTAATGAACATATTCTGGAAAAGGCCAATCAACTCTGTATCATCATCATTTGTTAATTCTGTAGCAAGTAACTTAAAGGACCCAACATCATTGACTTTGATGAAAGACTCGTGAAGTGATGGTATCGGCTTGGTAAGTGACCATGACTCTTTCTTACCTTATTTATATCTTCAGTAGTGGGCACATATCCCAAACCAAAAGTACCAAGGTTCTCATGGAGGTTTATTGGATGAACTTGGCCTTGCAAAAATATCCCTAGACCTTTCCATGGTTCAAAACCATGCTTCAATATTTCATTCACTACCATAACAGATACAGAGGATAATTGTGGTTTTGCGATGAGATTCCCCTTGATGATATGCTCAACAGCTACTACCACAGAAGTTTGATGAATCAATACTCCGTTTGCAATATCTTCTTCGATGGAGGAAACAAAGTAGTCTTTATACATGGATAAGTCTCCTTCACCATGAACGACTACCTCTTGCCTATCATATTCAAATTTAACCATGTGATGCAATGTTGATGTGATTGCTTTAGCCTTATGAATCCCTAGCCTTCCCAATAACATATTATATGAAGCATCAATGTTCAGCACTTAGAAATCCATAGCAAAATCCACAGGCCCGATTGTCAATATGAATTCTATTTCACCAATAGCATCAGTTTTTGATCCGTTAAAACCTTTGACATATATATTGTTAGGTCGGATTCTTTCTACATTAACATTAAACTTTTCCAAAGTCAACACAAGAAAAATGTTAGTGCCTGATCCTCCTTCAATTAACACTTGAGTGACGATGGAATGCTCACATTTCACAGTAATATAGAGACCTTTATTATTTCCAGTACCTTCCATAAGAAATTCATTGTCTGAGAAAGTAATCTTATTTGCTTCAAGGATCCTTTCAACAACTTTTTCCGGTTGATTTACTTTAATCTCACTGAGAACACATGCTTCGTTAAGAATCTTCATTATAGCCTTGCAGTGTTCTTCTTAATGTATTAATAAAGACAACAAAGAAATCTGTGATGGTGTCTTCTTCAACTGTTCTACAACAGAATATTCTGGCAATTTCATTTTCTTTAAGAATTCTTCAGCTTCTTTATCAGTAACAGGCTTCTTGAACGTCATTCATTCTTCATTGCTTTGTTTATTCTTTCTTAACTTTACTGGGCCATAACATCTTCCAGATCGAGTTAATCCCCTTACTTCATCCACATCTTCAATCACTTTTTCCCTTTGTGTATCACCACAACACGATCATCGTTCCAAGGGACCGCCTTAGTATTAACCATAGAAAACTGTCACACTAGTTTAATAATAATGGGAGCTATAGGAGCTCCTTTTATTAATAAGAGAGGTTTAGGGGATCTTTTAGGAAAAATGATTTTTGGTTTTACTTGACTTGACCCAACATTTTCTAAAATTTCTTTCCTCACCACCAAGGGAACATTCAATGATTCGGGATTTTTTAACACCTCCACTTCTGCAGTTTTTTCTTTTGTCAAATCTATAGCATTTTCTAATTTTTCTGAATCAGTTTTGATTTTAATGATCGGCTTAAAGGATATTGCAGCATCTTCATCACTGGGTATCACTTCGAGCATGTTTGTTTCATTATGATATGGCAGCAGATTTTGTTTGACATTTGGAGCATCTGGACTTTGTACCATGATCTGTTGGGTGTTAATCATCCCTTAAATGGCTCTTTTCAGATACCAACACTTCTCTGTGTCATTTCCTGGGACATCAAAACAGTATTCACATCTTCTAGAATAGTCCGAGTTCTTCGGAGGAGGATTCGGGATCCTTCTCTCAATTGGCCTATGAAATAAACTAGTGTAAGATATTCCAATAGTAGTAAAATTATATTTGCCCATGTTATCCCTTTTGTAGTCTACTCTAGGTCAAAAATTAGACCTAGAAGGGCTTATTTGAATTTACGGGATCGGTGGATGGTTTTGGATGGCTGGTGCATGCCATTGCGGGTTTGAAGGAGCCCAAGCATATGGTTGTGCATTATAAATATGATATTGGGGGGATGGAATGAAATATAATGGATTTTGTGCATATGGTTGATGCACACCTCTCTAATGTTGTCGTGGACCTGGTACGACAGTTGTTATATCCTCGTTTCTTTTATTCCCCCCTAAACTTCCTGCACCACTTTGAATTGCCTATGTTGTTGCTTTCAAAGTGGCCTGGCTACTAATCTTTCCTGACTTTATTTCATTCTCTACCATCTCTCTAACTTTAATAACTTTAGTAAATATGCTTCCAATAGTAGAAAGTAAGTGATGGAAATAATGGGGTTCTTGTGTTTGCAGAAAGATATTGATCATTTCAAATTCCTTTATCAATAGTCTGACTCTTGAAGCATGCTCTCTCCATCTGATAGCATATTCTCAAAAACTTTCAGTCATTTTTTTTCTCATGTTAGCAAGTATAGTGCTATCTTGCACTATTTAAATGTTATATTGAAATTATTCAATGAAATCTCGAGCCATGTCATCCCACACGTGCCAACGATAAATGTATTGGTTAATAAACCATTCAGAAGCTATTCCCATTAGTTTTTCTCCAAAGTAAGCCATCAATAATTCTTATTTTCTTCCTGCTCCCCTTAATTGATTGCAGAACTTCTTCAAATGAGGTACTGAATCGCCATAACCTTCGTATTTGTCAAACCTTGGCATTTTGAACCCTAGTGGCAAATATATGTCTGGAAACATACATAAATATTTGTATCAAACACTTTTTGGTCCACATAATCCTTGCTTATTTCTCATACTCTACTCCAAGATTTTTACTTTCCTAGCTATTTCCTCTTGTTCCTCATTTTTAACAATCTTCTTAATCATAATTGGAGAATCATGTTGTTAAGCATGATAATGTGGATTTTGGGATTTGAAAGTTATTTTAGGAGGATACAACATATCATGACTTGGTTCCCCCATATTCTTCGATACTGTCGGTTAAGTACCCGCAGTAGCTGGTGCTATAGAAGTAATAAATGGATTATTTGTGATAGATGAATTTGGTGGACGCATGGTAGAAGTACCAACAACACAAGACATATTAGCAAATGGGCTGCATCCTATTGGGTAAAATGGATCACTAGTTTGAGTTGGAGAAGGATTTGGATCATTCGAAGTCGAAAGTCAAGTGATTGAAAAAGGCGGGGCTTGTCCATATAACCAAGCTTGGTATATCTCTGCCATCTGTTGTTTCAATAACTTAAGTTCTTCCATTGATGCTACTTCTTGCAAAATCAACTGATTTTGATCTTCTTCACTGTTAGACCCTATACCTTCTCTACGGGTTATGTTTCTTTTTCTGTTGTATCTGGTGTTGTACGAATGTGATGATAGTTTAAACCACAAACCAACCACCAATTACTTTATCTTTCTGTTATCAAGTAGCAAATAAGTAAGTGTTATATATTAAACACATTATAATGCCACATTGTGTGTTATGCTTCTATATGCATTTTTCAACCTATTATGGAAGGCTTTGTATTTCATCCTGACTTTTCAAAATTTATGATCGAACTCTTTTGAGGGTTGCCTACGTATCATGCTAGGACATGAATCAGATCTTGCGTAGTTCGGGAGAAATCTAACAAAATGATTTTTTTATTTTTTTTATTGAAGAAAATAAAGTGAAGTAAAACATATATTATATATATAGAAATAAACATTCAACTTCATTACATTCTATAACATAAATACGACAAAATAACTGACCCAACTCCTAAGATGAAACCTACTAAATGACATCTGAAAACTAAAAGACATAACATCGAAACAAGAAGTTTTTTTTTTAAATGAAAATGAAAAACTATGACCAAGAAAACAACTATCCATTCAAGGAGACTTCTATTTGATATGTCCTCCCAAACCCAAGTATATGTCCTCTAATGAAGTAGTGAGACGCTGTGCGAAAGCTGGTACTTGCGCTAAAAAGTCTTCACTATCCAATTACTGATAATCCAAACTCATTCTGGCAGTATCCTAGGCTACACAACGGACCTTTTTTTGAAGGAAACTGAAGGCTTGATCCCATTTATGGTCTTGTCAATCTTGAAAATCAACCATATCTCTTGGATGCTATTTATGAGCAGAAGTAACCTCCAACTGTTCTCATAATATTCCTCTTTCATGGATCTACGGAGATCTATCTCGATCAAATTCTTCTTGCATGTTCTTTACAACTTCTTGCAGTTACTATCGGTGAGATGCGGAAAGTTATGCAACGTGTGACCCCCTAGTGGTTGCCAGTTTGATTTGTCCCTGAAGGTAACCTTAATATCTGCTGATTTAGATTTCTCTTCAGTAAATTCCCTTTGTTGTTCATCTATTTTTTCCCTAGCATGCTCTAATTCTGCTCTCAAAGCTTGGTTGGCCTCATGATGTTCTCACATGGCTCTCTCAATCCCTATCCTGATTGCAGCTTCTTGATCTATAGGTCCCCTAACTGATCTTTCTGGTCTGTATGGCGGACTCAGCAGTTTTTCAAACCATTCATAGTAATCTAGGTGCACTTCTCCTTTCTCACACACTATGACCATTGTTTCAATTCCCATGATACGGCAACCTACCCAAATTTACTGGGAAAGTTCCTTCGGAAGTGGGATCTCTGGTCTGACATCAAATACAAACTCAATCATATTTTCTATTATGGGAATTATTTGACGTCTTCCTAATGATGTAAAACTCACAATGGAAAATATGGTCGAGCACCCCTAACACCCATTAATAACAAGAACAAATGAATGACAAGACTATGTATGAATTGTATCCAAGGGAACCAAGGGAGATTCTAAGTGATTTTATCTACTATCAGAGAACGAAAAAGCCTATCTCAATCTCTAACTCCTTCTGGGAATTTATATTTCTCTAACCTCTCTTCGTAATCATTGATGTGATTGAATCTTTTAGGATTAAATCTTGCCATTGTAGGACATTGGTAGAGATACTCCATAATCCACATCTGTAACAAGATATTACATCCCTACAAAACTCTTTCCTTTCTGACAAACAGTCAAAGAACAGTAGATATCTACTAGGATCATTGGTACCATAGTATAATCTTTCTTAATCAGTATCTGTACTACCCCCGCTAAATGAATATTAATTTTTTCTTCTCTCCTTGGGTAAACCATAGTGCCTAGAAAGGATACCATGAATGCAAGGTGTCTGTGAACTTTCCAAGCCTCAAAACTTCCCTTATTACAAAGTTGATTAGCGTAATTTTAAACCCCCCTGTCTTTCATATCTGTCACACAAAAACTGCAAGGAAACCTAACCCTTTTTCATTGATTCTTCTTTCGAGTTTCATATATTCATGAGCTTCCAGAATATATTTATCGAAATGAGTCTTGGGGATATAAGTTTCTTTCGATGCATATATCCATATCCAACATAGGCCGCTATCTTCTCTACAGTTGGGGTCAACTCAAAATCCAAAAAGCGAAACACATTGTTCTTCGGGTCCCAAAGGATTAGTAATCCTTCAATCACCTCTCTATTAGTCTTGATTGACATAATAATCGTCAAAAAACCCAAATACTTATGTATCTCATCATAATCGAATGTATCCATTTCGTTCCACCACAACCCAAGATGCAAAGGGGTATAATCTACGACCTGAAGCAGTACACTCCCATCCCTTTTTCTCGTTGGTCGTTTTCCACAAACAGGAAGAGACATTTTATACCTATTGACAAGGACATGAGATTAATATAAGTCTAGACCTATGCAGGACTTAATTGATTAATTTTTGAAAAGAATTTTTAACTTGACTCGTGAGAACTAGTGCGACCATTAAATTATGGCCTAGATGTAAAGAATGATTTTATTAAAAATCAAAGTGAGAGAAACATAACTGATAATATTTTTAGGAAAAACACTTATTTAAATTGACTCTATCAAAAATTTTGCAATAATAGACCTCTAGACGATTTCAACTATATGTTTGGAGACAACACCCCCTAAGTTCACTGAAAAGAACAAAAGAAAATTAAAATAAAATGACTTAGAAAATAAGAAAAGAAAAATGATTGTTTTATGTATGAAGTTGTATAAAAATTTCAATCTCACGACCCCTAAAGGTTCAGGACTATTAAAAAAATATATGTTTATATATTTTATTATTTTACAAAAATTGAGCTCATGACCCCTAAAGGTTCAGGCTATTATGATTTTTATGTTAAAATTAATTTTTGAAAATAAAAATGAAAGTAAAATAAAGATACTAATATTCATAAAAATAATCATTTTTTTATGATTATTATTTTTATTATTATTATTCTTTTTTCAAAAATATCCTTTCATAAATTTATGAATAAATATATTATTTTTTATTTTTATTTTTTTTCAAATCCAAGGTCGTATCCCGAATAGGACTTCCTACGTATCCCACTAAAAAGTGAGAATCAGACCCTCGTAGTTCATGAAAATCGTAAAACTATGTTATTAAAATTTTCCTTTCTTTTAAAAATAAAATTTTTCTTTCAAAAATGATTCACTAAATGTGATGATAATTTAATCTCTTGTATTTTAAAAGTTGCCTAAAGCTAGTCAACAAACAAACAGCCTTCCAAAAAAATGTCAAAGAGCACATAGGATGCACATATTGGTCTTTATAAAGTAGGTCACCTGTCCTAGATAGACCCGGGCCCTGTGCCGAGTCCTGCTAAGTCAAATCCATATGAAGCAAATAAAGCAGCACTTCATAGGGATAACTAGATTCTGAGTTTTCAGTTCTTCTAAGTTTAAGCCTAATAGGGATAGGTGTCTAGACTGGCTTACCCGAGTGGACACTCGAACTGGGGAGGGGCAACTTGGTTGGTAGCAGGGCAACACCGCCTTCGTTGTCAATCTAAACCCCGCCTAACATGTGTGACTATATCCATAGCCAGGTTCCATGACACTCCGGCTATCTCTAAAAGAAAGTAAGATGCATGTGCTGCATTTCTTCGATCCTATTTTAGAGACTCTGAGGAAGTGCGCAAGAGAAGACAATAGATAATACAGTTCAATCAATATCAAAGCGGTAAATAAGCGACAAGTAGCACATAAGGCCAACAAATACAATATCAATAATAATTAAAGCATATATAAGTCAATATCGAAAGGTCAAATTCTTATTATTCTCCAGCGGAGTCTCCAGAGATGTCACACCCCTTTTTTGCTCGAAGGGATCGGAGTGGAAGGTCGAAACCGGAGGGTTTTTCCAATTAAAGTGATGGTATTGAATAGGGATTAGTTTTTATCATTTTTAGAGTCGCCACTTGGAACTGAATTATGGTGTTCCAAGTCACCTTATTGAATCCCTAATCAAAAGAAACTAACTCTTTGTTGGTCTGTGAAAACAGAAGACTGGGTAAGGAATTCTGTTGACTGAGGGGAAGGTATGAGGCGCCCCTCGGGTCCTGTGGTTCTAGCACGGTCCCTTTTATTGACTTATCTTGACTAAAACTATTTTTGAATAATTTGTATTAAGGCCTAAAAATTGCACATTTTATTATACTAAGAATTGTATATTATCTTATTTTTAAATAAATTGATGAAATTTAATTTTTATAAAAATATTTATCAAAGTGAGTTATTGCATCTTTGAATTTTAAAATGTCTCAAAAGATACGTATGCCATATTCTTAATTAAGACAAATATTTTAAAATGCGTCTAAAATTTACCCAAATTCTTAATAATAAATTAAAGAAAAATATATTTAACACCATTAATTAAATCAATAAATAATTAATACATTTTATTAGTAAAATAATAAAATATTCAAATCTATCTTTACTATGTTTAATTTAATATTATTCTCAAAATTTAATCTCTTTAAATTAAATAAACTCAAATTATATATTATAAGATAAATCAAACATGAAAATTCCTGAAATATAATTTAAACATAAATTCTTTAAAATAAATATATTAACAATTCAAAAATATATGATATTTAAATTTAACAATTTTTTCTAGTATCTAAATTATTCATACTTTAAAACTAATTATTAAATAAAAATAACTTTTACATTATGCTGAAATATGAAGACTTAGGTGGGACTTAGGTAATTACTAATAATATATATATATATATTATTTTACATCTACATATGTCAACTGTGATACGATGAAAAAAAAGTATCGATGGATCACCTGAAACGACGACTGAACAGAGGAGTGGCGGTGCATTGGCGAGGTTGGGGAAGGAGATGGGTCGCAGATCCGGTAAAGGATCCGCCAGAGAAGATGCAAGTGACAGGAAAAAGGGGAGTACTATCACAAGGACAAGGGAGAGGGATGACAGACGCGGGGAAAGGGAGAAGGGACAGCAATGACGATGCCATGCTTGGGTCGAAGGTCAATGAGGTCTGAACGGAGAGAGAGATCTGACGGTTTTGAGTTGTTTTCCTACGGGTTTTCGGTGAAAACTCACTGGAAAATTCAAGAAATTAATTCTTCTCCATTTACTCCTCCAACTTTCTGCTATTTCTCTCATTTGTCATTGATTTTCTTTTTCGTATGGCCAATTTTTTTCATTAATTATTTTTACATAACAGTAAATACATGATAATAACAAGATCATAGAATCATACACAGTACATAATGCATTGAAGTCATTCAAACATCTTCATTCTTGATTTTTACAATAAAATTTATAGAATAAATGATACATAGTTGAATAGAAACTGGGATAAATCAAGAAACTGTCATCGAAACTCGAACGAAAAACTCGAAATTCAACTTGTGACTCTTTCTCCTCTTTATTTTCTTTGTTTTTCTTTTACTTCACTGTTTTTTCTCTTTTCCTTTTTTGATTTTCTCTTTTCCTCTATGATTTTTTTTCTACTCTCTGATTTTTTGATGATGTAGATGTACGTAGAATCCACTTTATTAACTGAGTAGGGAGTCCTTTTATAAAAAGACTTTTGGGAGGGAACGGTTAAAAGTCAAATAAGGGGAAGGGGGAAAAATTTAAAATTTAAAAATCAAAATCTATATATTATATATTATTTAATTAATAATAATAAATAAAGATAAATAATAAATAGAAGTAAATGAAAAAATAACTAAGATAATAGAAAAATAAATAAATGAAATAATACAACATTAATATAATAATTATTTAATTTTATATTTAATAAAATTTAATAAAAATTTATAAATAGACAAATATAAATATAATAAAATAATATATAAACTACTAATTTATTTATTAAAATTTATAAAAGAAAATATATATTCTTAATTTTTATATATTTTTTTAAATTAGAATAAAAAATAAAAATAATATATGAGTAAATATAAATATAAATATTTAATATTGGTAGACAAGTTAAAATTTAGGGAGAATCAAAAATCACATGTCTACAAACTCGTACATTTATTTTTAGCGCATGAGCTCCACTCTTAACCTATGCTCACTTTCAATGCCCAAGGCTTCACTTTCAATCTCATCAACCCGTGCTTCTATTTTTAATGCATAGAACTCCAATTTTAACCCTTATTAATTTTTAATCATGTTAAGCAGCCGTCATATATGAAGAATATATATGAAGAATGAAGATCATGCACAAGAAGGAGGATCAAGAATATTTTGAAGAAAATCAAGCCAAAAAGGGGAGATTTGTTAGGGTTTTTACCCTGATTTTCTTACTATATTTAAGGTTTACTTTTTCTTAGAAGGAAAATAAAAGTTACCATAATTCCTTTTACTTTTCATGAAAGAAAAAATATAATTCTTTTCCATATTTGATTAACGTCTTTCTTGGAGGAAAGGTTTTGGACATCTATAAATAGAAGACCTCTTACACAATAGCATCCACAATGTAGTCTGTAAAGAGTCTTTGTTTAGGAGGAGATTTCTCCCAATAAATTTTAGGATTTTCAATTTTATTTTTAATATGTAGGCCGTTTTGTCAAATAGTATCCAATAATATATCTTTAGTTTAATATTTCATGTGTTATCTGATTTATCGTCTTATGATTTGCAAACTAAAAGCTTTTCACATGATGCCCTCTCGATTTCGAACCCAACATTAGTAACATGGATTTCTTGTTTTTGCAATTAAGTAGTCAATAACATTGTTACTCTCTACAAGACACATATCTTTAACATATATGGGGTATCCATAAAAGCGTTACTTTTTAAAATTGATAACTTATGGCTAACTATAATTGTGTAATGTATAAATAGTTATCCTGCTCCTTGTGTAAAGCACCTCTGTGTCAGTTACAATTGTTGTCTCACGGGTAACTGGAGAATGAATTTTAAGTCAAACCGGGTAGATAAGACATTTATTACTACCCTTACCTCTTTTTCAATATAGTTGCTTTTTCGAGTGTACATTGTCCTTAGCATAACAAATAAGTAATGCTTTGTATCACGCCGTAATGGAGGTTGTTAGAATTTGACATTTGTTTATTTGGGATGGAATTGGGTCGTTTACGTAGCAGCGGAATTCGTTAAGTAGATGAGTGAATGGTCATACCATGAATTTCTACCTGAGTTGGTTTTTTCCTGGTGTAACAATGTTTACATTTTCACTAGGGAAGTGAATTACTTTTTCAAGTTGAGTGAAAAAAATTCTTATGGTTTCGTATGTAACTGTATATGTTCGGTATAGTACGTAACTGTTTGTATTCCCGGTGAGAGAAGATGGTGTGAGTGTTAAAGCGTTTAAATTATTTGGTTATATGTTTGGCATGGTATGACACATTTTGAATTACAAATTACCGGTGAGAAGAGATAGTGTGAACATTAAAGTATTTAATGCTGCCCAAGGTCTTGTTAATGTTTTTGCGCTGATTTTCTTACTAAATTTAAGTTTTACTTTTCTTACAAGGAAAATAAAAGTAATATCATACTTACTTTTATTTTTCCTAAAAGGAAAAAAATAAAAAGCTATTCCATATTTGGCTAACCTCTTTCTAAGAGGAAAGATTTTATACCTCTATAAATAGAAAAACGCTCTTCTCATACCATAATATAATAACATCCACAATGTAGTCTTTTAAGAGTTTCATTTAGTGGGAGATTTTCTCTCTCATTAGATTTATACTTTTTAATTTTATTTATAATTTTAGGTTTTATATGTAGGCTAATTGGTAAAATAATATAATAATATTAAGTTTTTTAGTATTGTTTTCGTTGTTGTCTGATTTATCCTCTCATAGTTTTGATGCAATTAGCTTTAGCATGACACCCTCTCGATTTCGAACCCAACAAGTCATACATCATATGATTATGTGGTGGATAATCTATGAAATGTTTAGAAACGCCACAATAAACATAACGTAGCATCCATGGAGCCTGATGAATGAAATGGAAGATATGCCTATCTTGGCAACCTGCTTTGAGAAGTTCAATAGTTTACACTGCTACATGGAGTCAAATAAGGTAGCAAATACCCTCACTAATATTTGCTCTAAGAGAGACATGGTTAAATTGTTGGGGTATGAGTTTTTTTCTCCTATGTGGATAAATAGAAACCTAATTTTGACCAACCTATTTTTTCTCATGGGTCCATTAATATGGGACATAGAAAATCCTTTTTAGGTCTTATTTCCACATCCACAAAAGTGTTTTCAGCAGCCATACATAGAGAGTGCAAGTTCCGCACCTAATTTCAACCCTAAATAGTCAACTTCAAAAAACATTCTACATGTTTTGATGAAATGTCCCTAAATTTTTTCACTTTGAAATTATCCATAGTGGGCGTAAAATTTGATGAAAAAAATTTAGGGACTTTGGCTTCCTTTAACTCTGGCAGACTCATGGGAAAATCTTTGGGTTGCTTTGACTAATTTTGCCGCTAGTGGTGTTGTGACTATGAAATATGCTAAGAGTGGTGTCTTAAATTAAGAAATGAGACGATCTCAGGCCTCATCTTCTTCAACTTCACTCTGATGCATTAGTTACTAATGATTTGGGGAGAAATAAATTCAAAGGTCCAATAATAGAGATAAAAGTAGAAGCAAGTCAAAGTTCAAATACGAAAATGTTACATGTCACTATTACCATAAGAATGAGAATATCATGAAATATTATCACAAGCACAAGAGAGATATGAGACAATAACTGAAAAAGTGCAATAATGAAATAATCCTATTGCTGTTGTTGTTAATGATGATATTCTTGTTGTTTGTGGTAAAAATGCTATTATCTTGTTCGTGTTGAGTCTAGTTGGTTTGTGGATTATGGTGCTACTTCTCATGTCATGCCTAAGAAGGAATTATTTTCTTCTTATACTCTAGGTAATTTTGGAATGTTGACAATAGGCAATAAAGATGTGGTTGGAGTATTTGGCATTAGGAGAGTTTGTTTGGAAAGTAGCAATGGTTTGAGATTAGTTCTCCACAATGTCAAGCATGCTCTAGATGTTCACCTAAATTTATTTTTGTTGGGAACTTTGATGATGAGGGTTATATTAACACCCTTAGTATTGGCCAATGAAAGCTTGATTAGGTTCAATGATTGTAGCTCGTTGTGACATGTTGTCTAACTTGTATGTGTTTCATGGATCCATTCCTAAGACTTAGTAAACTTGGCGGAGAATGATACTTCAATAGAGTTATGTCATAGAAGACTGAGTCATATGAGTGAGAAGAGAATAGAAAGTTTGGCTAAGAAAAATTTTCTTTTTGGAGTGTAACAAGTAATATTGAAGAAATGTTTTCGTTGCTTAGCTGGTAAACAAAAAAGAGTTTTTTTTTTTCAAAATCATCCATGTTCAAGAGAGTTTAATTTGCTGGAGTTGGTACATTCTAATTTGTATGGTCCTTTTAAAGTAAGGTATTATTATGGTGCGCTTTACTTTGTGACTTTTATTGATGATCATTCTCACAAAATCTTGATTATTTTTTTTGAAGTCCCAGGATCAAGTACTTGATATGCTTAAGGATTTTTTGAACTTGGTTGAGAGGCAGATAAGAAAGAAATTAAAATATATTCGCTCAAGTAATAGTGGTAAGTATATATGTCTATTTGATAAATATTGTAGAGAGCAAGGTATTAGATATCCAAAAAAAATCCTCCAAAGACTCAATTAAATGGTTTAGTTGAGAGGATGAACAAAATTCTAGTTAAGAGGGATAGATGTATGCTTCATAAGCTAAGTTGTCAGATTTTTTTGTGAAGAAGCACTTAATACTATTGCTTATGTTATCAATTTATCTCCAACTATTGCTTTGGATAGTGATGTCCCTGACAGAGTTTGGACTGGTAAGATTATTTCTTAAGATCATCTTAGAGTTTTTGGTTGTAATTCCATTGTGCATGTTCTTAAGGAAGAGAGTTCAAAGCTGGATGTTAATAATAGGCAGTTTATCTTCTTTGGTTATAGTCAAGATGAATTTTTCTATCGTTTCTATGTTTTATTGGAGGAAAACCTGTTAGAAGCTATGATGTTATGTTCTTTGAAGACCGAATAATTGGACATTCTGACAAAGTTGAGAAAGTTGATTCTTAGAGTAGTGAGAGCCTAGTTGATTTGATCAAGTTCTTTTGACTATTGTACCTGAAGAAAATCTTCTTAATGATGAAAATCAAGTTGATAATGAAGATAGTGATCATGTTCAGAATGACCAACATGATGTTGATGTGCTAGTAAAAGATGATGTGGGTGCCCAACAACCAATTGTTATTAATGCTCCAGAGAGTTCTCTCAGATGATCTACTAGAGAGAATTCTTTCATCTTGTTATTCCCCTAATGAGTGTGTACTTTTGACTGATGGGGGGGACCCAAGAGTCTTGATGAGGCCTTGGAATGTGAATAAAATAAAAGGTGGTATGATCATACGGAAGATGAAATTAAATCTTTGCATAATATTTATACTTTTTATTTGGTTTAGTTACCTAAAGACAAAAAAGCTTTGGAAAACAAGTGGGTCATTCGGGTGAAACATAAAGATGGTAACCCAATTTCATAGTAGAAGGATAGATTAGCTATGAATAGATTTAACCAAGAAAATATTTGATTTTGATGAGATATTCTCTCCACTTGTGAAGATGTCATCTATTAGTGTGGTTCTAGACTTAGCTGCAAATCTCGATTTAAACATTAAGCAAATGGATGTTAAAACTGCTGTAGTCCATGGTGACTTAGAAAAAGAAACTTATAAAGAGCAACCAAAAGGTTTTCAAGCTTAGGAAAAATATAATTGTATTTACAAATTGAAGAAAAGCTTGTATGGTTTGAAACAAGCTCTCAGGCGGTGTTATAAGAAGTGTCAGCAGTGCTTCAAGAAGACTTTTTTAGACCATTGTGTTTTTGTACAAAAATTTTCTAATGATGAATGTATTATTGTACTGTTGTATGTTGATGACATTCTTGTTGTAGGGCATAATTCTTGTAGGATTCAGAAGTTGAATTAAGAGTTGAGTAATTCTTTTGCTATGAAACACTTAAGTTCAAGCAAGAGTTGAGTAAGTCTTTTGCACTGAAAGACTTAGGACCAGAAAAACAGATTCTTGGCATGCAAATTATCAATGATAGGAGGGCCAAAAAGTTGTAGTTATCACAAGAGAAGAACATTTGGAAAGTACTTTGTAGGTTCAACATGAACAAGGCTAAAGATGTTAGTACACCTTTAGCACACTTCAAATTTAGCGTGAAGTAGTGTGCTTCCAGTGATGATGAGAAGGAAGATACAAAGAAAGTTCCTTATGCTTCAGCTATTAGCAGTTTGATGTATGTAATGGTTTGTATAATACTATATATTTCTCATGCAATTAGTATTAGTAGTTTCATGCTTTATTATGAATTTGTTTACTATTCTTTATTTACTATTCCTTGTGGGTGTCGTATTTATTTTATGTCTACTTTTTTCAATGCTTTATGATAGATTTGTTTATTATTCTTTGTCTTGGGCCGGGGGTATATCAAAAATAGCCTTTCCACTTCTCCGGAGGTAGTGGTATGGATTGCGTACATCTTACCCTCCTCAGACTTCACTATGTGGAAATACACTGAATTTGTTGTTGAATTGATATTAGTAGTAATTTTGTTTCTAATCCAGGAAGAAAACTGTAGCACACCAAAAATTTTAGAACCTGAGTGCACCCAATCTTGTATAAAATGCAAGTATATGCGAAACAAACTTCATGTTCTTATAGTATTGGAAGTGATTTATACATTGTAATACCCGAAATCCTAGAGCTTAACTTAGCTCTAAGTACGTAAGTTATCCTATATAAAATTTACAAAATACTCAGTATTTTTTAGTTTAGCACCTACCATTGCATAGGAAATTCAGTCAGCTTTCCAAAGAGTTAAAAATTTTGCCAAATCCGATACCCGGGCGAAGAGTTAGGGCAGTTTATGTAAAAACAGTGGCTCACCACAATTAGGCTGCGTCGCGGTGAGTATCACAATGAGAACTCCTTCTAATCGGGATGAAGGGCATTTAGGCATTTGTCAATTTCTTGAGGGTCTTTGTGATTGCACCGCATCGGGGTGAACCCCAAAATAACAATTGTTACGATCAGAGAGTCACCGCGATTCCACCGCGTCAGTGTGGATATAGCGATGACTCATTCATCGAGTCACAGTGAGGCCTTAATCGGCATTCTAGTTATGGGATTTTAAATCCCAAGGGCAACTTAGACTTTTTTCATGACCCAGATCAGCCTTAAACACGAAAGTAATCCTTAAATGACCAAATATATCATTATTCACTCAATTTTCCCCAAAGTACATCATTCTCTCTCAAAAGCAAGAAACCCTAGTTTCAAAATTCAAGAACAAAACTTAAGAATTTCTCCAAGAAACTTTAATAATTAATATTCCAAGGTATGTTAGGTGTTCATATATGGGTCCGTTCCACCCATAGAGTCCACGAATTTATTTTCAAACTGCAAGATTGTTGAGTTATGAACTTCCATGCTTGAATTAAATTTAATTCTTGTTCATGTTATTGTTGGTCATTTGGCCATAATTAAAAGACAAACTTTCCTGAAATTAATCATTATATGTGTAGAATTACATGATCCTATTGATGAACCCCTTCAAATTACAAGTTGATTGATGTAGCTAGGATAACTATGTGTGTTGATTGTTGTATAACCTAAGCATGCTCCCCATGTGTTTGATAAAATGCTTATATGAATGAATTATAACTTGATAGCATGTGTTCCCCTTCATAAATAAGTTGATGCCTTACAAGTTGTTTGATAAAAGTCTCTATGGATGAATTATGAACAAGTGAACAATGTCATGTTATTCAAGATTATGTTATGCTTTACTTTTTATAATATCGAGTGCTGAGGGTATTTAATACCCAACAATTTAACTATTTACCTCCAGCCAGTGTCAGTTATAAAGCCTTAATTATGTCATGATCAGTAGTACTCTTAGTCAATTACAGAACTCAGTAGAACTCAGTCAGTTTACCGAACTCAGGAAAACTAAGTAAGCTCAGTATCTGTTCAGTCCAGTTTAGTATACTCAGTTCAGTGTCTTTTAGTTAGGAGTACGATTCAACACCGAGTGAAACCAAGGATGGGGGCTCGCCTACCAATAGAGGGTGTGATCTCTAGAAGCAATCCTTGAATTCCAGAACTACGTAGCCAGCGTAGGTTAAGATATCAAACCTGCCAGATGAGGGTGGATGAGGTGTTTTAAGCTGATAGATGAGGGTTCAACCATTGTCATTAGAGTACTTTCCAAATAAGGGTAACTCTCAGCTTGTCCTTACCCTTGGTACGATATTGACACCCTTCCAATTGTGGTTACAGATTAGACCCCAACTCAGTTATCTTATCTTATTTAGGGTACATCAATTAGATGGTTACCTCCCACAGTTTCAGTCTCATTTTTCAGAATAGAACTCAGTTCAGTTCTACAGAATTAGGACTGTAAGATACAGTAAACAAATATCAGTAAATAAGTTATCAGTAGCTTCAGATATCAGTTACTCAGTATCAGAATTCAGAACTTAGCTTTAGACAAGCTTAGTCACAGTATTTATTTATATGCACATTAGTGCACACTTAGTATTTATAGTAGTATTAGTTATGTGTGATCTCATGTTCAGTTACTCTATATCATGCAATCAGTTATTGTTCATGCATATGAACCCTTGCATTCAGACTTACCCTATCCAGCATACCAGTATATTCAACGAACTGACACATACTCTTTCTTGTGCTATGATATTTCATATCATAGGTTCGAACGCTCAGGTTCCTGACCGCGCATAGATAGATTCAGATTCAGCCAATAGTAGATTTAGCAGTGAGTCCTCATCATTTAAGGATATTCTTTTATTTTAGATTTTTAGTATTTTCAGTATTTCAGTATGTGGGGTTAGTTGGGGGCTTGTCCAATCAACTCTAATTTCAGACAGTTCAGTAAGAGACTTTTCAGACTAGTTTTCACACAGTGTTCAATTTTATAGATTGTTATTTCAGTTGATACACTTTATCAGCATTTATAAATTTTGAACCTTATGGCATTTCAACCTGTTTTTCACATTTATTATAGTATATTATTCAGTGCTCACAGCAGATATTAGTCATGGGTTAGCTTGTGGTCCTTCGAAGTCATAAGAATTGTGTAGCATTCGGGGTACAGAATCAGGGAATTACAAATTATATATCAGAGCCTAAGGTTCAATAGTGTCCTACAAAGTCTAAAATCCACATCACAGAGAGTCTTGTGCATGGTTGTGTAGCATGCCACACTTATGGATAGGAGGCTATGAGATTTTTAGGAATAATTTCCCTTCTTTCAATATTCATGTTGTGCGAGTGAGCATGAGCCCAAGTTAAACTCTCAGTCTAATCTGTTTCTCCTTTTCATTTACAAAACATGCCCCCAAAAGGTCTAATGAAAGAACAAAAGAAAACCAATTAGCACCTCCGCCCATTTAGGCAGATCCCCTAGATGAACATATTTCCCAAGAAAAATTTTGAGCTGCATTTACTACTCTAGCCAATTCTGTAGTGGCTCAGAATAAACGAACAACTGCTTTTCCAACCAACCCAATGGCTAATATTACTGCATCCCAGATTCGGGGCTTCACCTAAATGAATCCTCCCCTATTCTTAGGATCTTAGTCAGAAGAGGATCCACAGGAGTTTCTTGATCAGGTTTAGAAAGTCATAGACATAATGGGAGTGACTTCTAGTGAGAGTGCTGAGTTAGCCGCTTATCAGCTATAAGATGTAGCTCATACGTGGTTTAAGCATTGAAAGGTAGACAGGGGCATAGATGCAGAGCCCATAGAGTAGGAAAAGTTTGCTACTGCTTTCCTGGATAAATTCTTTCCCTTAGAGCTGAGAGAACCAAAAGTGTTAGAGTTTATCAACCTCAAACAAGGTAGTATGAGTGTGAAAGAGTATTCCCTCAAGTATACTCAGTTAGCCAAGTATGCTCCCTATTTAGTAGCAGATAATAGGTCTAGAATGAGCAAGTTCATATCTGGGGTATCAGATAGCATGGTTAATGAGTGCAAAACAACGATGTTGATTAAGGAGATGGACATATCCAGGCTCATGGTCCATGCTTAGCAAATAGAGGAGGCTAAGAATAGAGGGAAAGAAGGGCATAACAAGAAAGCTAAAATAGGTAGCTTTAATTTCAATCAACCAAAGTCAGAGGGTGATAACCGTTTCCAGTTTCATTAAAAGTTTTTAGTTCCAGCTCCGTCCTCAGCCAGTGCTCTAGTCCTTAAGTTCAGAAATAGTAGCAAAGATAGGGCTCGAGGATCAAAGTCTCAGGGTAGTGTCAGCAGTGCTTGAACAAATCCTCTTTGTTAGATTTGTGGCAAGAATCATCAAGGTGTTTGCAGAGCTGGCAGTGATATTTGTTTCGAATATGGAAAGCCAGTCCACAGAGTAAGGGATTGTCCTCAGTCAGGTTCCCAGGGTCAGCATAACCGTCCTTCAACACAGTCCTAACACTCGAATCAGCAGGGTTCCACTTCCAGTGCCACAAGTGGGCAATGCCCAAACAGGCTCCATTTATGTTATGCCTTAGTTGATTGTAGAAATAGAATAGTTCATTTTTAGTTTCCAAATGAATCAGTCCTTAAATGGGGAGGGGGGGATATTACTACAATGCTTAAAGGGTATTACTACAACTCAGAAACTTTCAGTCTTGAGTCAGTTCCAGTAGTAAATAATTCTCAGATATGTTTCCCGAAGATCTTCCTGGAGTTCCTCCCGTTAGGGAAATAGACTTTGGAATAGACCTTCTTCCAGATACTTAGCCTATATCTATTCCTCCATATAGAATGACACTACTATAACTCAGAGAGGTAAAAGAACAATTAAAGAATCTTCTAGAAAAAGTGTTATCAGACCCAGCGTTTCCCCATGGGGCGCACCAGTCTTATTCGTGAATAAGAAAGATGGTTCTCTCAGAATATGTATAGACTATCGTTAGTTGAACAAAGTTACAGTCAAGAACAAGTACCCACTTTCTAGAATTGATGACTTGTTTAACCAACTTCAGGGTGCTAGTTACTTTTCTAAGATAGACCTCAGATCAGGCTATCACCAACTCAAAGTCAGAGAATGTCACATTTTGAAAACAACTTTCTGAATCTGGCATGATCACTTCGAGTTTCTATTAATATCTTTTGGTCTTACCAATTCCCCAACAGTCTTCATGGACTTGATGAACTGAGTGTTCAAGCATTACTTGGAAATGTTCGTTATAGTCTCCTTCGATGATATTCTTATCTATTCCCGTAGAGAGAATGATCACGCAGATCACCTCAGAATCATACTTTAGACTCTTAGAACTCATCAGTTGTTCGCCAAATTCAGTAATTGCGAATTTTGGCTAAGGTTATTATGATTCCTTTATTATATTATTTCCATTGATAGCATTAGAGTTGATCCTCAAAAGACCAAAGTAGTGAGAAACTGGCCTAGACCCATTTCTCTATTAGATATCAGGAGTTTTTTGGGTTTAGCCGGCTATTACTATTGTTTTATTAAAGGGTTTTAATCTATTGCATCCCCCATGTCCAGATTAACTCATAAGAAAGTTAAGTTTCAGTGGTCAGATTCTTGTGAGAAGAGTTTTCAGGAGTTGAAGACTCAACTTACCTCTACCCCAGTTTTAGTTCTAGCAGATGGTTCAAATGGGTTTATTGTGTACTGTGATGTATCCAGAGTAGGTTTTGGTTATTTACTTATGTAGATAGGTAGGTTTATAGCCTACGATTATAGATATATTAAACCCCATGAGAAGAATTACCCTACCCATGATCTTGAGTTAGCAGCTGTAGTGTTCGCCTTAAATATTTGGAGGCATTATTTGTATGGGGTGCACGTTTATGTGTTCACAGATCATAAGAGCCAACAATATGACTTTTCTCAGAAATATTTGAATTTGCAACAGAGAAAGTGGTTAGAGCTATTAAAGGATTACGGCATGAGTGTTCTATATCATCCATGCAAAGTTAATGTAGTCGCTGATTCTCTCAATAGACTGTCTATGGGTAGTGTTGCTCATGTTAATGATGGTAAGATGAAGTTAGCTTAGGAAGTTCATCAGCTTGCTCGACTAGGTGTCCTCTTAGTCGATTTAGCAGAAGGTGATGTGTGGGTTCAGAAAAGTTCTGAATCCTCTCTAGTTTCTGAGGTAAAGGAAAAGTAGGATAGAGATCCAAGTCTTGTTAAGTTGAACAATCCAGTCAAAGATCAGAAAATAGAGGTTTTCTTCCATGGGGGAGATGGTGTATTGCGTTACCAAGGTCAGCTATGTATGCCGGGTGTAGATGACTTAAGGCAATAAATTCTTATAAAAGCGCATGGTGCGCATTACTCTCTTTATCTAGGGGCCACTAAGCTATACCATAATATATAGGAGATTAATTGGTTAAGTGGGACGAAGAGGGTTATTGTAGATTTTGTAGTTAAGTGCTCCACATGTCAGCAAGATAAGCTTGAGCACCAAAAGCCAAGTGGGTCCATGCAGGAGTTTAGTATTCCCACATGGAAATGGGAAGAAGTAACATAAACTTTGTGATGGGTTTGCCTCGTACTCATCATCAACATGATTCCATAAGGGTTATTATAGACAGGATGACAAAATCAACTTATTTTTTGCCAGTTCATACCTCCATTCAGTCGAGTACTACGCCAAACTCTATATCAGAGTATTGGTCAAGTTACACGGAGTCCCAATATCTATCATCTCAGATTGAGGTACCCAGTTTACCTCATATTTTTGGAAAGCATTCCAAAAGGGTCTCAGTACCCAAGATCATCTCGGTATAGCCTTCTACCCTTAGACAGATGGTAAAGAAGAAAGGACCATTTAGTCTCTAGAAGATATGCTGAGAGCATGCATTGTTGATTTTAAGGGTAGTTGGGATGACCACTTGCCTTTGATCGAATTCGCATATAATAACATCTATCATTCTAGTTTTCAGATTGCTCCATTTAAAGCTCTCTATGGTAGGAGATATAGATCTCTAATTGGTTGGTTAGAGGTTGGTGAGGCCACAGTTATAGGGCCTAACTTATTATTTGATGCCTTAGAGAATGTTCAGTTAATCTGAGAAAGACTTAGGCTTCCCAGACCTGACAGAAATTTGATGTAGATGTAAGGAGAAAAGATCTCAAGTTTGAGATCGGTGATTTTATGTACCTGAAAATATCTCCCATGAAAGGAGTAAATAGGTTTGGTAAGAAGGGAAATCTCAATCCTCAAAATGTCGGTCCTTATAGAGTTCTCAGCCATTTTAGAAAGGTAGCTTATGAGCTCGAGTTGCCTTCAGATCTAGCTTCAGCACATCCAGTATTCCACGTCTCCTTACTATAAAAATACATTAGTTACCCAGCTATTATAGTTCCTTTAGAAGATGTAAATATTTAGAATGATTCTTTTTTTTAAAGAGGTTCCAGTCCATATCCTCAATCATCAAATTTGCAGACTAAGGAACAAAGAAGTTTCCTTAGTCAAAGTTCTTTGGCGGAATCAGTCCATTGAGGGAGCTACTTGGGAAGTAGAAACAGATATCCAAACCAAGTATCCTTACCTCTTCTTCTCCTTAAACACAAATTCAGCTTAGGGCAACAGTATTCCTTGGCTTTACTCAGTTCCATGTTCAGTTACAATTATAAACTTGGTATTCCTTAACATTGCATATTCAGTCATGCATTCATAAATCAGTTCATACATGTACTAATCTATCAGATATGCATGTTTAGTGCAAAAATTCAGATTACCAATAGCTTCAGTCATGTATTCCATGCATCAGATATGCATGTTCAGTATAAAAACTTAGTTTGTTAAAAGTCTAGTCACATAGTCATTTCTTAGTTATGCATGTTCAGTGTGTCAGCTTAGCCTATCTGTGTTTCTCAACTTAATTAGTCTCATTTGAGGGCGAATGTTCCCAAGGGGAAGATATTTTAATACCCCAAATTCCTAGAGATTAACTTAGCACTAAGTAGGTAAGTTATCCTATATAAAATTTATGAAATACTCAGTCTTTTTTAGTGTAGTGCCTGCCAATGTATAGGAAATTCAGTCAGCTTTCCAACAATATAAAAATTCACCCAAATCTCATACCCAAGCGAAGATTTAGGGAAGTTTATGTAAAAATAGTGGCTCATCACGATTAGGCCGCATCGTGGAGAGTATTGGGATGAGCACTCCATCACGTCACATTGAAGACCATTTTGGAATTTGTCAATTTCCTGAGGGTCATCACGATTGCACTGCATTGTGGTGAACCTTAAAATAACAATTGTCATAATCCAGAGAGTCACCGTGATTCCACCGCGTCGCAGTGGATATAGCGATAAGCCATTCACCGCATTGTGGTAAGGCCTTAATCACCTTCCAGTTATAGGATTTTATATCCCAAGGGCAATTTAGACATTTCCCATGACCCAGATCATCCTTAAACACTAAATTAATCCCTAAACGACCAAAATATATCATTATTAACTTAAGTTTCCCCAAAGTACATCATTCCCTCTCAAAAGCAAGAAACCCTAGTTTCAATATTCAAGAACAAATCTTAAGAATTTCTCCAAGAACCTTCAAGAATTAACATTCCAAGTCATGTTAAGTGTTCATCTATAGGTGACTTCCACCTATAAAGTGCACGAATCCATTTTCAAACTACAAGATTGTTGAGTTATGAACTTCCATGCTTGAATTGAATTCATGTTCATGTTATTGTTGGGAACTTGGCCCTAATAAAATTAAAAGCTTTCATGAAATTAATCATTATATGTGTTAAATTACATGATCGTCTTGATGAATCCCTTTAATTTACAAGTTGATTGATATAGCTATGATAATTATGTGTGTTGATTGTTGTATAACCTAAGCATACTCCCCAAGTGTTTGATAAAATGCCTATGTGAATGAATTAGTTCCATTATAACCTGATACCAACTGTTCCCCCTTCATGAATAAATAGATTCCTTACAAGTGTTTGATAAAAGTCACTATAGATGAATTATGAAAAAGTGAACAATGTCATGTTATTCAAGATTATGCTATGTTTTACTTTTCATGCTATCGAGTCCTGCGGTATTTAATACCCGATAATTTAGCTGTGTGCCTAGAGCCAGTGTCAATTAAAGAACCCCAGTCATGTCACAATTAGTCGCACTCTCAGTCTGTTATAGAACTCATTAGAACTCCGCCAATTTACCGAACTAAGGAAACTCAGTAAGCTCAGTATTAGTTCTGTCCAATTCATTATACTCAATTTAGTATATTTCAGTTGGGTATAGGATTAAACATCGAGTGAACCCAAGGATGGGGGCTCACCTGCCAGTAGAGGGTGTGATCTCTAAAGCAATATTTGCATTCCAGAACTATGTATCCAGCATAGGCTGATATATCAAACTTGCCAGATGAGGGTGGATGAGGTATTTTAGCCTGCCAGATGAGGGTTCCACTATTCTTATTAGAGTACTTGCCAGATGAGGGTATCTCTCACCTTGTCCTTACCCGTGGCACGATATTGACACCCTTCTAATTAGGGTTATAAATTAGACCCAACTCAGTTATCTTATTTTATTTAGGGCATATTGGTTAGATGATTACCTCTCACAGTTTCAGTCTCAGTCTTCTGAATAGAACTTAGTTTAGTTCTACAGAATTAGGACTATCAGATATAGTTAACCAATATCAATAAATCAGTTATCAGTAACTTCAGATATCAATTACTCGGTATCAAAATTTAGTACTAAGCTTACAACAAACTTAGTCACAGTATTTATTTAAATGCACATTAGTGCACACTCAGTATTTATAGTGGTATTAGTTATCCATGTACTCTCATGATCAGTTACTCTATATCATCCAGTCAGTTATTGTTCATGCATATGAACCCTTGCACTCAGCCTTACCCTATCTAGCATACCAGTATATTCCACGTACTGACACATACTCTTTTTTGTTCTATGATATTTAATATCAAAGGTTTAGATGCTTAGGTTCGTGAGCGTGCATAGATAGATTCAAATTTAGCCAACAGTAGATTTAGCAGTGAGTCCTTATCACTTGAGGATAGTCTTTTATTTTAATTTTTAAGTAGTTTCAGTATTTCAGTATGTGGGGTTAGTTGGGGGCTTATCTTATCAACTCCACTTTTTGATAGTTCAGTTAGAGGCTTTTTAGATAGTGTTCAGTTTTACAGATTATTATTTCAGTTGATAGACTTTATCAGTATTTATAGATTTTGAACCTTACGACATTTTAGCCTATTTTTTACTACAGTATATTATTCTGTGCTCACAACTTATATCAGTCATGGGTTGGTTTACGGTCCTTTGGGGTCATAAGTACCGTGTAGCATTTGGGGTACAGACTAGGGGCGTTACATACATGCAGGCCTCAAGTAACTCTAAAATCATAGCTAAGTCAGAATCTCCTTTATCGATTGATTTCTTATGAAGTATCATACTATAGTTAACTTCAAAACATCATTAACTCCTAGATTATGTAGTGTTTTTGAGATTGAGCCCCAACAAATGATAGAAAACTGAATTAGCTTTCCAATGCATCTAGTTCTCTTTAATCCAATGTCGTAGTAACATATTATACCCCTTTTATTGAAGCCCTTTTAATGATTCGTGATTTGAACCTATTAATTTGTGAGTTGAATTCATGAGTAGGGTCCTAAAAGTTGAAAATAGTCTAATTACCATGAATCTACCCATGATTCATGTGGTCAACCTATGATTTGTGAGTTGAGTTGTGAGTAGGGTCCTGAAAGTTGAAAAATGGTGTAATTTCCACAACTCTACCCATGATTCATATGTTCAGCCCACGATTCATGCATTAAGCCGTGGGAAGTTGTTTATGAAAATTTTATTGGGTAATCTTAGGGCCATTTTGGTCATTTTTCTTATGAGGTTTGATACTTATAAGCTTAAAACCCCTTTGAACTTTGAGTTACAATCTTTTTCAGATTAGAATACTTTTAAAAACTCTTCCTCCTTCCATAAAATATTCTAAGAGGCAATAACACTTTGGGTTCAAGATTTAAGGCTCAGATTGAAGTTATATTCATCTAAAATGCATGTTGAACACTCCCAACTTCTATTATTATCATAAAGCATGGATTTTAACTATTCTTTTGTATGATGAAAAGGGTACTTTGAAACTAGGGTTGAGGAGATTATTGTTAAAAGACTTGAATTACTTTTTCTTCTTGTTTTTCTAGGTTTTCCTAAGCATTAGTAATGGGTTTTGAGTTGTATATACAGTCTATGAAAATGTTGAACATGTTACATAGATTCACAACTCTTAATTTTATAAATCATAAAAATATGACCATCAATCCATTTCAAACTTGATTTTCATGAAAATTATGAATTTTACAATGTCATTTGAATAAGTTATGGAATAAAAGAATGAAAGGCTAAATAACTTTTTTCTGAAAGCCCTTAGAGTAGGGGGGATTATGTATATGGACTTTAAAGACGGAGATGGGAGTCTTAAATGTCTAATGAAAATATTATGTCATAATATGAATTGCTTACAAATATTTGTATGATGATACCAATATGGAACTGTTAGGCTTCAAAAGAAAATTATGTAGCTTCATTGGAAGGCATGCGTCCTCGGGACCAATTCCCAACCTATGTTTTGATGAAATAGGACTATCATACCTTCATTGGATAATGAATGCTGCCGTTAAGATAAGGATGATATGGTGGCTATAGTTTATTGGTGATTTTATCATAATCTTATTACCTGCGAAAAACTTGGACTGAGGCCTTACTAATTGGGGAATAACGGACTCATATAGCCTGTGGGTTACAAGATATCTATGAAAAGCTACATATTTCAGGATTAAATTTTAATTGGTTATGTCTTTATGTCTCATGTCATCGATCCCATACTTTTCTATTATTATTTTGTACATTTGAATGAGTTATGACTTGCTTTATAAGCTATTTATTTCCTTTTCCATGGGTTGCATTACAGTATTCGCCGCACTGAGTGTCCTCGGACCCCATCATTTTATGGTAAAAGTTTTGAGGCATGTTCTTGTGATTTTTTACAGCACTAGGGTGTTTGTAATCTCTCTTGGATAGCTAGTGAAAAGTAGAGAGCCCTCCATTATCCAAAAAGTATTGTTCTTCTTTCCTTTTATATTCTTGTTTCAATATTTTATGGATTTTATGGTATTGTCGGGTCTATGTCACAACTTTGGAGTTATTCTTAAAGTTAGAGGCTTTGTAGACTAGTGTTGGGTAATTGTTCAGATTTAGTTCTTTAGACATAGATGTTACTTTATTTAAATGCCGAACACTTTTTTATATGCTCTTGTTTTTGTAATTTTAAATATGACAATGCTTATGACATAATGTTAAGAGGACATCTCAGGCCTTCTTTGTTTTGGGATGCTCGTTACGGCAAGGGCCTTGGTTCAGGTAATGACAAACTTTGTATCGGAGTACGATTCAGGGTGCTGGGGTGTCTATGAAGCCGTGTTGAGGTGAGACATTTTTATGGGTATGTAGATAGACACATTTATAAGAGAGAGGCTTCTAGTTATTTTAGAATATTTCCTTTTTTCATGTTCTATGTCATTCTAGAGAGTTTAATTATAATGACTTTTTCTGACTCTCAGCTTTCCCGTAGTTCAGATCATGCCTCCCTAAAGATCTAATGGCAAAAGGAATTCATCAAGAGCCTCTATCCCTACTAGTGAAAATACTGAAGAGGTATGCCTTACCCATGGGATGCAAACTCGCTCCCAGGGTTAGTACCCATCCGTACCCAATCTTGGTAAGGAGAGGTTTCAAATGCTAGAGTTTAGATTAATTAATGATGTCTCAGATTGTATTATCTTAATCTTGCTATTATGATAATGTTGGTGACCGTAATGGTTCTTCTGATGCTACTCGAGTAGGCCAGTTTAAGCGGTTGAGCACCCTTACCTTCACTGGTTCCAAAGTTAAGGAGGACCCTCAAGAGTTTATTGATGAAATAGAGAAAATCCTTAAGGTGATGCATGATAGTGATACTAAAGGGGGTAGAGTTTGTAGCTTATCATATGAAAGGGGTGGCTTACCAGTGGTATGATGAATGTGAGCCAATTAGGGGTGAAGATGTTAAACATATAATTTGGGAGAGATTTTTTGATGCCTTTGCTAATCACTACTTCCCTCAAAAATTGAGAGAGGCCAAGGCTGAGGAGTTTATGATCTCGAAGTAGGGCAAGATGAGTTCTAAGGAGTATTTTCTAAAGTTTATCCAATTGTCTCATTATGCTCTTGAGTTGGTGTCTAACATGAGGTCCAATTAAGATATTATACTTCAGGTCTTTCTACTGACTTGGTACTAGAGTGTAAGGGTGACATTGTTGAAAAACAAAAATTACACATCCAGGTTGGTGCTTTATATGCAACAAGTAGAGAATGAGAAAAAAAACAGGAAGAGCCAAAAGAGAGGTAGAGTAAAAAGGCTAAACATATAGATCAGTATCCGAGTCAGCAACATAATTGGTAAGGGGCATACAATGGATCAAGGAGAAATCTTGGGTTAATTATCATCCATCAGCTAGTGCTCCAGTCCCCAAACCTTCAAATGATCAGTTATTTCAGTCTAGCAATGGCCCTAGAGAACAACATGCCCAATCTCATACCAGCGTAGCTCAGTCGATACCATGTTACCCTCTTAGCTGCAGTTGTGGAAAGCTTTATCATATGGTTTTTTGCTTGGGAATAATTTTGTGCTTTGGTTGTGGTTATCCAGGCCATAGGCAGTGGGACTGTCCCATAACTAAAGGTACATCTAGGGCCAACAAATCCTCAATTTCTACTTCTTCAGCTCCTGCTGCAAAGGGTGCTACATCATAGAAGGGAAATGGTCATAATATTTTATATGCACTATCTACTTGTAAGGATTTTGAGGTATCCTTAGATGTTTTCATGAGTATGTTATAGATTTTCTCCCATGATATTTATGTATTGCTTGATTCTGGTTACATCCTATAATATGTGACTCCTTATGTGGCTGTACACTTTGGTTTTGGTTCTAAAAATATTTTTGACCCTTTCTTAGTCTTTACCAGAGTGGGTGAGTCCATTATTGCTAGGAGAGTCTATAGAGGCTGTGTTGTGTCCATTTGTCATTGGGCCACTATTATTTATCTAGTAGATCTTGATATGGTGGATTTTGATGTAATACCAGGAATGGATTAGCTTTACTCTTGCTATGCTACCCTAGACTGTAGAACTAGAAAGGTCACTTTTCATTTTCCTGATGAACAAGTGATATAGTGGGAAGAAAGTTCCTAAGCACCTAAGGAAATGTTAATTTCTTATATTAGAGCCCAATAGTTAATATTTAAAAGGTGTTTTTACCATTTGTCTAAGTCAAGGATTATAATTCTTAAAGTCCCTCTTAGCAGTCTGTTCTTGTGGTTAATGAGTTTCCCGAAGTCTTTCCCAATGACCTTCCTGGAATTCCTCCATATAAGGAGATAAAGTTTTAGATTTATTTTTTTCTTGATTCTCATTCTATGCTCATTCTTATATATAGAATGTCTCCTGTGGAGTTGAAACAATTAAAGGAACACCTAAAAGACCTCCTTGATAAGGGTTTTATCCATCCTAGTGTCTCTCCCTAGGGTGCTCTTGTGATTTCATGTGAAAGAAAGATGGGTTTGTATATGCATAGACTACTACCAACTAAATAAATCCACCAGGAAAAATAAGTATCCTCTTTCTAGAATTGATGATCTGTTTGACTAGTTTCAGGGTGCTAAGTGTTTCTCTAAACTAGATCACGTTTCAGATTACCATCAGTTAACTGGGAAAGCAAACATTCCAATGACTATCTTTCAAACCCATTATAGCCATTATGAATTCTTGGTCATGTAATTTAGATCGACTAATGCTCCTACTGCTTTTATGGACCTTATGAACATGGTGTTTAAAAAGTTTATGGATTTATTGGTCATAGTCCTTATTGATGATATTTTAGTGTACTACAAAAGAGAGGAGGATCATACTAATCACCTATGAATTGTATTGCAGCCCCTTAAGGATCAAGTCATATGCAAAATTTTCTATGTATGATTTTTGGTTGAGTGTTGTGACTTTCCTTGGGCATGTTGTTTCTAGTGAATGGATTAAAGTGGATCCCCATAAGATTAAGGCGGTGAAGAAGTAACGTACACCTGCTACTCCAACCAATATTAGGAGCTTCTTGGCTCTGGAGGGCTATTTTAGAAGAATTTTGGAAATTGTTTCTTCTATAGCAACTCCATTTACGAGATTGACTATGTAGAAGGTAAAGTTTCTATGTTTGATTCTTGTGTGGGTAGTTTTGTGAAGTTGAAGGATTGCTTGACTACTGGCCCTGTCTTGACACTTCCTGAAGGTACTGAGGGATTGTTCTGTATTGCGATACATCTCAAGTGCTACTTGGTTATGTTATGATGGAGGATGGAAAGGTTGTAGGTTATGCTTCTAGGCAATTTAAGGTTTATGAGAGAAATTATCCGACTCATGATCTTGTGTTAGCGGCTGCGTGATTCACATTTAAAATCTAGCATCACTAATTGTATGGAGTTATCATGACCCGAACTAGGGTTTGTCCATGACGGTTATCGCAAGCCTACTGTGGGATAAAGACCACCCCTAGCCTAACCACCTGAGCACAATAAAATAATAATAGATGCAAAACCAACAATAAGTATGATATATAAACCAATAGGAAGGTTCTAGGAATACAAAAAAAAATAGCCAACCCACACTTTGTCCACAAAACCTCTAAAACCAGAATACCAAATTAGGTCGGGACATTCCCTCGACCATGAAAATAGAACTCTTCAATTACCAAAATCTGAAAAAAAAACCTAATGAAATGGTAAAGCTTTACAGATGATGGAGGCTTACCACTTCGCAGCAACTCAACCGATATCTGCTCCACATAAGACTGGACATGAGTAAACATGGAACCCTAAGAACCAACTTCATAAAATGATGTAGAGTTTTGGGACGAACATTGGGATAATAACTCGGATGTAATTATGGAAAGGGATAAAATAATGCCATGTCCAAAATAAATAAAAAACCACATTCACACATTCATATTCCTATATATATAATTTCGGGGCAGTGTACAAGGTAGTAACATGAGATTTAAAAATTATTAACCTGGACTATGTAGCTTTATCCATCCTAAGGGAAACCAATGACTACATAGGTTTAAATCCTCCAACTAAAAGGGTCCCAGCGCGTGTTACTCATATGAACCAGGAAAAAATCCAATGAAGGGTTAGAGACACCAAGGCTATAGCCATTCCAAAATGTATAGTGTGTGAACTATGCACATGGTCATAAAGACCCCCATGTCGGTAAATGTAGTTTCCAATATTGGTCCCCCAGGACCTCCACCTTCATGGTAAGCTACACAATCCCTTTTATACCTAAATTATAACCATTTAGCAAATAATCCAAACCACAAAGCAAGGAGCCTTTTATTAAGGCATATACTGTTGGTATCATCATAGCAATTATGCTTGCAAGCTAAGTCCAAATATGCCATTCCGCCAATTAAACTAATTGACTCTCAAGTTCCAATTTAAAACCAAACCATGGCCACCAAGGCCCCTAAAAACCACATTTTAAGTTTCGTTAACCTTTTATGCAATAAAAGGTTCCAAGAGTGAGTTAAATTGTGCATATATTCATGTTTCAAAAACAATTTCATAAAGTGGGTTAAGGTTCATGTAAATTCCATACCATAATCCATAAATTTGGGGATACCCATGTTCCTTAGTCCAATTCCCATACCCATACCCATGCACTTAGTTAGTTCAAAAATAATAAGATAAAGCATAATGATAAGTTCAAAACCATAGGAAAACAATCCAAGTAATAACCATTCAAATTACTCAACCCAATTTCAAAACCTAATAATTTAGTTCATATGGGTAACAATTAAAAACAATATTTTATGTACAATCAAGTTAGGGAAGAGAGACATTCTTGAAACACCCAAAAATTTAGAGAGAAAACCACCAGTTGAAGCCTAGATAATTAGTCTTTTGAAACTCTATATTTATCTTGACTTTAAAAGTTTGAGAGGTATGATTTGGTAAATAATGAAAAATGGACCCCTTGGGGTGGTTTAAGTTGTGGGTAAATTGTAAAGGACAGGAAAAACCAAATTACCCTTAATGCAAAACATGCAAGAAAATAGCTCCTAGTCATTATGGGTTGGGTAACGACTTGTGGTGATAGGTAACCAGTTGTTGCCCAAACTTGTAGTCTAGGCAGCATCTCAGCGCAACCATACTGTTATGCTCATAAGTCCCTCAAATGACTCATGACCTTACCCTACAACTAGAGAGGGATAAGTCTTGATCAAGGAAGAAGTCTGGCCAACATTGATTGTTAGGTAAAGACTGGCACCATACGACTCGTGATGACTGATAAAAACTCATACAAGAGTTGTTGCCTTGTTAGTGTTCAATTTTTTCAATGAAATCTCAGAGTCCAAAACCTAAGGTGTTACATTACCCACCCCCTAGGATCATTAATCCCCAAATAAAGAATTAGGACACCCCTTGGCACGACAAGAAGTAAGAATACACATATAATGAGATGGCAAATTTGAAATGACTCAAGAAGGAGAATGAAAACATACCCCTAATATGGACATCTAACACGGGGAACAAGAACTGGTATTTAGCCGTCATATTGTCTTTATCTACCAATGTAGCTTCTTTAACCTTTTTATTTCTCCAAAGCACCTTTACCGAATCCTTAGTTCTCAACCAACAAACTTGCCTATCCAAAATCTCTATCAGGACTTCCTCATAGAACAATAAATCCAAAATACCAACAACCTCCAAAGGAACAATCAATGAAGGATCAGCCACATACTTCTTCAGCATAGACACATGGAAAACGGGATGAATAGAAGTCAAACTCGTGGGAAAATCCAATTCATGAGAAATATTACCAACTCTCCTTAACATATGATATGGAATGATATAATGGGGAACGAGATTCCCCTTCTTTCCAAACCTCATCAATCCTTTCATTAGAGAAACTTTCAAGAAGGCCCAATTAATAACCTCACACTCGAACTCCCTTCGCATCATATCTGTGTAGGAATTTTGGCAACTTTGAGCAATCTTAAGCCTTTCTCTAATCACCTTAACTTTCTCCCTATCCTAGTGAACCAAGTCAGGATGAAACAACCTAGTCTCACCTACTTCAAACCATCCAATAGGAGACCTATATCTCTACCATAAAGAGCCTTGAAAGAAACCATCTGAATATTTGAATGATAACTATTATTGTAGAAAAATTCAATGCGAGGAAAATAATCAACCCAAGTTTCCTTAAATTAAATCACTCAGGCCTTTAGCATATCCTCCAATGTCTGAATAGTCTATTGTACTTGCCCATCCATTTGAGGGTGGAAAATGGTGCTAAGGTTCATTTTAGTCCCCAAAACATTTTTGAAATAAATGTAAAAAGTGAGAAGTAAGTTTTATACCTCAGTTTGAAATGATGGACTCCAATGCTCCATGCAACTTGATAGTCTCTTAAATAAATAACTTGACATAGTCCTCTCCAGAGTAGTTAGTCCTCATAGGAAAAAAGTAGACTTAGTCATCCTATCCAAAATGAAACAAATGGAATCATACTGATTTCGAGTCAACGGAAGACCCATAATGAAATCCATAGTGATCATCTCTAGCTTCCACATGGGAAATTCTATGCTAGAGTTTGAAGCATCGTTCTTATATGTGTAAACTCTAATCCCATGAATTTATCTTGAATACACATTTCATGATATTTATTATAGTTTGTGAAGTGATTTCGACGTAAAAAATGTTCATAAGAATCATTTAGAACAAAGTTGAGCTAAGAGCCTTTGATTCGTCCAAAGTTTGGAATTAGATTCTACAAGGGTCTAATTTGAACGTGTATCACTTTTGATGTACATATAATATTGCAAGTTAAGACCCACCAAATCATTGATAATTTAGTCAGGTTTCCAATGATACCAGTTTCACCTTAATCTAATAGTTGAGTGTAAAGTTATGCTCATTTTACCTTAGTATGTCCGTCTGTCAACAAGGTGATGACTTCAGGTGAGAAGCCGTAAACTAGGTGACGACTTATCAACCAATTAGTTAGCCTTAACCACAATGTGATTAAATCTAGATAAAAGGTGGGGAATTGAGGTGATAAGCCATCACCTAATTGATGACTAATCAACTAAGTCGTTACCCATAACAAGAATATGATCAACGTCAGCTACAAAGTGACGACTTGAGGTGATAAGCTATCAACTAAGTGATTACTTATCAACTGAGTCATCACCCTTAAATAGAAAGGGTCCAAATAATACTATGGGTTGATGACTTAAGTTGATTATCCATCAACTAGTTGATAAGCTATCAGCTAAGTCATCAACTGAAAATTTCAGCAATTCTTATTTTGCTTCGGAGGGGTATTTTGGTCTTTTTCTCACCTCAAAGCAGTTTTTAATAGCCATTAACCCTCTTTATTTCTAAGATCAAGATTACATTTTCCTCTCAAAATCATCTCCTAAGAACAATATTCAAGTCCTTCTTCAATAAAACCAAGAAGTTGTGTTTCCCAATCCAAGAACGTTCAAGATAAGTTAATTATCTTTCAAAATTAAAGCTTTAAGGTATATTTGATATTCATCCTTGGGTCCTTTTCACCCATGAAGTCCAAGAATCTATTTTCAAGATTTAAAATCATGAATTTATATGTTTGCAATAAACTATCTCCATGAATCCTTATGAATTTTGATTTTTACACAGCATTTAGAAGTAATTATTGTTGAAGTTAAACCTTACAAGTTAGAATGATATGTTTTCATGTTGAATCCCAAATTTATTGTTTAGTATTGTAGCCGTGTGATTAATTATAATTTTAAACTATTCCAATGCTTTAAATTCAGGACCCTCATGTGTTTGATGAAATGTCTAAGAGATGAGTTTTTGCAGAATAGTTCATATCATGATTTTAAAGTATTCATGTATTCATATTGTTATTCTTATCAATTCTTGGGGGTTATGAAAACCCTAAATTTATCTGTCTACCTAGTTTTCAGTACCCACAGAATAATTTCAGAATAATTTCAGAATACACCATGAGCATTCTTTTTCAGTCAGTTATTATGATCAATTGTTGCTTCAGTTAAACTTAATTTAGTCCAGTAATCATTGTTAGTTCAGTTGAGAGTAGGATTCAACATCGAGCGAACCTAAGGATGGGGGATCACCCGTTAGTTAGTAAAGGATGGGGGATCACCCGTTAGTCAGTATTGTGTCTTTAGAAGAAATCCCTTAGTTCCAGAACTACGTAGCCAGTGTAGGTTATGAGATGTCACTCGCCAGCTTAGGATTGACATTCTCAGGGATCACCCGCCAGTTTAGGACTGATCTCAAGGGTCGCCCACTAGATTAGGACTAACCCCACAACAATTTTTAGTACCCGTGGCATGGCACTAGAACCCTTCCAACTGGGGTCATAGGTGTGACCCCAATCAGCTCAGACTGGGGCATGTAGGTTAGATGATACCTCCCATAGTTTTAGTAGTCAGTACAAAATTCAGTTCAGTTTTGCTTGACCATAACATACAGTTTATCAGTATTAAGTTACAAAATTTTAGTATCTCAGTTTACTAACTATTCCAGAATCATGTTATACGCTTGGTCATGCATACTCAGATTTTATAGTTTTCATGTATCTATGTATCAGTTATCTTACGCTATTCAGCCAATTAGTTATTAGTCTTGTCTAGTCAGATTTTAGTATTTCCATGCATATCTTTAATTACTATTTTCATACATAGTTAACCCATGCATATCAGCTTAACCTCATCTCGCATACCAGTAAAATAAAAGTTCTAGTCGCATACTCATTTCTTGTGCTATGATGTTTAATATCTTTGTTTTAGATGCTAAGTTTCTTGACTGTGCTTAGATTAGATTATCAACAACAGCAATGGTGAGTCCTCATAATTTGAAGATATGATTTCTTTATTTTAGTTTATCTTAGCAGTTCAATATTTTTATTCAGTCGGAGTTAGTTAGGGGTTTGTCCCATCAGCTCCACAGTTAGTCAGTTTTAGAGGCTTTTAGGGATACATAAGTTAGTCGATTTATCAGTTTTTTAAGCATTCTTTTTAGTATGTCATTAGGTGTTTATATTTATGATTTAGTATGATAAAACCTTATGGAATTTTCAGTAAATTTCCACACATGTCTTATGCTATCAGTTTTATTTAGTGCTCACAGTAGGTACCACATCATGGGTTAGCTTGTGGTCTTTTGGGGCCGTAAGCACCGTATGGCGACCAGGGTGTATTTTATGGTCGTTACACTCTATCTCTTATGACCTGCCACCAGGTCTCAAGTGCTTTATTATAACTTGCTGACAGACCATACACTTGGCAATAAAATTTCCCACATCCCTCTTTATACTATTCCACCAATAGATTTCATTCAAATCATGGTACATCATAGTTGAACCTAGATGAACCTTATATTTCAACTTATGAACCTCAGTTAAAATCCTTTCTCACAATCCACAAATATTAAGAACACATAATCTACCTTGATACCTCAAGATACCATATCCCCCAATCTCAAAATCTATAACCTTTTGTCGACCCAAATTATCCTTAATCTACATAAGTATGGGATCCATAAAAACCTGTTTCTCTTGCACCTCAGCACCAAAATATAATTTGACTACCTCTTGTATAATCACTTCCCCATCATCAGAGTCTAACAAATGAACTCCTAAGTTATGTAATCAGTGAATATCCTTTAATAACCCTCGCTTCTATTTATCCACATGAGATAAGCACCCCTTCAACAACTCTATAAGAGCATTAACAACAATATTAAATTTACCTCAATAATAGTGAAAATTAATGTCATTGTCCTTGAATAACTCGAGCCATCACCTCTGCGTGATATTCAGTTCCTTTTAAGTGAACACGTACTGCAAGCTCTTATTGTCTGAATAAATATACACAAGAATTCAATACAAATAATGGCACCAAATCTTCAAAGAATAGTTCCTATCATGATCCTAAAGTTTCCTAGAATCATAAGCCACAACCTTACTATGCTGTATCAAGAAACAACCTAATCCAACACAAGAAGCATCACAAAAAATAACTATCAGTACCCTCAGGCAAGGTCAAAACTGGTGCAGAAGTCAATTTATCCTTCAACTTCTCAAAACTACCCTCCAAGCATTGAACTACAAGAGCTTGACCTTTATTTGAGTCAAGTTTGCCAACAAAGCTGCAATAGGAGAGAAATTCTCCATAAATATATGTTAATGCCAAGCGAAGCCCAAAAAGCTTCTATTGTCGGTTAGTGTCATAGGTCAAGGCCATATCTTAACCGCCTCAACTTTTTTTTGATCCACCTTGATCCCCTCACTAGATACCATATACCCAAGAAAATTCACAATATTCAAACAAAGCTCATACTTAGAAAATTTTGCATACAATCTCTGATCCTTAATAGTCTACGACACAATTCATAGGTGATTGACATGATGCTCATCATTCTTAGAATAAACCAATATATCATCAATAAAGACTATCATAAACAGATCCATAAACTACCTAAATTCTTGATTTATAAGATCCATAAAAGCAGTCAGAGTAATAGTTAGCCCAACTAACAAAACGAAGAACTCATAATGTCCATACCGGGTTCAGAAAGCAGTCTTAGGAATATACCCTCCCTAATTTTTATCTAATGATACCCCAAATGGATATTAATTTTAGAGAAGCATCTATCACCATAAAGCTGGTCAAAAAGATCATCAATCCTAGGAATGGGTTACTTATTCTTTACTGTGACTTTATTGAGCTGCCGATAGTCTATAACATCTGGAGAGACCCATGTTTCTGATGCACAAAAAGCACAGAAGCACCCCATGAAGAAACTCTAGTATGAATAAAACTCTTATCAAGAAGATCTTTTAACTACTTCTTTAGCTTCTTTAACTTATCCAGAGCTATCCTATATGTAGGAATAGAAATAGAACGGGTATCCAGTTGTAGATCAATTTCAAAATAGATTTTGCTATTGAGAGGAATTCCAAGAAGACCATCTGGAAACACTTCGAGAAACTCAATAACCATGGGATAGATTGTAAAGTAGGACTTCTACAGTCAGAATCCTTAATGCAAACTATATGATACATATAACCTTTACAAATAAACTTTAGAGCTTTAAGATAGGTAGTAATCCTCTCTAAAGGCACTAAGGAACTCCTCTCCCATTTAATTACCGATTTATTAGGAAATTGGAAACTGACCTTTTGGGTCATACAATCAAAAGATTCATTGCTTAATAAAGCCAATCCATCCCTAAGATAACATCAAAATCTACCATATCCAACTCTATCAAAATCAGCCAATGATATTTTTAAGACAAAAACCAAAATACATAGCCACATAAGGGGTCATATAAGAAAAGGGTGACCCCATATCAAACAAATAATGCATATGATAAGAGAAGAGTCATAAAATACCAGTGATAACATCGAGGTATATCTCAGATTCTTGGTGGGTTTTAAGAGTGTAGATATGATTCTTGCTAGTGTTGGTACACACAATGGCACCCTTTGGTGAAGGAGCTAATTAAGTAGTGACCAGAACCTTATTAGCTCCAGTGGCTACCTTATTCGTAGGATAGTTTCTCTGTATATGACCAGGCTGACAACAATTGAAACAAAAGTTCCTCCCCTTATGACAATAACCACGGTGAAGCTGTCCACAAAATCTATAAAGAGGATTAGGTGAGGCTGACTGAGCTTTACTATCCTAAGACCGGGCACCTTATGCCATAGACCAATATTGGACTAAAAAAAACAATCACAAAATGACTTAGGATAAAGATTACTAGCCAAATAATATGAATTAGAATTTCCCCAAGTTTTCGTCTTGATTTATTTTCTGCCACCCCTTCCACTATTCTGCTAATTTGCACCCTGCTGTGAATACCTGAACTTCTTATTCTAGCTCTATTCCATCTCTTCTTGTCTCTTCTTCTAATTAACTACCTTTTTTATATAAAACATAAGCCTAGATATATCAATGTCATTGTTCAACATTGCATTCGTACATTTCAATATCGAGTCGTGAGACAACCTTGAAGAAAACTTTCTCATTTTAGATTATTTTAACTTCTCTCTACTCCTATTTACGGAAGGAAATAATCAAGAAAGGCATTCAAAAACTCATTCCATAATGGTCAGCTCAGCATCATTGCCTCTTAATTACTATTACTCATTATACCACTAATAAGCTATATCTTTCAGCTGATATGCAACAAACTCTACTCCTTCAAAATTAGTGGCATGTATTACTCTAAAAATCTTCTCTATCTTATCCACAAATCACTAAGGATCCTCCTCAACCTTCAATCCTATAACGGTTTAGGGATTCAACCTCATTAACTGGCCGATCCGAGTGACCTTAGATGAAGGAGCAACATAACCAACATAATTCGACTGATAAGAATGAGATATAGCCAATTGGGTAAGAAAATAAATTGACTAGCAGAACTCTGTATTAAAGATGTTTCCCTGAGGCGGCTAATCAAAGGTGTCACCAGCTTGGAGAGATTGAGAACGACTAGTGGGGATCGATGGAACTCCACATGGGGTAGTGAAATTAGAAGAAAGGAATCTAGATCATGTCTGCACTTCATGAATAGAGTGGATCCCATCCATATTTCCCACATTTGGAATAGAGGTTCCAATAGAGTTTCTATGAACATCAGATCTTTGGGGAGGCATTATATGAAAAGAGAGTAAACCAGGAGTTTAAGAGTTATAAATACACTAGAATCTATTTCCTAAACTAGAACACAATAAAGGGAAATCTTTCTAAATGACTTATAGCCTTCCCTTCTAAGCATGACACTCTACACACCCATAAAAAGAACTCTACTCGATATGACTTTAAGGGCATCTAAAAACCCTGAACTTATATACTGATACCAATCTTGTCACAACCTAAACTAGGGCTTGGCCATGATAGGTATCTCAAGCCTACCGTAGGCCAAAGAACACCCCAGCCTAACTACCTAAGCACAATTAAATAATAGCAGAAGCAAAACCAACAATAAGAATGATATATAAACCAATAGAAAGGTTCTAAGAATTCAAAAAAAAAAACTAACCCACACATGGTCCACAAAACCTCTAAAACCAGAATAAAAATTAGGCCAAGACATGCCCCCAATTATGTATATGGGACTCTTTAATTCCCACAATCTAAAAAAAATCTAAAAAATGGTAAGGCTTTTTGGATGATAGAGGCTCAACACTTCACATAAACACAACCAATATCTACTCCACCTAAGACTGCATACTAGTAAACAAGGATCTTTAGGACCCTACATCTTGAAATAATGTAGCATTTAAGGATGACCATTAGGATAAGCACAATATGTAACTCAGGAAAGGAAAAACCACATGCACATATTCTTATGTATGTATATATATATGTAATTCCCATGGTAGGGTACAAGGTTATAATATGAGATTTAAAAATTATTAACCTGTATTGTGTAGCTCTATCCATTCTAAGGGCACCCACATGCTATATGGGTTCAGCTCTCCATACTGAAAAGGTACCAACATGTGTTAGTCTCACAAACCAAGGAAACTAAAGAAAGGGATAAATTCACCAAGGCTTTAACTATTCTAAAATATATAGTGTATGAACTATGCATGTGGTCACAATGACCCCAAGCCAGTGAACATGGTTTCCAGTAGTGGTCCCCCCAGGACCTCCACCTTCACGGCAAGCTACACTACCCCCTTTTATACTAATTAAAATAATTTAGAAAATAATCCCAACCATAAACCAATGAGTCTTTTATTAAGGCATATACCGTTGGTATCGTCATACTAATATTCTTGCAAGCTTAGTCCAATTATGCCATTCTAATCCAATTAAACCAATTGACTCTAAAGTTTTAATTTAAAACAAAACCATGGACATAAAAAGTGAGTTTAATTGTTCATATATCCATGTTTCAAACCCAATTTCACGAAGTGGGTTGAGGTTCACGTAAATTTCATATCGTAATCCATAAATCTAGAAAAACCCATATTGCTTAGCCCGATTTACTTACCCATGTACTTATTTAGTTCAAAAACTATAAGTTAAAGTATGAATGATAAGTTCAAAACCATAGGAAAACAATCCATGTAATAACCATTCAAATTCCTTAACCCAACTTTAAAACACAATAATTTACTTCACATGGGTAATAATTAAATATATTCTTTAGTGTTAAATAAAGTTAGGGAAGAGAGACATGCCTGAAACACTAAGAAATTTACAGATAAGACTACCAATTAAAGCATAGATGATTAATCCCTTGAAAGCCTAGCTTTCTTTTGACTTAGAAGTTTTAGAGGAAAAAACTAATGTTTTTGATTTGATAAATGATGAAAAAGGGACCCCTTGGGGTGTTTTAAGTTATGGGTAATATTTAAGGAATGGCAAAAGACAAAATTATCCTTAAATAAAAATATACAAGAAAATTTCTCCCAATTGTTACAAGTTAGGTAACGACTCATGTTGACTAGTCATGAGTCTTTGCTCGGACTCATAGTCTAGGAAGCATCTCAGGGAAACCATACTGTTGTGGTCACGAGTCCCTCACCATTACTCATGACCTTATCCTATAACATGGGATGGCTAAGTCATGATAAAGGAAGAAGTCCTAGCCAGCCTTAATAGTTAGGTAACGAGTGGCACCATACGAATCATGAAAAGTGATAACGACTCATCACTCGGATAGTGTTTAATTTTGTAATGAAATCTTACAGTCCAAAACCTAGGGTATTATAGGAGTGTATGTGGACATCTACTCTAATACAAGATCTTGCAATATGTATTCACATAGAAAAATTAAACCACATTCAAAGAAGGTGTCTTGAATTTCTAAAAGATTGTGACTTCATTCTACACTACCATCCATGTTATGCTAATGTTTCTACTAATACTCTTAGAAGGTTATACATAGAGAGTCTATTCCATATTAAGGAAGAAAATAGAGTGTGAGAAGGTTGTTTGAGCCTAATCTTGTGCATCAAGCTATGGATCAAGTTAAGGTTATTCTATAAAAACTTATGACCACTCAAAGTCACCAATCTTATGTGGATGTGAGATGAAGAGAGCAAGAATTTGTGGTTGTCAATAGGGTGTTCCTAAAAGTATTTTCTATTAAGAAAGTTCTGAGGTTTGGGGAAAAGGAGAAGTTCAGTACTTACTATATTAGTCCATATTAGAATCTAAAAAGAGTTAAAAATATTTCTTACGGATTGGACTTACCAGCGAGCTTAGTAACGGTTAATCTTGTGTTTCATGTGTCCATGCTCAAGAAATATATGGGTGACCCTTCCATGGTGGTACCTGTAGAAGATATTGGAGTGAAGGATTCTCTATATTACAAAGAATTTCCTATCAAAATTCTTGATAGACTAGTTCAAAAGTTGAGGACCAAGGAGATAACTTCGGTAAAAGAACTATGAAGTAACCAAATGTTGGAGGAAGCTAATCGAGATTAAGTGGAGGACATGAAAGATTGATATCCCTTCTTATTTCCATATCCAAATGAGGTTGCTTGAGGTACAAATCCTGCATTTTCTCTAGATCTAATTAATTTTATGCATTAGGTTCTTTTATTCTCTTCACTGCATCATGCTAAAAGTGTCCTAAGCTCTCATTGAGGGTAGAATGGTCCCAAGGAGGGATAATCTACACCCCTAAAATTTAAGAACATTTGTGCACCAACATTATGTAAAATTCAAGTACATGTGAAAAAAATCTTTATGTATTTGTAGTATTGGAAGTGATTTATGCAGATATTAAGGCCTCAAGTAACTCCAAACTCACAGCCATTTCAAAACCTCCCTTACCTAATGATTTCTCATGAAGTGCCTCACTATAGTCAACTTTAAAGGATCATAACTCCTAGACTGTATTTTTTTTTTATCTCAAGACCCTCCAAATGGTAGATAATTTAATTAGCTTTCAAATGCATTCAATTTTGCTTTAATCTAATGTTGGAGTAAAATATTATGGCCTTTTTACTAAAGTCTTGTCAAGCTGTGAGTGGCCCCCTACTTTAACCAGGTCTTGAAAGCTGAAAAATGGTCTGATTTCCATGACTCCACCTATGATTTATGAATTGAGTCATGAATAAGGTCCGAAAAGTTTAAAAATGGTATGATTTCCACAACTGTACTGATGATTCATACGTTCAACTCATGGTTCTTAGGTCAAGTCACAGGGACTTGTTACTGGGAATTTTTTTTAAGTAAGCTTACGGGAATTTTTGTTATTTACTTATGAGGGACGACCCTTTTATGCTTAAAACCCCTTTTAAATGTTGTGTTACAATTTTTTTTTTTTAAAAAACACATTTAGAAACTCTTCCTCCTTCTCCAAAACATCTATGAGTCAAGAGCACCTAGTGTTCGAGATTCAAGGCTCAAATTCAAGACCTATTCATCTAAAAGGCATGTTGAATATTGCTTACTTCTATTATTATCATAAAGTATGGATTTTAAGTATTCTTGTGCATGTTTAATAGGCTAATTTGAAACTAAGGTTGAGGAGATTGTTGTGAAATGCCTTAAATTGATTTCTCTTGTTTTTTTTTTTGGTTTCTCTAAGCAATATTACTAGATTTTGAGCTATAAATACTTTCTATGAAAATGAAGAACTCATTAGCATAGATCCACAAACTCTTAATATTATGCATGATAAAGATATGACCCTCAACCCATTTTATACTTGATTTTCATGTCTTTTGAATAAGGTATGAAATGAATAAATGAAAGGCTAAATGACTTTCTTGAAAGCCCTTTGGGGGGGGGGGGGGGGGGGGGTTATGTTTTTGGACTTTTAAGATAGAATTAAGAGTCTAAAATGTCTTATGAAAATTGTTTTGCGTAATATGAATGGCTTGTTAGTCTTGGTATGATGATACTAACATAGAAATTCCTTAATGAAAGACTTTATGGATGAATTACTATGAAATTGTATTAATTAGGCTTTAAAGGAAATTATGTAGTTTTACCAAAAAGGCGTATGTCCTTGTGACCAACGTCCTTAACATATGTTATACCAATATAGGGATGTCGTACCTTCATTGGACAAAAAATGATATCCTTAATATAATGAAAATATAGTGGCTATCTATTAGGGATTTTAGCCTAATCTCATAATTTGCAACAAACTTGGACTGAGACCCCCATCGTTTTAGGAGTACCAAACCCATATGGCCTGTGGGTTACAAGATATCGGTGAAAAGCTACATAATTTAGGATTAAGTTTTAAATGAATATGTCTTCATATCCTATATCCCTAATCCCTTACTTTACTATTATTATGATGGATGTTTAAATTAGGACTTCGTTTATAAATTATTTATTTCACATGCCAGTACTTGTCTTACTGGCCATCCCCGGATACTATATCATTTCATGATGAAGGTTTAGAGATATTTTCCCATCATTATATGCAGTACTAGGGTGTTCGTATTCTCTCTTGGATAGGTGGTGAGAAGCGAAAAACCCTTCATCATCCGAAAGACATTGTTACTTTCAATTTTTATTCATGTTCTAGTATTTTATGGTTTTATTGTATAGTTAAAACACCATGGTTTTTGGACCTTAGAAAATTTCCTAGCATTTTCGTCTCTATACCCAATAAAACTCATGGGTATGATCCATATGTTGGGCTATGAATGCTATAGTTTAGTCATATGCTGACCAGTGTTTGTTGGTGAGATGGATTTTGGTCATTAGAATAGGTATGAATTATATAGTATGAGTCATATGGTAAGATACAGATCGTTTGGTTTCTTTACTTAACCTTAGACTTGGTAACCTAAGTTAGATCTGAGTTTGAGTCGCTCACCTATGCTGGACCGTTTTCAATACCCTTAGGGTTCAATTCTGCCAGGGATACGGGTGGAGGTTATAGATCGTATATTTGGATACAAATTGAGTTGTATGAGTCATACCTTGGACATTGTTTGGTCCAAAAGGGAGGCCAAGGGTATGAGTCGTGGGTACCACTCGTACAAGGAGGATACGACACGTAAGGGTCAGTCGTATCCCTGTGATGGTATTTTTGTGAACCTTAAGTGAGGGCAATCTAGATATTTCTATACATATCCTAATAAAGTCCCATGACTTATATTCCTATTGGGAGGTTATTTACCCTAATATTCTATTCATTAACACTTAGGAACTCCTTTTAAACACTCTATAAAGGAGTTGGGCAAGAAATCCAGGGTTTCAACTAGAGGACTAATTTAGGGATCTTGTTTGTGGTTTCTCTGCTGCTTTGTCAATTAAGGCATATTCTCTTCCATCATTGTTAGTTCCAACTAAAGGCATGGTTTTAGACAATAGTTTCATAACTTGAATATTGTATGATTTTGGGTTTTCCAATCTATTTAGGGGGTTTTTGATTAAAAATGCTTAGCTATGGTTTTCCCATATGTTAATTATTTTTTTATGAATTAACAGTGGTATTGGATAATTGGTTGCATGAGAATGGTTCTTTGATAATGGACTTTAGTTTTGGATATACTATTTCTCCAATGTGTTTGATAAAAGCCTTTAACAGTGTTTTTATTATAATATTGTTTTTTAATGGAACTTATTAATTGTTTAAACTTTATAATGGAACTCTAAATGGTATGAATGGTTAAATGGTTTTAAATGGAATGGAAGGGCCTTGGTGGCCATGGTTTTGGTTAATTGGAAATCATATAGGGTACATAGAATTCCCTAAGTTTTGGATAAGGATAATACTTGCAAGCTATTGTTGGTATGACAATACCACTACTAATAGCAATGTTTAACAATAATGCAATAATGGTTTTAATGGAAAATAGTTTTAATTGGGCTTAAAAGGACGAGGTGTAGCAAAGCCGTCGAAGGTGGTGGTCTAGGGGGATCTGAATTGGAAACTAATATTTGCTGATGAGGTTTGGTCCATGTGACTGTGGGCGTGATGTCACACTAAATTTTGGGGGATATACTAGTCATCTCAGGTTTTCTTCTCAGGCCATGCGGCTTCACATAGTGGGGTCCTTTTAGTAGGGGAAGCTGAACCTGTATAGCTCGTGGGTGGTTTAGGACGGCAAAGATACACAACCCAGGTAAAGGTTTTAGTGACATGCTAAAACTAATTCCCTTTATATATATATGTATGGTTGTGTGCATATGGATAGTTTTACTTAGTTTTATAAATGGCATTATTTCATCCTTATCATGAGTTCAAGCTAGGGATTACTCGCTAACCCATTTTTTGGCAGCTATATACCCATGCTATGTAAGAACCAACTGTTCTACTCCTCCTACAACGTGATTGAATCGAGGACAACTATTGTATTAAATTAGTGAGCTTCTATCTTTCTGGAAAGCTCCATTTCATGTTATGGATATTTTTAGACATTTTGATTTATTTATGGTGTTGGTTTAGGATATGTTTGGGGGAATGTCCCAACCAGATATTCTTACTCTTTGGTTAGAGGCTTTGTTGTACTGCTAAGGGTTGGAATGGGTTGGATAGGTAATGGTGTCAGCCTTAGTATTGGCATTAGTGTTAGGGATGATACCAATTGACGATATTATTGGTTGTTCCATTGTATTTCATTTTGGGATTAATCATATTATATGTTGGAACTAATTTGGTTATGGCCTGGTTTATGTTCCTTTTATCTGTATTGGTTATGTTTGGTATGGTTGGATAGGTTTAGCCAACTAAATACAGATGAATGGAGGTTGGGTTGGGTAATAGGGGTGGTCTTCAATATTGGTAGACATGGGACGCCCATTACGACTAGATCTTCGATTGGGTCATGTAAATTTTGTATCAGAACATTGTCCCCATGTATGTTAGAGTCTCTTTTATGGATGTGTAGTCCTCCACACTCATAAGAAAGGGGCTATAAGGCATTGAGGAATGTTTCACTTTCTTGGTATTCTTTTTTCAAGATTGGAGACTAAGTCCTGGAATTCTTATCTAATCCTTGGTTTTCACTTTTCATATCATGCCTCAACAATTTGGAACAAATAAAAACATTTAAGTCCCATCTGGGGACATTGTTGATATGGTACGTACAACATCTAGAGTTCATCTTTGACCTCAGGGTCTTATCCATGATAGTTCTTGAGTTCCTCCAGTTGCTACTAGTTCTTTTTAGGGTGAGGTGACTAATGTAGAATTTAGCCTATCTATTCATACTATTTCTCAATTATTTGCTACTCAGGCTGAGGGGGATGCATTTGGTGGGTTGTTTTCTGAGGCCACAAGGGTTGGGAAATTTATGAAACTGAATCGTCCTACTTTTACTGGTTTGAAGGTAGAAGATGATCCTTAGGGTTTCTTTGGTAAAATGAAGAAGATATTCAGTTGATGCATGCCACTAATATGGAAGGTTTAAACTTTACAACTTACTAGTTCAAGAATGTTGCGTACCAATGGTATAAAGAGGTTGATAGGGATAAAGGAGATATGAAGGATTTATCCTTATGGGATGCTTTTTCTTAGCTTTTATGGATTGTTTATTTCCTCAAGAGTTGAGAGAAGTAAAGATAAAAGAGTCTATGTATCTTAAGCATGGGGGAATATCTGCCAAGGAATGTGCCTTAAAGTTTTATTAGCTATCAAAGTATGCTCCTGATTTGGCAGCTGACATGAGAGAGAGGATAAGAATGGTCACTTTTGGATTGAATTGGGATTTGATCTTGGAAAGCCAGACTGCTTTGCTAATTAAGGATATGGACATTTTGAGTTTAGTTGTCCATATGCAGCAAGTGGAGGATAAGAAAAGGAAATAAGTAGAGTTTGGAGATAGGTAGGGTCAGAGAAGCAGGTTCTTTGATTAGAGAGGTGCTCAGTCGCAATATTGTCGGGATGGAGGTAAATAGCCAAAAAAAGTGGGGGAATTTTGGTTCCTTCTCCACTGCTAGTGCTCCTTGCTTGAGGAAGTTAGGTGATAAGCGTCAACAAGGCACAAAGTGACCAATCTCAGGTGAGTGGGGTTCATTCGGTTTTTTTATACGCTTCTTGTTGGTTTGTGGTTGTCTTCATTGGGGTTATTGTGACGTAGAAAGTGACAAGTATTTTAAATATTGCCAGCTAGGCCATATGCTCAACATTTGTCTGGTTGGTAAGGGAGTTTTGGGAGCGATAAAATCTCTGAGTGCTTCATCTTCTGCTCCTGCGCCTAGTAGTGCAGCTTCTGTATCTACTCTTGTTTCATATACCAACACTGGCTAGAATAGGTTGTATGCTCTTGTATCTCAACAGGAATCAGAAGCATCATCTGATATCATTGCACGTATGTTACAACTCTTTTCTCATGACGTGTATTGTTTGCTTGATCCATAGTCCACTCTTTTCTATGTGACCCCATTTATGGCTGTAAGTAGTAGTTTTGATCTTGATGTTCTATCGGATACTTTTTCTATTTCTACCCTAGTAGGCGACTCAGTTATTGCTATGAGAGTCTATAGGTGGTGTGTGGTATCTATTGGTGGTAGGCAGAATTTTGTTGATATGTTTGAACTTGATATAGTGGATTTTAATGTTATTCTGGGGATGCATTGGTTACTGTAATGCCTCATACTTTTCTTAGCCTAGTTCAGCTCCTACTCCTTGCATAAGAGGCTAAAATCCTAGAAATTTAACGAAGTGTTGGGAGCTTAGCTTTAGTCTTGTCCTCTTAACTTTGAAGATTTTTAAAGTGACCTTCTGTAATACCCCATACTTCTACCTAGCATAAAATCATCCCAAAAATGTTAAATATTTTCTTTAAAAGATGAATCAACTTTTATACATGTGAAATTTTCAAGATATTTACTTTTTGTTGTGTGGGAAATTGAATAAGCTTTTCATCGATATCAAATTCACCCAAATCCACGGGCTAAGAGTTAGAGCCTTTTTAGTGAGACAGTGTATCACCTGAGCCATAAGCGTATCGTGGAGCCAGCTTAAATGGCAATTGTCAATTTTCAGTATTGCTCCGCGATAGTTGCGCGTCGCGCCAAAGGCCCAGTTCACAATTGTCCTTTTCCAGTGAATCTCCACGATGTCTCCGCATCGCGCCAAACTTCTAGGTCACAAACAAAGTGGCAATGTGATAGCTCCGCATCACACCACTATGCAGATTCCCAATTATCCAGTTCCAATGGCTAGGCACGATAGTGGCGCGCCACGCCAAGGATGAAAATCGGGAATTTTTTAGTTTTTGCGATATTAAATTCCAAGGACCGTTTGATCTTTTTCCATGCCTTCAATTTTGCTTAATCATGGGATTTAACCCTAAGAGTGCATTATTTTCTCACTTTTACATTAGTTTTTCAAATTAAAATCAACTCTACTCAAGAACAAGAACCCTAGCTCTCAAATTCAAGGGCCAAATCACAAGAACTCTCCATCAATCCTTCCAAATTCATTAACTCAGGTATGCATAGTGTTCATTCAAGGATTTCTTTCATCCATGAAGCCCAAGAATCAAGTTTTAAAATATTAATTATGATATTCATACTATGTGTTGATTATGTTAATGTGGTTGTTGTTGTATGATTCCTAAGTTGAAATTTTTATGTGTTTTTATGAGAATATGTTAGCATGTGATTTGAAATCCATGAGTTTTGGTTGGTTATGACATGTTAATTTGATGAATTATGCCATGCCCTATGTCTTCAACCCTAAGTTTTTGGCAAAATGCCTAAGAGACTAGAAATTATGTAATATAGGTCAATTGTGACTTAAGTGATGGAATTATGACATTGATTATATACATTCCTTCCCCATATAAGATTATGATAATAATGTTCTTTATGAAATCCCCAACTTATTTTATTATGAATTGTTGATATTGGTCATGTGTTAAGGAAGTGTCAAGTCTTGTTAGTTTCATGCTATCGAGTCCTGGGGGTACTTGTACCCGATAATTTAGTTGTATGCCTAGAGCCAGTGTCATGTTTTTACGATACTCTCAGTCAAGCCATGATTAGTAGAATTCAGTCAGTTATGTGACTCAGGAAAACTCAGTAAACTCAGTAATCCCAGTAAATCTCAAAAAGATCAGTAATTTAGTAATCTCAGTAGTATTTCGTCAGTCAATGAAACTCAATAAACTCAGTCCACTTTAGTTAAGTTAATCATGTTTAGTGTAAATTCAGATGGGAGTAGGATTTAGCACCGAGTAAACCCAAGGACGAGGACACACATACACACACTGATAGTTGAGGTTGTGATCCTTAGAAGCAATCCTGGAAATTCAAAACTATATAGCCAACATAGGTTGAGACATCAATACTGTCAGATGAGGGTTGATGAGGTGGATAAACACTATAAGATGAGGGTCACACCATTTTCTTTTGGGGACACTGCCAGATTAGGGTCACTCACAGCTTATCTTTACTAATGGCGCGGTATTGATACCCTTCCAATTGGGGTTATAGATTGGACCCCAACTCAACTATAATAGCTTATTAGGGTTATATCGATTAGATGAATTCTCCCACAGTTTTAGTTACAGAACTAGGACTGTCAGATACAGTCACTCACTCTCAGTAATAGAAATTAGATAGTTCTTTAAATATCAGGACTGTCAGATACAGTCACACAGTACAGCACAGAACTTAGTTAGTTCCATCAAATTTTAGGACTGTCAAACAAATTCACCAAGTTAATAGTATATTAATTATATGAAATTCATCTTACCAATAATCTAATTTTAGGACTGTCAGATATAGTCAATCAAGGCAGTTCTTCATAATCAGAACTGTCAGAAACAGTCATTCCTTTATAAGTAATACAATATCAGTTCCTCATCTCTCAATAGACTTAGTCATTCAATATCCAAGTATTAGTACTCAAATATCAGAAAATCCACATTATTAGAATTCATGAGTCAATGTTATCATGAACCCAGTTATAGTCACGTATTCATGTATATATTGTTACATTCATGTTATTCAGTCAGTTAGTATTATTGATGCATATGAACCATTGCATTCAACCACCTTAGTTGCATACCAGTGCATTCAATGTACAGACATATTTGTGCTATGGTGTTTTATACCATAGGTTAAGAAGCATGAGCTCCCAAGCATCCTTAGTAGATTGGATGTTCAGCAGCCAGACTAGCCGTGAGTCCTCATCATTTGTGTATTGCATGGTTATTTTATTACTATATTTTTTTAGTAGTTTAGAGTTAGTTGGGGACATTTCCCATCAACTCCATAGATTTTATACAAATCAGAGTCTTTCAGACTACAACATGTTTTCGACAGTTTATTTTAGTTTCGGGCATTGGTTTACCTCATTACAGACATTGGTTTATATTCAGTATTAGTTCATTTTTGAACCTTATGGCCTTACAACTTATATTCTGCATAATATAGTATATTATTTAGTTCTTAGTTACAAATATCAATCATTGGTTAGCTTGTGGTCCTTCAAGATCATGAGTACCGTGTAACATTTTGGGTACCAGATTCGATTCATTACACCTTCCCGACCACAAAATATAAGTTTTTGAGTTGATTCATGTTTAGGGGTGTAAGTATCATGTCTTAAGTAAGTTATGGATTTTTCGAATGAGGTTTGTACCACGTTTGGATTTCTAAAACAGCGAATCACCGTGATTGTGGTGCGTCACCCTGGCAATAGTGGTGGAATCCATTGCAGATCATGGTGAAAGTGTATTTGTCATGTTCCTTATTTATAATTTAAATGTATGTGTCATGATCCTTATCCTAGTGTGTGAGTGCTTATTAGCTGAAGAATGTTCATAGAAATCACTTAGAGCCAAGTGGAACTAATAGCCATTGATTCGTCCCAAGTTTGGAATTCAATTCTACAAGAGTCAACTTTGAAATTGTATAACTTTTTATGTATGTAGAATTTTTCAGCTCAAGACCCACCAAATTGTAGATAATTGAGATAGATTTGAAACTATGCCGATTTCGCCTTAATCCAATAGCCGAGTAAAATGTTATGGCATTTTTTGTTAGAACCAATAGCTCACCACAATTAGACCGCATTACGATGATCTTTCTTAAAGCAATCCGTGTACGAATTTAAATTCCTAGGGGGTAGTTAAGTCTTTTCCCTCAAGCTAAATCGTAAAAGCATGAGTTAAGATGTAATTTAGGGTATTATTTGCCCATTCTCCTTCATTTTTCTCTCCAAGAAACCTTATACTAATCCCAAGAACATCAAATTCAATTATTCTCTTCAAGAAAACAAAGAACTCAAGCCTTCCAATCCAAGAACTTTCACGAAAGCTTTCAAGATTGTGTTTCTCCTTCAAGATTTAAAGTTTAAGTTATGTGGGAGTTCATCCAAGGGTACCATCCCATAGAGCCCAAGAACCCTTTTCTTTCAATTAAAGAATGAACTTTTTATCATTATGATATATTATATGTTCAAGAAGGTTGAATTTCATGTTTCCATGGTGAATTAAATTAAATTCAGCCCATGTATAATCCCATGCAAGGTTTGATTTCCTCATGTTATGGATTTTGTTTTCCATGTCATACTCAAATAAATTTCACATTGTTGAATTGAAAGCTAATATTTCGAATATCCCCATGTACAAGTCCATGATTTCTGCATGTTTGATGAATTGCCCATGTCTTAGGTTGAATCATGATTCCCTTAGTAATTTGACTAAATTCATGTCCAAGGATGTTTTCATGAAAATTTAGGTTATCTCATGGTTTAAATTTTGATTCCCATGAGGAAACTCAATGATCAAGTCAAGGATCTTATGGATAAGGGGTTTACTCATCCTAGTGTATCTCCATGGGGTGAACCGATGTTGTTAGTGCACAAGATGGATGGTTCTCTTCTGATGTGCATTTACTATCGATAGTTAAATAAGGTAACAATTAAGAACAAGTATCCCTTTCCAAGGAATGATGACTTATTTGATCAGTTGTAAGGTTCCAAGTTCTTTCCCAAGATAGATATTCGATCTGGGTATCATCAGCTTAAGATTATGGTAGAGGATACCCTAGGATGCCTTTTTGTACTTGGTATGGTCACTTTGAATTCTCGGTGAAGTCATTTGGATTGACTAATACCCTAATGATATTTATGGACTTGATAGACAGGGTTTTCAGGCAGTTTTTGGATCTCTTCATTATTATTTTCATTAATGATGGTTTATTCAAAAAGTGAGGTGGATCATGGTAATCACCTCCATGTGGTATTGCATACCTTGAAGGAATAGTAGTTATATGCCAAGTTCTCTAAGTGTGAGTTTTAGTTGAAGGTTGTGACTTTTATTGGTCATATTATTTCTAGTGAGGTGATTAAGGTGGATGCACATGCCTAGACCAACGAATCAAATTGACATTCGGATCTTTTTAAGTTTGGATGGGTATTATCGGTGGTTCATGGAGAGGTTTTCATCGATAGCTTCTCCTTTGATGAAGTTGACGTAGTAAAAGACAATTTTCTTGGTTGGATGCTTGTCAGGGGAGTTTCAAGTAGTTGAAAGATATGATAACTTCGATGCTGATTTTGACATTGCCTAAGGGCAGTGAGGGATTTGTGGTTTATTGTTATGTATCTAGGGTAGGACTTGGTTGTGTTTTGATGCAACATGGGAAGGTGATTTCCTATGCTTCCAGGAAGTTGAATGGACATGAGAGGAATTATCTTACTCATGATTTAAAGCTATTGGTTGTGGTTTTTTCCATAAAAATCTATCGGCATTTTCTGTATTGAGTGCACGTATACATCATTTATGATCATAAGAGTCTATAGTTTGTGTTCACTAAGAAGTAGCTAAATCTCAGGCAAAGGAGATGGTTTAAGCTTCTCAAAGTCTATGACATAAGTCTTCACTATAACCCAAGTAAGGCTAACGTGGTTGTTGATGCTCTTAGTAGGTTATCCATGGGGAGTTTGTCTAATATAGAGAAAGGAAAGTAGGAGTTGGTCAAAGATATTTACTGCTTAGCAAATCTCAGAGTTTGTCTTATAGACTTCGAGGGTGGCAGAGTGATGGTACAGAATGTGGTTGGTCATCTCTTGGTATAGATATTAAGGAGAATCAAGTTCTACATCCTATCTTGATGAAAATAAAGATTAATATGGATATGCAGAAAGTAATGGTGTTTGAGATGAGTGGCGAAGGTACTTTACTATCCAAGGGTGGTTATATATTCCTGATGTCGATAGTGTATGGTAAAGGATTTTGGTTGAGTCACATCAATCATCCTATGTTGTTCATCCCGGCTCGACAAAGATGTATCATGATTTCAAGGAGATGTGTTTATGGAATGGTATACAAAAGGACATGGCTGATTTTGTGGCCAAGTGCTTGGTGTATCAACAAGTTAAAGTTGAGAACAGGAGACATTGTGTGTTATATCAATCAATAGTTTTGCACTAATGTAAATAGGAGGTAATCAATAAGCACTTTGTTACTGTTCTTCCTTGGTCTTGGAATAATATGATTCAATTTGGGTCATCGTGGATAGGAGGACAAAGTCTGCTCACTTTTTTCAACTGAGGACTACCTTCTCGAAGGAGGATCATGGAAAGTTATATCTTTAGGAGACTTTAAAGCTACATGGAGAACCACTTTCGATTATTTTTTATCATAGTATGCAGTTCTCATCCAATTTTTGGTGGTTTTTCCATAAGGGATTGGGTACTAGGGTGAATCTAAGTACTACTTCTTATCTTCAGACAGGTGGGTAAGCGGAAAGAACTATTCAAACATTAAAGGATATGCTTTAGGTATGTGTGGTTGATTATAGTGGCAGATGGGTTGAGCATCTACCTTTGGTGGAGTTTGCTTACAATAATAGCTTTCATTCTAGTATTAGTATGGCCCATTTTGAAGCATTGTATGGTAAAAGTTGTAGATCTCTTATTGGTTGGTTTGACCTTGGTGAGACAGATATATTCGATCCAGATTTTATCAATCAGGCTATGGAAAAGGCAAAGGTGATTCAGGATAGGCTTAAGGCAGCCCAAAGTCTCTAAAAGTCCTATGCGGATGTAAGGCGTAGAGACTTGGAGTCTTATATTGGGGATAAGCATTCCTCAAGGTATCTCCCATGAAGGGAGTAATGCAGTTTAGCATAAAGGGGAAGCTTAGTCCCTGCTATATTGGTCCTTTTTTAGTTTTGTAGAGTGTCAGAAATGTTTCTTACAAATTGGAGTTTCCTTCTAGTTTGAACTCTATTCATCCTGATTTCATATCTGCATATTGAGAAAGTATCTTAGTGATCATTCTTTGATTATACCTTTAGAGGGGTTGGGATCTCGGGCTCTCTATCTTATGAAAAGGTCCCGATTGAGATCTTGGAAAGGTAGGTTCATTGGTTGTAAACCAAGTTTTGGCTTCTATTAAGGTTCTATGGAGAAACTATAAGTTGGAAGAAACTACATAGGAAGTGGAGGAGGACATGAAGTCCAAGTATCCACATCTATTTTGAACTCCTAAGATTCGTCCGGAAGGTATGTGTCTTTAACATATTATTATTTTTCGGGTTTTGCAAATGAAATATTAATATATTTTCCTTCTTCTTCAAACTTTTTAAAGATTGGAAATATATTTGATAATGTAAATGACTCATGCGTGTGGTTACCCCTACCTTATCCAACATTCAGGGACTAATGTTCCTAGTATGGGAGATTGAAATACCCTAGTTTCCAAATATTAGAAAATTTCCTGGAATAGTGGTCTCTGGACTCAATATGACTCATAGGTATGAGCCCTATGTTGGGGTACAAATGGTATGGTCCAGTCGTATGCTGACCAGTGTTGGTTGGTGGGATGGATTTTGGTCACTAGAATAGGTATAACTTATATGGTATAAGTAGTATGGTCAAATACAAATTATTTAGTTTCTTCACTTTACCTTAGACTTGGTAACCTAGGTTGGATCTGAGTATGAGTGACTCACCGTGAGCCGTAAGTCAAGGTACGAATCGTACAAGGGACAAATATGGTAGACCTTGTTCAATCCCCCTAGGATTCAATTCTTCCAGGGATACGGGTGGAGATTATAAATTATTTATTTGGATGTGACTTGAGTTAGAAGAGTTGTACCTTGGACATTGTTAGGACTAAGGGGGAGGCCAAGGGTACGATTAGTGGGTACCACTCATATAGGGAGGATAAGACTTGTAAGGGTCAGTCATATCCCTGTGATCAAATTTTTGTGCAACTTAAGTTAGGGCAATCTGGATACTTTCCTACTTATCGTAATAAAGTCCCACGACTTATATTCCTATTGGGAGGTTATTTACCCTATTATTCTATTCATTAACACTTTGAAACTCTTCATAAATACTCTATAATTCACTCAATAGCTATTGGGGAAGAGAGCTACGTTTTCAACAAGAGGACTAATTTGGGGATCCTGTTGGTGGTTTCTCTAAGTCTATTTTGTCAATTAAGGAACGTTCTCTTCCCTCATTGTTAGGTCTAACTAAAGTCTTTGTTTTATACATTGTTTTCGGTACTTGAATGTTTTATGATTTTATGTTTTCCAATATGTTTTGGGAGTTTTTGGTTATAAATTCTTGGTTATGGTTTTCCCATGTTTTAATTATGCTTTTATATGCATTAATGGTGGTTTTGGATAATTTATTTCATGGTAATGGTTCTTTGGTAATGGACTTTGGTTTTGGAAATACTATGCCCCCGATATGTTTGATAAAATGCCTTTAACAATGTTTTCATTATAATATTGGTTTTTCAATGGAACTTATGTATGGTTTAAACTTGGTAATGGAATCCTAAATGGTATGAATGGTTTAAAATGGATCGAAAAGGCCTTGATGGCCATGGTTGTGGTTAATTGAAAATCAAGTAAAGTACATGGAATCCCCTAAGGTTTTGCTAAGGATAAAACTTACAAGTTATTATAGGTATGATGATACAACTACTAATAGCCTCGGTTAATTATAATAGAATACTAGTTTGAATGGAAAATGATTTTAATTGGGTTTAAAAGAGGGAGGTGTAGCAAAGCTGTGGAAGGTGGTGGTTCTGGGAGGATCTATACTGAAAAGTAATATTTGCCGATGTGAAGTTTATTCAAGCGACCTTGTTCACGATGTCACACTATATTTTGGGGGATGTACTAGTCATCCCAGGTTTTCTTCCTTAGTCATGTGGCTTCAGAACTGGGGCCCTTTTAGCTGGGGAGTTGAGTCTATATAGCTCGTGGGTAGTTTGGGATGACAATGCTACACAGCCCATGTAATGGTTTTAATGGCATGCTAAACTCGATTTCTTTGCCCATCATGGTTATATATATATATATATATATGCATATATGCATGTATGGTTGTATGTATATGGATGATTTTACCTAGTTTTATAAATGGCATTATTTTATCCTTATCCTGAGTTTATTCTAGCGATTACTTTCTAACCTGTCTTTGGGCAGTTGTATACCCATGCTATATAGGAACCAGCCGTTCTACTCTTCCTACACTGTGATTAACTTGGTGTCAAATGTTGGATTGAAGTGATGAGATTCTATCTTTCTAGAAGGCTCCATTTTATGTTATGGATATTTTTAGACATTCTAATTTACTTTATGGATGTTGATTTTGTCTATGGTTGGGGGCATATCCCAACCAAATATTCTTACTCTTTAGGTTAGTGGCTTTGTTGTACCTCGACAGGATCGAATGAGCGAGATCAGTAATTGTGTCAGCCTTAGTATTGGCATTGGTATTGGGGCTAATATCAGTTGATGATATTGTTGGTTGTTCCATCGTATAATATTTAGGGATTAATCATATCATGGTTTGAAACTTATTTAGTTATGGCCTGTTTTATAGCCCTTTTCAGTATTAGTTTTGTTTGGTGTGGTTGGATGGTTGGTATGTGATGGTTGGACTCGATTGGGATGGTCAAGGTTGTGATCCTATCCCAGAGTCTTCATGTGAGAAATTACACTATTTTATTATATGTACGAAATTCAGCAAACATAGGGTAGGCAACTGGAGGTTGGGTTAGGTAAGGTAGTCTCTAGTCCTGGTAAGATTTGGGATGCCTAATACGACAAGGCCCATAGTTGGGCCATGTCAAGTTCGTATTAGAGCTTTAGGTTTATGGTCAATGGGGAGTCCACAAAGACGTGTCTGGTATACTTTCTTTTAAGGGTGTGTAGCATGCCATACTCATAAGAGAGGGCTAAAAGGCATATAGGAATGTTTCATTTTTTTGGTAATCTATTTTCAAGCTTGGAGTCTATGTCCTAGAATTCTTCTCTAATCCTTGGCTACTCAATTTTCAGATCATGCCTCAACAATCTGGAACACAGAAAAACTGGTCAGTCCCATCTAGGGACAGTGTTGATAGGGTACGTCCTACGTGTTGAGTTCATGTTCGATCTCAGGGTCCTATCCCTAATAGTTCTAGAGTTCCTTTGGTTGCTACTAGTTCTCCTAAGGGTGAGGTGACTAATATGGAATTTTGTTAGTGTATTCATACTATTTCTCAATTAGTTATTGCTCAATCTGAGTGGGATACATCTGGTGGGTTGTCTACTGAGGACACAAGGGTTGGCCGGTTTATGAAACTTAATCCTCTTACTTTTACTGGTGTAAAGGAGAGGAGGATCCTTAGGGTTTATTGGACGAAATGGAGAAGATATTCAGGGTGATGCAAGTCGCTAATATGGAAGGTATAAACTTTGCAGCTTATCAACTCAAGAATGTTACGTACCAATGGTATGATGAGTGAAAGAGGGATAGAGAAGATATGGAGGAGTCATCCTTATGGGATACTTTTTTTGGTGCTTTTCTAGATCATTTCTTTTCTCAATATAAGAGAGAAGAAAAGATGGAGGAGTTTGTGATTCTTAAACAGAGGAGAATGTCTGTCAAGAAATATGCTTTGAAGTTTCATTAATTGGGTATGATCCAGATTTGGTGACTGACATGATAGTGAGGGTGAGAAAGTTTGCTTCTGTACTAAATCTGGATTTGATTTCATAAAGAAAGACTGCTTTACTGATTACGGATTTGGACATTTCGTGCTTAGTTGTCCACATGCAGCAGGTGGGGGAAGAGAAGAGAAAATATGCAGAGTTTGGAGATAGGTAGGGTAAGAAGACTAGGTTTTTTTATCAGGGAGGTTCTCAGTCTGAAGGTTATCAGGATGGAGGGAAATGGCCAAAAAAGATGTGGGGGTGTTTTCGTTCCTTCTCTACTGCTAGCACTCCTTATTGAGGCTGTCGGGTGATAGGCGTTTGCAAGGTAGTGATAATTTCTGGGCATATGGTGCCCAATCTTAAGCGAGTGGGGGTCAGTTGGTTTCTTTATGTCCTTCTTTCTAGTTCTGTAGTCATCTTCATTAGGGTTTTATGACTAAGGAAGGGACAAGTGTTTTAAATATGGCCAGATAGGCTATATGCTTAAGAATTATCCAGTTGGTAAGGAAGCTTTAAAAGCGGTCAAAGCTTTAGGTACTTCATCTTCTGCTCGTACACCTAGTTGTGTGACTTTGGTATCTATTCCTATTTTTGATATAGACATTGGCTGGAATAGGTTGTCCGCTCTTGCATCTCGGCAGGAATCTGAGGTAGTGCATGATATTGTTACTGGTATTTTACAACTCTTTTCTCATGATATGTATCGTCTGCTTGATCTGGGGTCCACTCTTTCCTATGTGAACCCATTTATGGGTATATATATTTATTTTGATCCTAAGATTGTTTTAAATTCTTTTGTTTCTACCTTGGTAGGTAACTCAATTATTTCTAAAAGAGTCTATAGGGGGTGTGCGGTATCTATTGATGGTAGGAAAACTTTGGTGGATTTGTTTAAACTTGATATGGAGGATTTTGATGTTATTTTGGGGATGGATTGGATACATTCTTGTTATGGATCCTTGGATTGTTGGACCCATAAGGTTTTCTTTTTATTCCCTGGTGAACCAATTATAGAGTGGGGGTGGTTACCTAGATCCTTTGGGGAGGTTTATTTCTTATCTTAGAGCTTGGAAATTAATGTCTAAAGGTTTTCTTTATCACTTGGTTCTATTTGAAGATTCTAACTCGTAGGGTCTATCTTTTCATTTTGTTTAGGTAGTAAATGAGTTTCGTGAGGTCTTTCCAGATCATCTTCCTGGTGTTCTTTTGAATTGGGAATAGATTTTGGTGTTGACTTGGTTTCAAGCACTTATCGACTATCAATTCTTCCTTATCAAATGGCTCTAGATGAGTTAAGGGAACTCAAAGAGCAACTTAAGGATCTTTTGGATAAGCGATTTGTTCATCCTAGTGTATCTCTGTGGGGGGCACCGGTATTGTTCATACAGAAGAAGGATGGTTTCCATCAAATATGTATTGACTATCGATAGTTGAATAAGGTACGAATTAAGAACAAGTATCCCTTTCCAAGGATAGCGGAGTAGTTTGATCAGTTGTAAGGTACCAAGATCTTTTCCAAGATAGGTCTTCGGTCTGGGTATCATCAGCGCAAGATTTGGGAGGAGGATATCCCTAAGATGACTTTTTGTACCCGATATAGGCACTTTGAATTCTTGCTGATGTAATTTGGATTTCCTAATGTCCCGACGACATTTATAGACTTGAAGAATAGGGTTTTTAGGTAGTTCTTGTATCTCTACATCATTGTGTTTATTGATTACATTCTTGTTTATTCCAAACTGAGGTGTATCATGCTAATCACCTCTGTGTGGTATTACATACCTTGAAGGAAAAACAGTTGTATGCTAAGATTTCCAAGTGTGAGTTTTAGTTGAACACTATGACTTTTCTTGGTCATATTACTTCTAACAAGGTGAAGATGGTGGATCCGCAATAGGTGTTGGTGGTTATAGGATGGCATAGACCTACGACTCTAATCGATATTTGGAGCTTCTTAGGTTTGGTTGGATATTATTAGCATTTCGTAGAGAGGTTTTTGATGATAGCTTCTCTTTTGATGAAGTTGACTCAGAAAAGGAAAAGTTTTCTTTGTCAGATATTTGTGAGGGAGTTTCGAGAAGTTTAAGATAAGCTAACTTTGGCTCTGATTTTGACATTTCTTGAGAGGAGTGAAGGGTTTGTGGTTTATTGTGATGCATCTAGGGTGGGACTTGGTTGTGTTTTGATGCAGCATGGGAAAGTGATTGCCTATGCTTCCAGGAAGTTGAAGGCACATAAGATAAATTATCCTACCCATGATTTAGAGCTATTGGCGGTGGTTTTTTCCTTAAAAATTTAGTGGCGTTATCCGTATGGTTTGCACATAAACATTTTTCTGATCATAAGAGTCTATAGTATGTTTTTACCCATAAGGAGCTAAATCTTAGGCAAAGAAGATAATTGGAGCTTCTCAAAGACTATGAGATGAGTTTTTACTTTCACCCAGGTAAAGCTAATATGGTTGCTGATGCTCTTAGCAGGTTATCCATGGGGAGTTTGGCTTATGTGGAGGAACGAAAATTAGAATTGGTGAAAGATATTCACCATCTAGGAAATGTTAAAGTTTATCTTATGGATTTCGAGGGTGGTAGGGTGATGGTACAGGAAGTGATTCGGTTATCTCTTAGTGAAGATATTGAAGAGAAGTATGTATTCGATCTTATCTTGATGAAAGTCAAGAGTAATATAGGTATGAAGAAGATAATGTTGTTTGAGATCAGTGGAGACGTTACTTTACGGTACCAAGGGAGGTTGTGCATTCCAGATGTTGACTGTTCGCGACAAAGGATTTTGGCTGAGCCGCACGAATCACACTATGTTGTACATCTCCACTCATCAAAGATGTATCATAACCTCAAGGAGATGTATTGCTGGAATAGTATAAAAAGGGATGTGGCTGATTTTTTGGCAAAGTGCTTGGTGTGTCAACAAGTTAAAGTTATGCACATGAGACCTGGTAGGTTGTATCAAGAGATTATTTTGCCCAAATGAAAAAGTGAAGTAATCAATTTGGACTTCATTTTTGGGCTTCCTCAATCTCGAAAATAAAAAGATTCAATTTGGGTCTTCGTTGATAGTATGACAAAGTTTGTTCACTTCTTGCCAGCGAGGAATACCTTTTCGGTGAAGGTTTATGCAAAGTTATACCTTCAGGAGATTGTGAAGCTACATGGAGTACCTGTTTCAATTATCTCTGATCGTGGTATGCAGTTCTTATCCTATTTCATGTGCTATTTTCAGAAGGGATTGGCTACTAAGGGAATCTAAGTATTGATTTTCATCATTAGATGGATGGTCAAATAGAAAGAACTATTCAGACATTGGAGTATATGCTTCAGGAATATGTGGTTGATTATGGTAGCAATTGGGTTGAGCTTCTACCTTTGGTGGAGTTTGTTTACTATAATAGCTATCATTCTAGTATTGGCATGACCCCTGTAGAGGCATTGTATGGTAGAAGGTATAGATCTCCTATTGGTTTGTTCGAGCTTGGTGAGGTGAATATGTTTGATTTGGATTTGGTCTATTAGGCTATGGAAAATATGAAGGGGATTCGGGATAGGCTTAAGGCTGTCCAAAGGCACCAAAAGTCCTATGCGGATGTAAGCCATAGAGGTATAGAGTTTTGAGGTTTGGGATAAGGTATTCCTCAAGGTATCCCACATAAAAAGAGTAATGCAGTTTGGCAAAAAGTGGAAGCTTAGTCCCTAGTATATTGGTCCTTATGTGGTTTTGTAGAGGGTTGGAAATTTTTCTTATGAATCAGAGTTGCCTTCTAGTTTGAAATCCATTCATCCGGTATTTCATGTCTCCATGTTGAGGAAGTGTCTTAGTGATCCTTCTTGGATTATTTCCTTGGATGGGTTGGGTATCTCAGACTCTCTGTCTTATAAGCAGGTCCCGATTGACATCTTGGATATACAAGTACATCAATTGTGAGCCAAGGATGTGGCTTCAAGTAAGGTTCTGTGGCAAAATTATAAGATGGAAGAAGCTACATGGGAATCAGAGAAAGACATGAAGTCATGAATTCCAAGTGTCTGCATCTGTTTTTTAGTCCTGGGATTCATGTGGAAGGTAAGTGTCTTCAAGACATCTATTTTGTCTGAGTTTGTTAAAGAAAAGATTAATATCTTTGCCACTTTGTTTTCAAACTTTTTTAAAGATTGGAAATATATTTGATAATGCAAATGACTAGTACGTTCAGTTATCCCTACCTTGCCCGTCATTCATGGACGAATGTTCCTAGTGGGGGAGAGTGGAGGACCTTGGTTTCCGGACTTTAGAAAATTTCTTAGAATTCTAGTCTTTGGACCCAATACGACTCATGGGTACGATCTGCATATTAGGGTAAGAACGGTGTTGTCCAGTCATATGCTTGCTAGTGTTGGTTGGTGGGATGGATTTTGGTCACTGGAATGGGTACGACATACATGAGATGAGTCGTATGGTTAGATACAGATCATTTGGTTTCTTGACTTAACCTTAGACTTGGTAACCTACATTGGATCCAAGTATTAATGGCTCATCGTGAGTCATAAGTTAGGGTATGAATCATACCAGGGACTCGTATGGTGGACCATGTTCAATTCTCATAGGATTTAATTCTTCTAGGGTTACGGTGGAGGTTTCAGATAGTATATTTGGATATGACTTGAATTTGATAAGTTGAATAGTGTTGAGTCCAAGGGGAGCCAAAGGGTACGAGTGTTGGGTACCACTAGTATAGGGAGGATACAACTCGTAAGGGTCATTCATATCCTTGTGATGGGATTTTGTGCAACTTATGTGTGGGCAATATGAACATTTCCCCACTTATCCTAATAAAGTCCGATGACTTATATTCCTATTGGGTAGTTATTTACCCTATTATTCTATTATTAACACTTAGAAACTCTTCCTAAACACTCAATAATTCTCTCAAGAAATTTTGGGTAAGGAATCTAGGGTTTCAACTGGAGGACAAATATGGGGATCTTGTTGGTGGTTTCTCTCCATCTACTTTGTCAATTAAGGCGTATTCTCTTCCTCATTGTTAGTTCCAACTAAAGGCATAGTTTTATACAATGTTTTCATTACTTGAATGTTGTATGATTTTGTGTTTTATTTTGGGGGTTTTTTATTATAAATGCTTGGTTATTGTTTTCCCATATATTAATTATGCTTTTGTATGGATTAATGGTGTTTTTGGATGATTGGTTGCATAGGAATGGTTCTTTGGTAATGGACTTTTTTTTGGAAATACTATGCCCCAATGTGTGTGATAAAATGCCTTTAAAAATGTTTTCATTATAATATTGGTTTTTCAATGTAACTTAAGCATAGTTTAAACTTGGTAATGGAACCCTAAATGGTATGAATTGTTTAAATGGTTTTAAATGGATTGGAAAGGTCTTGATGGATATGGTTTTGGTTAATTGGAAATCATGGGGTACATTGTAAGCTCCAAGGTGTGGCTAATACTAATACTTTCAAGTTATTGTTGGTATGACGATACAACAACTAATAGCCTTAGTTACTAATAATGTAATAATGGTTTGGATAGAAAATTTGTTTTAATTGGGCTTAAAGAAAAGAGGTGTAGCAAAGCCATTGAAGGTGGTGGTCCCGAGGGGATCTAAACTGGAAACTCATATTTGTTGATGTGAGGTTTGGTCCAAGTGACTATCTGCATGATGTCACACTATATTTTAGGGGATGTACTAGTCATCACGGTTTTTCTTCCCTAGTCGTGCGACTTTATGCACTGGGGCCCTTTCAGCAGAGGGAGCATAACCATATAGCCCATGAGTGATTTAGGACTGCAAAGCTACGCAGCCTAGGTAAAGGTTTTAATGGGATGCTAAACACAATTTCCTTTCTCGGCATGGTTATAAATATATGTATGGTTGTGTGCACATGGATGGTTATACTTGGTTTTATAAATGGCATTGTTTTATCCTTATCCTGAGTTCATGGTAGCGATTACTCGCTAACCCTTCTTCAGGCAGCGGTGCACTATGCAAGAATCGATCATTCTGTTCCTCTAACATAGTGATTGACTCGGGGATAGCTGTTGGATTAAAATGGTGAGGTTCCATCTTTCCTTATAACTCTTTTCATGTTATAAATGCTTTTAGATATTTTAATTTATTTATGGATATTGATTTTGGCTATAGTTGGGGGCATATCCCAACCGGATATTCTTACTCTTTTGGTTAAAGGCTTTGTGGTACTGCTACAGGTAAGAATGGGTAGGATCTATGTTGTTTTTAGTCCTTGCATTGGCATTGGTATTGGGGCTTATATCGGTTGACGATATTGTTGGTTGTTCCCTCGTACTTTATTTTTGGATTAATCATATTATGTTTTGGAACTTATTTGGTTATGGCCAAGTTTATGGCCCTTGTATAGGTATTTGTTTTGTTTGGTATGGTTGGATGGTTCGTATTGGATGGTTGGACTCAGTTTAGTCGATCAAGGTTGTGATCCTATCCCAAAGTCTTCATGTGAGCTGTTACACTTTCTTATTGTATGCTCGAAATTCTTCAAACTCATGGCAGGAGGATGAAGGTTGGGTTGGGTTACGGGGGTGGTGTTCGGTTCCAATCGAACTTGGGATGCCTATTAAGACAAGGACCCTGGTTGGATCGTGTCAACAGTCGAGAGTGATGTCTCAACCTAGGAGTTATTCTTAAAATTAGAATTTTTGTAAATATGTGTTGGGTAATTGTTTAGATTTGGTTCTTAAAACCTGGATATTACATTATTTAAATGTTGAACCCCTTTTTATATGGTCTTTTTTCCACAACTATAAATATGACTATGCTTATGATATAATGTTAAGGGGTCAGCTTAGGCCTTCATTAGTTTGTAAAGCCTATCACGGCCAGGGCCCCAATTAGAGTTGTGAAAAAAACATTACAATGCTGTGAAGTAACCCATGAACAATTTTGTGGCACTTCTAGTCTAAGTTTGTGTTTTGGTATAGGGAAGCCAATTCTTCATGGTTATACTTTTCAAACAGGCCTTGTGATGTTGATACTAGCAAGTTTACTTCAAGCTATTTTGTTACTTTTGCAGGGGGAGTTGTGTCTTAGCAATCTAGGTTGTAAAAATATGTTGCTCTATCTACTATAGAAACTGAACTTATTTATGTTGTTAGAACTTCTAAAGAGTTGCTCTAGTTAAAGAGATTCTTGGAGGAACTTAGTTGTACTCATGAGAGGTATGTGCTTTTTTGTGACTGTCAAAGTGCTATATATCAAGGCAATAATTCTACATTTCAAGGTCAGTCTAAACACATTGATTTGAGATGCGTTAGCTTTGTGAAGTGTTGGACTCTAAGTTGCGCTTAAGGTTAAGCAAATTCATACAAATGATATAGTTTCGACTTAATGACTAAAGTTTTACCAAGAGGAAAGTTTAAAGATTGTTGCATGATTGTCAGGATGACATTCTCCTCCATGCAGTCGTAAGTGGGAGAGTTATTTGATTATGGATCTTTTGCCCTATCTTTGAGGAGATATAAAAACCCAATTTGGATGAATCCACTTTTTCTCACAGACTAATTAATATGGGGCATTTATAATATCTTTTTAGGTCATATTTTCGCATCCACAAAAGAGTTCAATAGGCACACATAAAAATAAAGTACATATTTTCAGTAATACCGCGAACTTTTCGACAATTGAATAGAGAAAATGAGCCTATAAGACCCCAAAATCTATGGTAAACCACTTAGGGTTGGATTTAAGTGGGTTGGGGGCATTTTTACACATAAAAATACTCGTTCATCTTGAAAGGAGCACCACATAGCAACCTCTTGCTCCGATGGCCACCATGATAGACTACTGTCTTGCCAATGCGAGGAGCCCCATGCTACGAAGGGCCTAGGTCATGATAGGGGACATGCCGTTTAGCCTTCCTGTCAGGACGGCGGTCGCACCACGAGGCTGACCCTATGGTATGGGGTTCGCGCTGCACCCCCTACCTTTTCATCGATATTACTCTATTTTTTTTATATGTTAAGGTTACCAGGGTCTTTTTACACCTTTAAGTCATTCCTGCTTCTTTGTGTTCATCAGTAGGGATTTAAGAACGACCTCTCACTTCAAAATTCACATTATACTCATTCTAAAAACAAGAGAGTGAAAAAACCTTCTAGGTTTAAAGGTGTTGTAAAGCCCCGAAACCTGGTCCCAAAATGTCACATGGTGCTCAAGACTACGAGTAGCCTTAAGCTAACCTTGTCTGCCTACTACTAAGTCTGAATCTCATAATGAGGAAAATATCAACATACAAGTCATAGTAAATACAAAAATTCATCTAAAATAACTAAGAATGGTCTGAATTTAATCTCTTAAAACAAAATATTGGAAGTCTGAATTAAATCTACCAGTCTGACAAACAGCTAATACTAATAACTAGAAAGTCACTGGGACAAACCCCCAGCTGACTTGAACTATCTGAAAAGAGTACTGAATTATCAAAGCCGAAAATCTTAATAACTATGTCCCCAAACTTTGAGGACTTACCAACTACTGGATGTAGATGGAGATGCTCGAAAATCACTCACGCTGCTGAAACTGAGCACCTGAACCTACATTATGAGATAATGTAGCACATAGACATATATGTGGATCAGTACTTTAAGGATGCACTAAGTATATGGGGGTGAATGCATCAGTAAAACATCATCTCATCCCCATCAAAATTTATAAAATAATGCATCCCAAATATAAATGACTCATATAAGCTTGAGTAACTGAGAAACTGAAGTCTGTAATTATGAGTAGTAAAAACATATTGAATAAATCTAGTGAGTCATAACATTTAGTTCTCAAAGTTGTACTTGTTCTCTCTCTTTAAGTCAAACTATCTAATTCTAGAAAGAACTCACTCTTATATATGAAATCTGGAAGCTGAAATCTATAACTGATCTCATTCTGTAAAGTATATTCTAAAATAAAGTTATGAGCCTTTACACGAAGTTTTCTAAAAGCTTTTTCTGTTATGCTGTAAGCCTAAAACTTTTTGGGAATTATCTTAAAAACTGTCCTGCAAGGAAGGTTCTTCTAACCAATATAAACCATATAAGCTAACATGGAGTCCAACGTCTTATTCTCCTATGGGAAAATGCACAATGGGGAGAGGCGTCATACTCTTGCAAAGGAGTATAACCTAATATAAGTGATCATATTTGTATTTTCCATTCATATATAAAAGGCAATAATATAAATATGTACCTACGTTGGCTATGTATTTCTATGGAAGATAGGGCACGCTAATCACACACTTCCAGCTCGGTGCTAAATACAACTCCCTTTTTTATTTGTATGCTCATTCTGTTGGAAATCCACTTTTAAAAGCTAGAATAAGGGTTCATTATGAAACCAATTATGCACTTATCTAATTAAATCTATAAGTGAAGCTTATATGATTTATTTTAAGTTGTTATAAGTGTATAAAATTGATTCCAAATCATATTTGAGGATTGAAAGACCAAAGCTTTATTGAAAATTTGTAAATAATGTAATCATAGGATCCTTAGAGCATTATCTTTCTTGAAAAACCAACATCTAAACTTGGGTTTTATAACCCATGCATCAAGTTCAAGTCAAAACATCATAAAGTTCATGCTTGATAATGTAATTAATGATAATTCAACTCAAAATATGAAATTTACTGCAATAGGCATGAAAATATGAAAATAGACATGCAATTCAACTTCAAAATCTCTCAAAAACTCATAATCTTGCAACTAACAATTATGGGTATGAACCCTAATTCAAATCTCCTGTAATTTCATATAAAATCATGTAAATTTGTAGGTAAAAGCTAGTTTTGGGCACAAGGATGAAAGGGGATCCTTGTTCATGAAGCCCACATTCCTTGTTGATGAATTTGAATGTAAAATTTTGATTCTTGACTCTCTAATGGTGTTCATGAATCTTCCTCTTGAAGTTCTTGAACCCGAAATATTGAATTTTAAGATTTTTTGGAGTAGGAGTTATGGAATTTGTTCTTGATTCTTAGAGCTAGGGTTTGTTATTAGATATGAAAAAGATGAATAATGAGGTATCTTTGCTATTTGGGGCTAAAATTGTGTGTTTTGGGTTGAATAAGATTGGAGAAATTAACTTATTTACCCCTTTGGATGTTAATTTTAATTATAGAAAATTTGCACCCAGTGAAGCGCAGACCAACGCATCATGTCGATGGGGTTGGCCCGATGACCAACGTGATGAGATGGTCAACTCAATGCATATATATCGCATCAACTCACTGGAAATTGGACTGAGTTCTAGGGAAAATATTGTTGATGCGATAGGCAACACGACGCATTAAGATCACGTCGACTCATTATTTTGAACATCAAAATGAGCTTCTAACAAGGTCTGAAAAATCTAAAACTTCCCTCGAACACCCATTGACCTCCCTAATCATGAATCTACTTAAAAATCAACACTTTAAGGTCATAAGGGCTGTAAATAAAATCATGGAAATACCAAGGTCCTAAAATGAGACTAAGTGTCATTACTTAGCTGATTTTTCTAAGTCTGGGTCCTCTTTTCATTATCTAAAGAACTGAGTTAAGCTTAGATTTTATGGGGTCTTACAGGTGCCCAATCTCCTATGGTTAAATATGCTAAATTCCCTTAAATCTGAGGTATGTAGAACTATCCTAACACTCATGGTCACAAGTATGGTTCTTCTAGAAAACCCTATATTATATATGTATAAATTAAGGTTTGAAATTTATAGAAAAACTTGAATTATGAAGCCATTTTTAAGATAAAATTATTTGTTAACTATGGGGTTTCTATAACCATTGAATTGTATTTATGTGCATGTTTTATGGATTGTGAAATAGATTTGAGAGCATTAACTATAAATCCCTTTTTTCGATCATCAGATTTATTTATTGACAAGTGTTGGGGGCTATTTTATGAATGATGATAAGCTTGTACTTTTAAATTCCTCTGTATCAATTATGCATTTTCATTTTTAGGTGTTTTCAAAAAGGGTGTTTTTTATTTTTAAGAGCTCTTGTTTTCTAATAAAGCATTACATGTGATTTATGAAAGAGACGACCACCCTATGTTATAATATTGAAAGGAGAATGTTTTTTCATAAGTTTCTATGTCCTTTTTGAGATAAGAACTCTCATGTTATATTAAAAATCTTTTGATGATCATTAACATGCTTTTGAATGAAAGGGCTATGGACATAATATAATACTATAAGTCTTGCAAATTAAGGTATGATGAGACCTGACACTTAAAGTCCTTGACATGAAAGTAATGAACATTTATGAGTACTGATACATGGTGTTTAAAGACTAAAATTGGACTTAAAAAGAGTTAGATGGTTGCCCGAAGAAGGCACGAGTTAAAAGACTTATTACTGGAAACCATTTTTATCGATGCAGGATTTTATGTTGTCCTAATTAGGGATTATGTCACCCTGATTTATGATCTAAACCATCATGTAGAGACTCCAATCCTTGAGGAAAATTCAGATTTAGGGCTTGGCCGACGAGTTAATGGCGGACCCATCTAACTGACTGACTGTGGAGTTGATGGGACAAGCACCTAACTAATCCCAACTGACTACAGAACTGAACTGAAATAAACATAAAAGGTCCTTAAAACATGACAACTTACCACTTCTTGTTGTTGATGCACTAGGAGTTCTAGGTGCGGTAGGAAACCTGAGTATCTAAACCAATGATATGATGCATCATAGTACAAGAAAACAAGTATGCGATCAGTACTTTGAATGTACTGGTATGCTAAATAGGGTTAGGCTGATATGCATGGGCTCATGTGCATGAATAATAATTGTCTGTAAGTATGGCATGAGATAACTGATGTTTAGCATGCATGAAAGCTGCAAACTCTAAGAATGCATCACCAAGTATATGACATGATACTGGGATAATCTGTAAACTAAAATACTGATATTTTACAATTAGTGACTGTATGTCATGGTCAAGAAAGCTTAAAACTAATTACTGGAATGATGACAAGACTGAAACTGTAGGAGCTATCATCTAACCGAGATGGCCCAAAATTAATTAATTGGTGTCCAACTTGTGACTCCTGTTGCAAGGGTGTTAGTACCATTCCACGGGTACTAAAACTAGTTTTGTGGATCCACTTCAGTTTTTACCCAAAGGATTAAGGGTCACCCTCAACTGGCAGGGCCTTAATGAGATATGTGTCAATCCTCAACTGGCGGGTTAACGTCTCTACCTATGTTGGCTATGCAGTTCTGAAATGTAGGGACTACTACTAAAGGTCACACCCTCAATTGGTAAGTGGGCCTCTATCCCTGGGTTCACTTGGAGCTAAATCCTACTCCCAACTGAACTGACTCTAATTACTAGACTGGACTGAGCTTACTGACATGATGCACTGACTAAACTGATAATACTCTAATATATTTGAAACCCTTTTGAAAGTATTTGAACTAAGTAAACAACTAAGTTTTCATGTATTCATAACTCCCACGACTCGATAATAATATCTATAAGAACACATGAGATCATTTGAAACCATAATACAAATTGGAGAACATCATAAATAGTCATTTTTAAAAATTCATCTATGAGACATTTCATCAAACACATGGGGATAGTGAGTTAAAACACGAAATTAGTTTAATACTCATTGCAACTACCCTTGAATCAAGAACATATTCCCTCAACATATCCTCTAGAGTTTGAATGGTCCTTCTGCCTGAACATCTATCTGAGGATGAAAAGATAAACTGAAATGAACCTGGGTACCAAGAACCTTCTGAAAGGCTTTCCAAAAGTGAGGTAAACTTAGTACCCCTATCCAAAATGATGGAAAAAAGAACTCCATGCAATCAGACCAACTCTCTAATAAACAGCTTAGCATAATCATTGGCTGAGTAGGACATATGAACTGGAAAGAAATGAGCTGCTTTAGTCAACCTATCTATAATAACCTAAATCAATTCATGCTGATGACGCAAATGGGATAATCCTGTCATAAAATCCATGCACACTTCTTACTACATCAAAGTGGGAATACTAAACTCCTGCAATGTACCAGCAGGTCTTTTCTGCTCTACTTTAACCTGTATGCTCTACTTTTCTGCTCTACTTTTCTGCTCTATGATATATTTCTTCATACCACTCTACTAATAGACTTCCTGCAAATTGCGGTACGTCTTGATAGATCCTAGGTGAATGGAGTAATGCGCATAATACGCTTCTTCAATAATTAGCTGCCTCAAATCGTCAACGCACAACACACATAACATACTCTGGTATCTCAACACACCATCTCCCCATGGAAGAAAACCTCTACCTTTTGGTCTTTAACTGACCCTTTCAGCTTGACCAAACTAGAGTCCTTATATTATTTCTCTTTATCTTCGAAAACTAAAGAAGAATCTGAACTACTCTGAACCTAAACATTCCCCTAAGATGAGTGAACAAACCGCACACCTAATCTATCCATCTTATGAACCTACCAAACTAATTTGTTCTTATCATTCTCCACATAGGTGACACTGCCCATAGACAGTCTACTAAGGGTGTCTTCCATATAATTGGCCTTGCTAGGATGATACAAAATATTTATATCATAATCTTTCAATAATTCTAACCACATTCTATGACAGAGATTTAACTCCCTTTGTGTAAAGACATATTGCAAGCTTTTGTGATCCGTGAACACATCAACATGCACCCCATAAAGATAGTTCCTCTAGATTTTTAATGCAAACACAACAACAGCTAGCTAAAGGTCATGGGTAGGGTAGTTATCTTCATGAGACTTAAGATGTATAGAGGCATAGGCTATAACCTTACCTTTCTGCATCAAAACACAACCCAGAACAACTCTAGAAGCATCACAATAGACAACAAATACATCTGTACCATCAGGTAGCGCTAAGATTGGGGCAAAAGTGAGTCAAGCCTTCAAGTCCTAAAAATTCTACTCACAAGAATCTAACCACTTAAACTTAACCTTATTTTGAGTCAATATAGACATGGGGGACACAGTAGATGAAAAACCCTCAACAAAACATCGGTAATAGCCAACTGAACCCAAGAAACTCCTGTTGTCTGATGAAGAGATGATTCTAGGCTAGTTTGTCACAACTTTGGTCTTTTGGGTATCAACTCTAAGTCCATCACCAAAAATAATATGACTAAGGAAAGCTATGTATCTTAGCCAAACTTCACACTTGCTGAATTTGGCAAACACATACGTCCAAATACTATTTCAACACTCTGTTCATCAAGTCCATAAAGGATGCTAGATCTTGCCAGCCCGAAGGACACAACTAGAAACTCAAAATGACCATAACGGGTCCTAAAAGCTATCTTTAGAATATCACATTCCTTTACTCTAAGTTGGTGATAGCCGGATCTAAGGTCTATCTTAGAGAGGTAACTTGCACCTTGGAGTTTATTGAATAAGTCATCAATTTTGAGAAGAGGATATTTCTTTTTGATTGTGACTTTATTCAATTGATGGTAGTCGATACACATTCGGAGTAAACAATGTTAGTTATGCTCAAATAGGATGGGAGCACTCTATGGAGAGACACTGGGCCTTTTGAAACCTTTATCTAAGAGGTCTTTAAGCTGCTCTTTTAAATTCTTAAGCTCAATTGGAACCATACTATATAGAGGAATGGGATGTTTTGTGTATCTGGAAAAAGGTCAATACCAAATTCTATTTCTCTATTGGGAGGTACCCTGAGCAAATCTTCGGGGAAAACTTTAGGAAACTCATTGACTATGAGGATTGACTGAACTGTTGGAGCCTTAGACTTAGTATCTTTGACTCGAACTAGATGATAGATGCACCCTTTTGATATCAACTTTCTGTCCTTAAGATAAGGTACCAAATGACTCTTCGGAGACACTGAATTACCTTCCCCCTTAATGGTTGGCTTATTAGGAAACTTAAACTTCATTATTAGAGTGCGATAATCTACATATAAATAATAGGAATGTAGCCAATCCATGCCCATAATATGTTTAAAGTTAACTATATCTGACTCTATTAAGTCTTCTAATATGATCTTATGAAGGGTAGTAATAAGAAACTTTCTATAGATCAGCTTGGCATTAATTGACTCGCCCACTGGGGTAGAAACTAAGAAGGTCTTAAGGAGTTTCTTAGGACTTGACCCAAAATCACTGCAACTATCGTGGTCATATAAGAGAAATTTGACCCGGGGTCCAATAATACATAAACATCAAGATTAAAGACACGAAGTATACCAGTAACAATATCTGGCAAAATCTTCTGCTCCTGACTGGATGGTAAGCATAGAACTAATTCTGGTGCTAATCGCCATCGGTACTAGATGATGTACCTTGAGAAGAGGATGGGCGACCTAGTAGAGCTAATGCATTAGTATCCTAAGTTTAGAGACGAACATCCCTGCCTCCCTGCTCAGTATGTGGACATTCTTTGATTTTGTGACACAACTTACCACATCCATAACAACCTTTCTGTCCTAACAAACACTCACCAGGATGATTATTACCCTAATTAGCACATGAAAGATAACTCGGTTTTCCACCCACACCACTCTAAGACCTAGATATAGAAGTTTTACCCCACTAGTCATTCTTGTCTCTAGGTGCAGGAGATCTAGCTGAAGATGGCTCCAACAAAGACTGGCGGCTTTGAAATTGAGAACGACTTCCCCCTCCAGACCTTGTTTGGCTACAGTCAAACTACTCGATCCTAGCCTCCTTATTTCCCCTTTCTCTCCCATTCAACTTTTCTGCCTCAATTTGTTGATCTTGAATTATCAGCCCAACAAGATCCATATCCCTAATAAGCATGGCAGTCCTACACTCATTGACCATCAAACTAGATACTCCAGTAACAAACTTACTCATACCTAACCTAGGGTCAGCCATCGTGCTAGGGGCATACATCGACAACTGATTGAACATAAGGCAGTACTCCATCATTAACATTGAGCCCTACCTTAGGTTTATGAACTCCTCTACATTAGCTTCTCTCAACTCACTGTTGACACCCAATTTTGACCGCTCGATGCTTCTTTTAGGCTGTTATTTTAGTAAAATTATTTATTTTAAATATTAGCATTTTTTTTAGACATTTTCTTGCATCGAACGAATTTTTGACATGTCACATTGATGATTTAAAAAAATATATAGATTATTTTATTAATTTTTTGATATCACTTTTACAATCTATTAAATCAAATATATCATTTTACATAATTTTATTAATATTTTATTAAATTATTTTTATAAATATACACTCACAATTTTCAAATACACTGTTATTTTCATCATAATATTTATTATTATTATTATCATTTAATATTTATTATTATTATTATTATTTATTATTTATTATTATCTATACTATTATTTAACTAACAACCTAATTTGAAATCACTTGGCCAAATTTATCTATCTTTTAGCCTCAATCTTTACCCAAGTTATTACAATTTTAGCCATTTTATTACAATTATAGCCAATTTGGTGGAACTATTTTAAATTATATTTAAATTTTGATCAATTCCTCAGCCTTTAAATCATAGTCGTTGATCTCCACCAATAATACTACTCTCTGATCTCCCTCCCTAAATCCCCATCGCTGCCAGCAAAATTATGCCAGATCTGTCTCCAACCGCTGGACAGAAACCAACTACCTAACTCCATCGATTCTCCACCGCAATGCTACTATCGACAATAACTAAAACTCTTCTATCCGCTATCCCATTCCCTTTACTCAGCCACTCTCTAGATCGATGGCCACTAGCAGCTGTCGCCCTCCCCTCATCTCCATACCCAGATCTAGTAGTCCCTTCGTCGAACATCGATGGATGTTAGAACTCATCCCGGGTTTGTTTTTCTTGATTAATTTTTTCCCTAAAACTAAAATTTCTGATGACTGTTGTGTCTGCATGTTTAACAATATTTGTTAAATAAGGCATGCTCCTATAGTCTTCTTATAAATCTTGAAGTTCGTGGAATGTGATGTAAAGTTTTTCTCTAGTTTCGTGTTTTGCTTCCATAATTTGACATATGTAAAAGCCTTAGGATTCTTGTCTGACCCTAAATTGTGACCTGCGTATCAATTTTGTGATTCATAAACTAATTTTGTGGTTCATAATTTGTTATGATTTTTGTACTGCTGTAGTGTTTTAGATTAATTTGAATATCTAATTTTTCATGGGTAATGTGGGTGTTTTGTTTACCTTAATCAAGTTGCTTATGATTTTATTTTGGTAACATTGGATGTGATTATGTTCAAAATTTATAGTAAATAGCCTGTATTTATAATTGCTCTTTCACATTGTTATATGTGGTAAATAACAAAAGTTAATGCATATTTATATTCTCTATTATTTAAAACATCTTTTACTTTTTATTTAGTGTAAATTTATTTCCAATTGATTCAGTCTATCCCATTAATGAAAATAATATCGTTGATTGATTTCCTCAACTTTTGCTTTCCTTTTATTATGCGATTGAATTCTACATAATTGATTTTATCATCTTTTTAAGGGAAAGGATCTCCTTGATTGACTTATCAAAATACTTCTTTCCCTTTTACTTTCCTAACTAGTAACGCCCCAAATCTGGTACCTGAAATGCTACACGGTGCTCATGACCCCGAAGGATCACAAGCTTATCCATGATTGATATCTGTAACTGAGCAATGAATAATATACTGTAAATATGCAGAATATAAGTTGTAAGCCCATAAGGTTCAAAATTAAATTAATACTGAATATAATACGATGTCTGTAATGGGGTATAACAACACCCAAAACTGAAATAAACTATGAGAAACATGTTTAGTCTGAAAGCATCTAAACTGTCTGAAAGTTATGGAGTTGATGGGACATGTCCCCAAGTAACTCTGAACAACATAAATAATAAAGTAATAAAATAATTATGCTATCCTAGAATGATGAGAACTCACTGTTAGTCTAGCTGCTGAATGTCTGATCTACTAAAGATGCTTGGGAGCTCGTGCTTCTAAACCAATGGTATAAAACACCATAGCACAAAGGCGTCAGTACGATTGAATGTACCTGCATAAAAGTGAGGTAAGCTAAATACAAAGGTTCATATACATGAACAATAATAACTGACTGATGACTTAAGCTTGAGCGCGTGAGAAATACATGATTGAATATAAAAACTAGGACTAGGAAAGTGACAATACTGAATACTGATGTAATGACATCTGATTTTACTAATACTGGGATACTGAATAACGGAGTATATCGATGATATGAATTATGGAGTTTACAGTTAACCGGTATCTGAGGTTACTAGTACTATATTATTGATAACAGATAATTGAGTATACTGATACTGAAAAACTCTATGATTTCTTTACTAGACTGGGTGACTATATTTGACAATCCTAAATTTGAAGAACTATCTGAGTTTAAGAATAAACTGGATGACTGTATCTGATAGTCCTGATATCTGTAGAACTGAATTGAGTTCTTTACTAAGACTGAATCTAAAAATGAGATTGTGGGAGATAATTATCTAACTGACATTGCCTGAATCTGAACTGGTGGGCCCAACCTATAACCCCAGCCTGAAGGGTGTCAGTACTGAAAGAAATGCTTTGAGTAAACCCTCTCTAACAGGGAGATCTTTCGTCAAACCCTCCCATAAGGAAAACTCAAAAAGGATGTATAGTCCCTAGACTCGTTGGGGTACATCTCAACCTACGCTGGCTATGTAGTTCTAAAATTTAGGGATTGCTACAAAGGATTACACCCTCTACTAGCTAACAGGTGAACCCTCATCTCTGGGTTCACTCAAAGCTGAATCCTACTCCTAACTGAATATACACTGAACTGGTTTTCCTAGTTTACACTAGGCATGACTGAGCTGTTACTGATGGTATAGTTTTTACTGACTGAATGGAGTTCACTAAGTTCCATTAAATGACGGAATACTACTGAATTCTGTAAACTAACAGAATGCTGCTGAGTTCTGCTAGATGATTGAGTTATTTAGGTCTGAACTGAATACTACTGAGATCTCATAATTGACTGAGCTTACAAAGATTACTAAGATTACTGAGATCACTAAGATTACTGGACTGATACTGAATTTAATAAATTTTCCCAAATCGCATTACTGACAGAGTTCTACTGATCATAGCTTGATTATGAGTATCGTGAAAACTGACACTGGCTCTGGGCACAGAGCTAAATTATTAGGTGCAAGTACCCCTAGGACTCGATAACATGAAACTAACAATACATGAAACTTCTTGAACATATAACCATGGTAAATATTTCATAGTACTATCATTGGGGATTTTCACAAAGTATTTGCATACCACAGGCTTACACATGAATAAGAATGCATATAAACATGTCATAATTCCTTAAGCCTAATCTCATAAGCATTACATCTATTTATGAAAAGCCATAAAAATAACATGTGTGTCATTTGAACATAATGGTAACATGAATTCATCATTTAGGTTCTATTTAGTCATAATGCGTAAGTATTATTCTCTTAGGCATTTTATTAAACACCTAGTATGCATAACTTAGAGCTTAGGCATGATATCAAATTAATACCACATGATTCCCTAATTCAACTCAATTTCATAAATTTCAACCCTCCTACTAGCGTAGTTTCATGAACAACACATAAAGACTCCAACTTGGGAATCCTACAATAATAACTACATGAACATAATCAATCCACAACATAAACATCACAATTCATAATTTAAAATTGGATTCTTAGGCTTCATGGATGAAAAGAATCCATGAATGAGCACTTGACATACCTTGGATGGAAAATTCTTGAAAACTAATGGTAGAATCTCTTGAATTTGAAGCTCCTATGAAAACCCTAGAGTTGTTCTTGAGAGTATTTGAGACTAACAACAATATTTTGGTGAAATAAAGGTTGAATCTCGTATAATAGGCTTATATAGGGGTGAGAAATTGATCCTTTTCCCCTTAAAAAGACAAAAATTTAATGACTAAAAATTGGGAACCAATGCGATTGGTGACGCGCTATGTCGATGCAGCGATGCAATACCCAACACGTCGTGCCATGATCACTCTAAGCCTTAGTAGTTTTATTGGCAGTCCCTACAAAAATGTTAACCAATCTGATAAGTGACACGGCGCACCAAGATCGTGTTGGTCTACTATTTTGGGACACCAAACGTGGTCTAAATGATGTCTGAAAAATCAAAAACTTGTCCGGAAACACTATTGACCTCTCTGATCATAAATTAACAAAATTATAGACCCTTAAAGGAAATTAAGGTGGAGAAATAGGATTTCCAACTTTCGTAGGCCAAAGATAAACTATGTCTGGAAACTTAGCTAGAATTTTCTAAGTATGGTACCCTCTTACCAAGAATAAATGGACTGAATTAAGCTTAGGATTTTATGGGGTCTTATAATATCTTCCCCTTAGAAATATTCAGTGTCGAATGAGACTAACTGAGATGGGGGAAATGATAAGTTGGAGTACATGCCGAACATGAACAATTGAAACATGAGTACATGACTGGCATCACTGATTTGCTAAGATTTTTCTGAGCATGCATATTTGATGCATGATTTCATGACTGGCATGACCGATAAGTTGAATATATTATACTGAACATGTGTATCTAACGCATGAATACATGACTGATCTGACACATAAATGAATGACTTAATATACAATTGTAATTAATTCTAAGTTTATCATGGAAATCTGAGCACGAAACTAGATATGTTTAAGTGAGATTATTTTCTTAAATGGAAAATGCTAATGAGCTTGAAATTAATTACTAGGTATGCATGAGTGGAATTACGTGAACGTAACTGAGTTTGGAATGTGATACATGAGTTAGATATTGTGATCTAAACTCAGTACCTTAAATGTGTGGCTTACTGATGAGATCGATGTTTGAGGGTCAACTCATGAGTACCCCTTACTCCAAACTGGATTCGTTACAAAAAGAGAGAGAACAACAAATTTATGTCATGAAGGTTCGGGGAATTATAGTGTACGGGGAATTATAGTGTATCTCCCCCTATGGTGATGCATGAGGCACCTTCTATCTGAATATTTGAGATCTAAAACTAAGACATGATACGTAAACAAGGATGAACACACAACTACCTGGTTAGTCCATCTTAGAATGATTATATTCATAAGACTCTTGATAATGCGACTAGATGGAAAGATAGGAAACCACACATCTGAACTTGTCTTTCTGGATGCTAAACTGAATTACTGGCGGCTTAACTAACTCATACTAGAAACTTCTACTAGATTGGAGCGTTCCTACGACACTCTTTCTGTAGAGTTCTAGTGAGTGAAGGGAGAAACCAAATCTTGGCCTGATCTGAGCAGGACATCAGAGTAGGAGATCGCTACATGGCTAGGATTCTTATATTTAGAAACAAGGCCTATGAAATATCATCTAAGATAAAGTGACTAAGCCTTATGCACTACAATCAAAACTACTAAAAAGATTCACGTGGGTGCTGAGCACAAATGGTTAAATGTACTAACTTATTTGATTAACTGAACGACTGATAGCTGACTACTGGATCTGTAAGGCTGAACTGTACTTAGCCTGAAAGGATAGACTTAGACTATAGAGTATTATATAAAAAAGGTAATGACTGACTGGGTAATGTGAGGTCACTGAGCATGAAAGAGTGAAAATTGTATTACCTTAAGAATGCAAGACCAAACATCCAATATGATTTGGAAATATTTTGTAAGCTGAGGTACTAAAGTACCAATAAGTAAATAACTGATGGCCATATGCTACGATCGGGTAATCCTGAAAGTGAACTGAGTTTATGATCTGACTGGACAAGGATGGGGACTTACATTTTAGCTAAGATGGTAATTGAGACTGTAACCAGAACTAAGACTATAACTAGGATTGAATTCTAGTTACTGACAAATGAGAGTTAGACTGGTACTGAAGAACTGAATTTTTATGGCTAAATAACTGATAACTGAAGGCCATGGTTCTGTAGGACTAGCTGAGTACTTTACAGAATACTGATTACTGCATGATGCTATAATTAAGGACTGAGGGACAAAAAATCAACACTATGAATTCATCGAGGGGTCTAAACTTTGGATATATGTGACATAGTCTAAAATTTTAACTAATCATTAGGAACGTAGCATGAGACATGAGTTGTATGACCTGAGTCTTGATTTTCTATGTTCATGGAACATGATTCATAACACTGAGTGAACTAGGATTCCTCATACTAGGAAATTGAAACACACTCGATTGTATGAAAAATGTGAATATAAGTTGGGTTCACAGAAATGTGACATGATGCATGCGTAAGTATCGTGATGGTTAAAGTACAAAACTTTGCATTGGGATAGGAATTGGTTAGGAATCATCTTCCCTTACTAATTTTCTACCCATAGTGGTATTACTACTAGAATCTAAAAGGTTGACTTTCTGAGGTACCATAATCAGACAGTTCGTATATACCTGTTGGACTATAATAGACTGACCAGCTGGGTGGAGACTGAGAAAAGTACCATTAACATCTGGTCTAACCTAAAAGTTGACTGGTTCGTAAAGAATTATAAAAAAAGAATCTCCTAAATCTTAAGAAGTATAAACATGTAAATGAGAGATCTGTAATATACCAGTGACTACATCAGGATAACTTTCCTGATCATGTTGGGACTCAAGTGCATATAGTCTGTTTGGGCATTGCCCACTGCTAGTACTGGAACTGAGCTGAAGAACGACTGTGCTAACTTTGTGAACCAGGCTTACGAAAGTCTCAGACATTGTGACCTAACTCACCATATTCAAAACACACATTACTACCTGCTCTGCACATACCCTTATAATATTTACCACACTCTTCACAAAGTAGATGAGTGTGAATAATGCTTGCACTATGCTGGGATTTAGAGCCTTGCGCCCCATCACTATGGTTAATTTTTCTACTTTGGTATTGGGGAACTACGTAAAAAGAGAACCAAGACTGAAAACTTATGACTATGCTGAGAACGGTTTTCACCCTGCTACCTTGGCTAAGAAAAACTATAACTACCTATTCTGGCTCTCTTATTCTCTCTTTCCTTCTTTTTAAGTTTCTGTTCTTCAATCTGTTCAGCATGGACCATAAGTTTAGATATGTCCATCTCCTTAATCAACATTGCAGTTCTGCACTCCTTAACCACTCTACCTGAAACCCCAAACACAAACTTGCTCATTCTGGATCAACTATCTACTACTACACAGGGACCATACCTGGCTAAATAGGTTAACTTGAGGGAGTATTCATTCACACTCATGCTAACTTGGCTGAGATTAATAAACTTTAATACTTTGGCTTCTTTTTGCTCTAGGGGAAAGAATCTATCTAAGATAGTCATAGCAAACTCCTCCCATTCTATGGGCCCTGCATCTGTACCCCTATTTACTTTTCACTGCTTAAACCACATATGGGCTATATCTTGTAGCTGATAGGCACCTAACTTGGCACTTTCACTGGAATTCACTCACATTATATCTGTGACTTTTTGAACCTGGTCGAGAAACTCCAGTAGATCCTACTCTGACATAGAACTAGATAATAGGAAAGGATTCATTCGGGTAAAGCTGAATTGGCCACTAGGTTGGCTAGAATAAAAGCTGCCATTTATTATAAGTTGTGACTGGATTGGCTAGAGAAGTGAATTCAATCCTAAATTCTGCATGAGAAACATATTCGTCTTAGGGATCTACCTAAACGGGTTGAGGTGCTAATGGATTACTGGTTCTCCCTTTTCTAGCCCTTTTGGGAGGCATGTTCTATAAACAAAAGGAAGAGCATATTAGACTAGGAGTTAAATTTGAGCTCATGCTCACTGGCACGACATGAATACTGAAAGAAGGGAATTGTTCCTAAAACATCTCATAGCCTCCTGTCCATAAGTTTTGTGCACAACATACCCATGCATAAGACTCTATTTGATATGGATTTTTAGAATTCCTAGGATACTGTTGAATCTTAGGATCTGATACCAAGTTTTTAACACCTCGAATCTGGTACCCAAAATGCTACACGGTGCTCATGATCCTGAAGGACCACAAGCTAACTCATAACTGATATCTATAACTGAGCATTAAATAATATACTATAAATATGCAAAATATAAACTTTAAGGCCATAAGGTTCAAAACTAAACTAATACAAAATATAAAACAATGTCTATAATGGGGTATAACAATACCCAAAACTGAAATAAACTATTTGAAATGTGTTTTAGTCTGAAAGCATCTAAATTATCTGAAAACTATAGTGTTGATGGGACATGTCCCCAACTAAATCTGAACTACTAAAATAATAAAGTAATCAATTAATCATGTTATCCTCGAATGATGAGGACTCACTATTAGTCTAGCAGTTGAACATCTAATCTATTAAGGATGCTAGGGAGCTCGTGTTTCTAAACCTATGGTATAAAACACCATAGCACAAATGCATCAGTATGATTGAATGTACTAGTATGCAAGTGAAGTAAGCTGAATGCAAGGGTTTTTATGCATGAACAATAATCACTAACTGGTGACTTGCACATGAACGAGTGAGAAATACATGCATGAATAAATAAAATGGGACTGGGGCCCTAACAATACTAAATACTGATTTACTAACATCTGAGTTTACTAATACTGGGATACTTAATAACTGAGTCTATTATTGATATGAATTATGGAGTTTACAGGTAACCAGTATCTGAGGTTACTAGTACTATATTACTGATAATTGATAAATGATAACTAAGTATACTGATACTAAAAAACTCCTTAAGTTCTTTACTGGACTGGGTGACTGTATCTGACAATCCTAAATCTGCAGAACTGAACTAAGTTCTATTACTATGACTTAATCTAAAATATAGACTGTGGATGGTAATCATCTAACCGACATACATCGAATCTTAACAGGTGGGGTCTAACTAGTAACCCCAGCTGGAAGGGTGTCAGTACCGTGCCAAGGGTAAATAAAATCTGTGAGTAAACGCTCTCTCATAGGGAGCTCTTCCATCAACCCCTCCTGTATGGAAAACTCTAACGATATGTATAGTCCCTAGACTCGTATGGGTACACCTCAACCTACGTTGGCTACATAGTTTTGGAATGCAGGGATTCCTACTAAGGAACACACACTCTACTGGGTAATAGGTGAGCCCTCATTGCTGGGTTCAGTTAGTGTTGAATCCTACTCCCAACTGAATAGACACTGAATTAGTTTACCTATCTCACACTAGGCATAACTGAGCTATTACTGATGGTACAATTTTTACTGACTGAATGGAGTTCACTGAGTTCCATTGAATGATGTAATACTACTGAATTCTATCAACTAACAGAATACTAATGAGTTCTGCTAGCTGACTGAGTTACTAAGGTCTGAAATTAATACTACTTAGATATGATAATTGACTGAGCTTATAAAGATTACTGAGATTACTAAGATCAATAAGATTACTGGACTGATACTGAATTTACTAAATTTTCTTGAGTCACATGACTGACTAATTTCTACTGATCATAGCTTGATTGTGATTATCATGAAAACTGATACTGGTTTCAGGCTCACATATAAATTATCGGGTACAAGTACCCCCAGGAATCGATAGCATAAAACTGACAAGACATGACACTTCTTGAACACATAACCTTGGTCAATATTTCATAGTACTATCATTAGGGATTTTCATGAAGTATTTCCATACCAGAGTCTTACACATGAGTAAGAATTCATATAAACATGCCATAATTCCCTAATCCTAATCTCTTAAGCTTTACATCAATCTATTACAAGGCATACCAATAACATGTGAGTCATTTTGAACATAATGGTAACATGAAGTTATCATTTAGGTTCTATTGAGTCATAATGCACAAGTATTATTCCCTTAGGAATTTTATGAAACACCTTGTATGCATAACTTAGAGTTTAGGAATGGTATCAAATTAATACCACATGATTCCCTAATTCAACTTAATTTCATAAATTTCAACCCACATACTAGCATAGTTTCATGAACAACACATAAAGACTTCAACTTGGGAATCCTACAACAATAACTATATGAACATAATAAATCCACAACACAAACATCAGAATTCATAAATTAAAATTAAATTATTAGGATTCATGGATGAAAGGAATCCATTAATGAACACTTGACATACCTTGGATCGAAAATTCTTGAAAACTAATGGTAGAATCTCTAGAATTTGAAGCTCCTATGAAAACCCTAGACTTATTCTTGAGAGTATTTGAGAGTAACAACAATATTTTGGTGAAATAAGGGCTGAATATCAAGTTATAGACTTATATAGGCATGGTAAATCGACCCATTTTCCCTTAAGAATACAGATATTTAATGAATAAAAACTTGTCACCAACGCGATTAGTGACGCAAAGCGTTAATGTAGCAAAGCGATACCCGATGTGTCTCATGATCGTACAAAGCCTCAGTACTGGCAGTCCCTTCAACAATGTTAACCAACGCAATAAGTGACGCGATGCGATGAGCCAAGATCGTGTTGGTTCACTATTTTGGCACACCAAACATGGTGTAAACGAGGTCTGAGAAATCCAAAAATTATTTCGGAACTCCTATTGACCTCTCTAATCATTAATTAACAAAAATATAGACCCTTAAAGGACATTAAGGTGACAAAATGACATTGCCAACTTTTTAAGGCCAAAGATAAACTAACTCTGAGAACTTAGCTAGAATTTTCTAAGTATGGTACCCCCTTAACAAGCATAAATGGACTGAATTCATCTTAGAATTTTGTGGGGTATTACATGAATCCCTCACTATATAAACGTCCCTTTTTATCACTTACGGACAGCTCTTCAATTACAATCACTACTCTCTAAATACAAAAGAATTATTAAATTTTTTAAACATAAAGAGAAATATCTTTAAACTCTCCGGTATTTCTTCTGGACCTTAAGGAAGCATCCTGTATATTACTCTTACAGGGGCTTGGTTTTTTTATTCTTATTATTATTTTTATTGCTACTCATCAGTAAGTATCTAAATGATGCAATTACTTATTTATTTTTTCATTGAATGCTTTAGTGTGTTAGTAAGTATGTCTATAGGAGCTAATTTGAAACAATTCTTGCTTGATTTTCATGTGTCTTCTTTGGTTCCTGTGTTTGAAATGATGTGTGGTTTAGGATCATGTGTTTTTTATTTTGTTCTAGTCGTGTTCTTTCGATTTGTATCTAAAAAGTACTATTAAGTGGTGTTTTGGAGAAGAGTCATCGGGGTGTATACCATAGATTGTATTATTTTTATTTTCATATGATTTGGTTTGTAATGTCGTTGTACAAACGTTACTATTGAAGTAATAATAAATATTGGGGACTACTTCACGGTGAAGGGACTTATGTGCTCTATGACTAGTATATATAGGCACAATTTTAGTTTTACGTGTGTTACGTTCTACATGGAGCATTTAGGAACACAAACCTAGGATTTATTAACATATGAACCTCTTAGACAATTAATCTACTTATTAATCCGTTTAGAAATCATGCTTCTAGGATTTAAACGTTGTATGGCATACTAAAAATAGATTTTGACGTGTTAATATATTTTTGCACATTAAAACTTTTTTCAGCATTATTACAACATGTTTCCGCGCATAAAAACAAGTTCAGCATTATTTGAACAAGTTTCTGCACATTAAAACAAATTTCCGCATTATTAGAGCATGTTTTTGCATATTAACACGAATTTCAGCATTGTTAGATCATGTTAGTATTAAATTTCTATGCATTAAAATGAATCTCGACATGTTAAACTAAATTTCAGTATATTATGTCTACTTTCAGCATGTTAGTACTTTTGATTATGTCAACAATTAAATTCCTGCATATTAATATGTTTGTAGCATGTTGAACAATAGAATTAAGCATGTCCATGTTAAAATTGTAGCATGATTAACATAAAAATTCCTGCGCATTAACATATTTTCAGCATGTCAAAAATATAGCATTAATGCATTTTTCGTATGTTAATATTAAATATCAGGATGTTAAAATAGTGTTTGAGCATAAAATAATTAAATTCTAGCATGTTGAAACTGCATTTTTGCATAAAATAACTATTGTCCAGCATGTTAAAATACTAATTCTCTACAATCTCAACACGTTAAACACTAGAGTAAGTACATCATTGTATTCCTTAGCAAGCTGATGAACTTTCATTGTTTTTTAATATTCTCATTAGTTTATAACACTTCTACAATGAAATTCATGAGCACAATTCCTTGACATATTCATCACACTTTTGACACCCTCTTTTGACAACTTGACAACACATGGTTACATATACGAATCACAGTTACCTTTTGTCATATTAATCAATTATTGAACACTTAGATATCATGCCCATAGGTTAAAGACACCAAAAAAATTATTTGTCTTTGCATGTTTATCTCATTAATCAACTTTTATTAACCAAGAGGCTAACTTGGAATAATTATGTGCTACGTGACATCTTACTTCTTTCGCATTTCCAGTCCTAGAAAACATATCTTTATTTGTCTAGACCACAAAACCAAAATAGCAAATTCCAATGCCTCTTGGACGATAGGTGGAACAATAGATACTACTAAAGACGCTAGTTTTATTCTTGTACTAGAACGCCTTTAGATTTGACATCCTACCTAGGTGGGGTGGGACGAGTTGTCATTCAGAAGTGATAATCTCTAACCGACATAAAAGGTAAGACATATGACTTGTGTAAGAGTTCGACCAGTGGGTCGGATGATGATTAAACAAGTTAAGGTTTTGATCCAAATGTGACCAAAGCTTTTCTTTATTTCATTTAACGAATTCCTTTTATTCTTTTACTTACCTTAAATATTCATTTATTTGGGGTAGTTAGTTTATTACATAAACAGTCCCCTTTGTTATAAGTGTTTTATTTTTTTCTCCTCGCCTATCTTAATATATGTTTTTATCACTTAGATAATCAATAATTAGAAATAACAAAAAAATAACTTCTGTTTGTTCATTAATTATTTTATCACTTAATAAAATATTAAATTAATAATAAAACAAGAAACTTTATTTGATCACATAGAATTCCCACGTAAAATACAAATTCACCGGGAACCACCTTTGTAGACTTCTCAAGGTGCCTTACACCTTCCTTTTGAGGTAATTTGAACCCTTACCCGAACTCTGGTTAACTAAAACAAAACAACAGAATAACTTCGTAGCTGGCCTAGACTAGTGCCCTAACACACGTTAATTCGTTAGGTGGCGACTCTTCATATTTTCTTCCTTCAAAACAATCCCAAAAAGAATGGTGACGTTGAATCTCGCTTTTCGAGGAAAAAATGGGGCGCGACGGAATAGAGACTCTGCTAGGGATCTTAGGTTCTAACTATAACGAGTTTGTGTTTTATATGGGATTTCTTCACTTTGTTGGTTTTATTTTTTGTAATTGCTTTCTCTCTTGTTGATTATATCACGATTTATTGTTATATTTTAGTCTCTTATCCTTTCCCTTTATGCATTATTTACATTTCTATATGTCTATCCGTTTCCCTTTTCCTCTTTTATTATTTATGTGTTGTCATATATATTTATATATATACTCTTTAGTATGTTACATTTTGCTATGTGTTATGTGGTATGGATTTTTATAACAGGCATTCCGCTCATACTTTTCTCTACTTGGAACCTCATTATTTTTCTTTTACGAATGGTTGCATGGGTACACGATAGTTCTTTACTAAAGTACCCTTTGGGAAATGTCTTGTGGATCTATTGATCAGTGGTGTGTCGACAGTCATAAGCTTTCAACTCTCGAGTTGTCCACTTGAGGGAACCATGGCACAAACCCACTCTTGTCTTTTAGATCTTGGCTACATATTTTTATTATTAAGAAATATGAGTCCCACTCAATGTAGGATTCCTTGGAATCCTTGACGCATTGAATGTTAGTCTCATTCAAAGTCCAAAAAGGTTCACGACCTCAAAGGGACTAACATTTAGTGTTCCTCACTTTAGAGCTTGTTACCCTTAAAATTCATGTCCTGTTAGGTCCCAACAATACACTCTTATGGCTATTTAAAAGCCTTCAATTCATCCCCACTCACTATTCGACTTCAACAACTCTCAAAATTTTGAACTACGATCGACCTAATTCCCTTGTGGATACATAGGAGCTCATTTAATGAGTTTGGTCTCACAATATAAGAATTTATTTTCCCCTGATTTATCATATTTCTATATGGAGTTGGATGAATCATCAATATTATGTGAATCAATAAATCTGATATTCAACAAAAATTGACCTTGTTCATTTCCTATCTCTCTTACGTTCTTTACAATCATAATTGCAAAATGGATATCATATCCTGTCACTGTCCCATTTCATATGCTAGGAGCTCAAATCTTTACGCCTATATCACTTATTAAATCTTAGTGTTCATCCTTGAATACCTTTTATTTTATATTTATTATGTTCGAACTTATGTGTTATGTGGTAATTTTTGTATGCCTTAACTATCTTATTTTAAGGTTGTCTATCATTTGAAGAATGAATGCAAGTAAAAATCTGCGATATGACAAATATGCTCAATATTCGAAAATTTGTTAGTACTCCTTCTCATTACCCAAGGAAAAACACTATGACTCCTTATCCTCGCCTTACCCACACCCCTTCTCGGCAATTCTCCTTTATACATGATACTTTTGAAAATAAAAGGATCAAATCAGATGAACTTTGGCGAAGGCTTTGTGACCTAGAAAGAAGGATCAACGAGGAAATGCATTCTAGGGGTATCTATGACTTGAGGTATGATAAATTATGTATACATCCGTGTATTGATTTACCTCTAGGATACAAAATCCCCAAATTCAACACATTCGATGGGCATGAGGATCCAATCACACATCTGAATGACTATTGTGGTAGACTAATTGGCATAGGGCACAATGATCCTCTCCTTATAAGATTATTTATTCAAAGTTTGTCAGGAATGGCACTCATATGGTACACCCAACAAGACTTCGACGAATGGCATAATTTGGAAGAATTGGCTCAAGATTTTGCGAAGCAATACAAGTTTAACATCAATACTGGCTCGACAATACAAGAATTACTTGAGATGAAGAGAACGACCCATGAATCTTTTGAAGAATATGACATTCGATTAAGGCGAGAGGCTTCCAAAATACGTCCTTCTATACCTGAGGAGGAATTGGTCCGAATTTTCCTCAAGACACTAGACGGAATATACTTTTAGAAATATTCTTCCTGGTCAATCACAACTTTGAGAGTCTGATTTTGATTGGAAATAAATTTGAATATGAAACGTAGAATCTACCCAAGGAAGAGAAAGAAGATTCGTCACCTTCCATACGTCAAATACAAGGTTATCGATATAATGAGACCTACGCTGATTTTGGTCCATGAAACAAGGCTTGTCAGACCCACTCCTACTCTATCCAACAAGAGCCTAGATGTTCATAAAAGAAACATAAGGTGCATCACATGAATTGACGTTCCTGTTTCACATCACTATTTTACTCGCCTTACGGCTAGCAACATTTTCTTGTTTTCTCTATTTTTCTTTGTTCTTATGAACTATGTTTGACCTGACTTCTATTTGGATACGTAGGAAGCCCACTCTGGGTCTGGTCTTTATCTAATAAAACACTTCTTTACCCCTCTCTTTCATATTCCTACACTTTTAAATCGTCAATCTAATTAACCCAACTATTGATCATATAAAGGCAGATTACAATTGAGGTTACGATAATTAAATGAAGGACAACAATTCCTCTTAGGCTAATGTTTTCTTTGAGTAGTGTAGGAATATAAGACTCCAAAGAAAAAACTGGGGCATAATTTTTGAGATGTCAAGAAAACGTCAAAAATTTCACAAGTAAACAATATACTCATTCACAATGATGTGTAAACGACGTCTTTCATTCTAAACTGGGGCGGAAATTTTTGAGATATCCTCAAAAGTTTTATGAGTAAACAATATATTCATTCATGATGATGTACAAAAGATGATTTAAAAACTAGAGAAGAATTTCTTTAAGAATTCCTCAAAAATTTCATCATGAAGGAGTACAAATCCCAATGATTCATGGAGTAGAAAACGACGAATGAGGACTCGAGCATGCTAAAAATTCACATTTCTTTTTAACTAACGACTTTTGTTTGAGTACAGGATTAACAAGTGCAGATGAAAACAATAAATCTATCATGAGAGGCCTAACGTCCAATCCAAAATCATGATGAGAATACCTAATGATTTATCCAATAGTACAATATATATGCTTTCTTCTCTCTTCTATCATTAATTTTATGGTTGTTTTTGCTACATTGTTCAATCTTCTATACATACACATATATCAGTGCTAATCATTTTAATCTAATTGTGTTAAAAGTGGCAGGACCAATAGGTATAAATTAATTTATCACAAGAAACCAGACAACCGATCCCATGATTCCACAGTACATCTAGAAGCCCAAAAGCTGATCGCATGATGAAAAGCTCAAAAGCTGATCACACGATTTCACAATGCATTGAGAAGCCCAAAAGATGATCCCACGATGATAAGCCAAATAGTTGATCACCTGATTTCACAATTTATCGAGAAGCCCAAAAGATAATCGCACGATTCATAGCCAAACAACTGATCACACGATTTCACAATGCATCGTGAATCCCAAAATCTGATCCCATGATGAGAAGCCAAATAACTGATCACACGATTTCACAATGCATTGAGAAGCCCAAAAGTTGATCCCACGATGAGAAGCCAAACAGCTGATCCCGCGATTCAACTATACAACAAATATGCTTTCTCTATTTCCACATTCACTTTATGTTTACTAATTGCTTATTTCTTACTTGTCTAACCTTTATTATTTAGTACCATGTAAAGATGCAAGTAACAGAGAAGCACTAACAAACATAAATATTTTTTTTCCTATTTTCAAAGTATCACCTACTTACCCATCCACCGCATAAGATTAAACTCAAAACTAACACACTTTTCATTTTCACATCTCCTTTCATGTCATTATTTCAAATTAAATTTGTCCCAGCTTTTCGACCCACAATATCATTTTTTGATGCCCCATCCTTTATCAATGACATTCTTTTGGATTATTGTTCATTCCTAAATCTAGAACTACAAATGGCTTGATTCTCGTAAAACCATAGATATGTAAGGGACTTGAAACCGAAGTCTCGGCCATACTATTTGTAACCACCTCTTATTGCTTTAATTTCAATGAATTTTTCTCGATCGGACAAATTGGCTACTACGTTAACTTTCGTTGTTTGACAATTCTTTCATCATTCTCAAACAAGAAACTGGCAGCTGTTTACACCCAATTTTGACCGTTTGATGGTCCTTTTAAGCTGCTATTTTAGAAAAATTATTAATTTTAAATATTAGTATTTTTTGTACACATTTTCTTGCATCAAACGGATTTTTGACATGTTACATTCTTGATTTAAATAATATACAAATTATTTTATTAATTTTTTATATCACTTTTACAATCTATGAACTGAAATATAACATTTTACGTAATTTTATTAAATTATTTTTATAAATATGCATTCACAATTTTCAAATACATTGTCATTTTCATCATATTATTTATTATTATTATTATTATCTCTATTATTATTTGAATAACAACATAATTTGAAATCACTTTGCCTAATTTATTTATCTATTAGCCTCAATCTTTACCCAAGTTATTATAGTTTTAGCCATTTTATTACAATTATCGCCAATTTGGTGACACAATTTTAAATTATATTTAAATTTTTATCAATTCCTCAACCTTTAAATCTCAACCGTCGATCAAAACTAATTCATTAGATGAGATCAAAAAACCCTATCCTTTTCTTTTAAAACTCAAAATACCCAAAACCTAACCCTAATTTCCCAAATCAGTTGCCCTACCCCCTCTCTCTCTCTATCTTCTCTCGGAAAAACCTTTGACCACCACCGCCGCCATCTTCACCAGTGTCCAATGGAGGATCCCCTCCGTCCTCCTCTCCCTTTCACCATACACCCACTAAACTCGACCAACAATACTACTCTTCGATCTCCCTCCCCAAATCCCCATTGCCGCCGGTGAAATTATGCCAGATCCGTCTCCAACCGCTAGACAAAAACCAACTGCCCAAATCTATCGATTCTCCACTTCTATGTAACCACCGAAAACCATAAGAACGCTGCCAGCCACCACCCTATTCCCCTCACTCGGCCACCCTCCAGATCGACAGCCACCATCAGTCATCATCCTCTCTTCCATCTCCATGCCCAGATCTGGTAGCCCATTCCTTGATTAGTTTATTGTCTAAAACTAAAATTTTTTATGAATGTTGTGTCTGGATATTTACCAGTATTTGTTAAATAACGCATGCTACTACAATTTTCTTTTAAATCTTAAAGTTCGTGGAATACGATGTTAATTTTTTCTCTAGTTTCGTGTTTTCTTCCATAATTTGACATATATAAAAGCCTTAGGATTTTTTTCTGACACTAAATTGTGACTTGAGTATCAATTTTGTGATTCATATACTGATTTTGTAGTTCATAATTTGGTATGATTTTTGTACTGCTGAACTGTTTTAGATTAATTTGAATCTCTAATTTTTCAAGGGTAATGTGGGTGTTTTATTTACCTTAATCAAGTTGTACATGATTTTGTTTGGTAACCTTGGATGTGATTATTTTCAAAATTTACGGTAAATATCATGTATTTGTAATTGCCCTTTCACATTGTTATATGTGGTAAATAATAAAAGTTAAAGCATATTTATATTTTCTATTATTTAAAATAGCTTTTACTTATTTATTTAGGGTAAATTTATTTCCAATTAATTCAGTCTATCCGATTAAGGAAAACAATGCCATTGATTGATTTCCCTAACTATTGCTTTCCTTTTATTATGCGATTGAATTCTACATAATTGATTTTATCATCTTTTTAAGGGAAAGGATCTCCTTGATTGACCCATCAAATACTTCTTTCCCTTTTACTTTCCTGATTTCCTCACTATATAAACATTTCTTTTTATCACTTATGGACAACTCTTCAATTAAAATTACTACTCTCTAAAAACAAAAGAACTATTAGCTTTTTTAAATACAAGGAGAAATATCTTTAAACTCTCTGGTGTTTCTTTTGGACCTTAAGGAAGCATCCTGCATATTACTCTTACAAGGGCTTGGCTGTATTATTCTTATTATTTCTTTTATTGTTGCTCATCAGTAAGTATCTAAATGATGTAATTACTTATTTATTTGTTCATTGAATTGTTTAGTCTGTTATTAAGTATGTCTTTAGGAACTAATTTGAAACAATTCTTGCTTAATATGCATGTGTCTTCTTTGGTTCCTCTATTTGAAACGACGTGTGCTTTAGGATCAGTGTTGTTTCTTTTGTGCTCGTCGTGCTCTATCAATTTGTATCTAAAATTTATTGTTAAGTGGTGTATTGGATATCACAAGAGTCGCCGGGTGTTTACAATAAAGTGTATTAGTTTTATTTAGTTTTATTTTCTTATTATTTGGTTTGTAATATTGTTGTACAAACATTACTATTGATTTAATAATAAATATTGGGGAATGCTTTGGGTGGTGGGGACTTATGTGCTCTATTAATGGTATAGATAGACACAATTTAGGTTTTACGTGTGTTATGTGCTACATGGATCATTAGTCACACTAACCTAGAATTTGTTAACATATGAACTGCTTAGACAATTATTCTACTTAATAATACAATTAGAAATCTTGCTTTTAGGATTTAAACATTGTATGGTATAATAAAAATAGATTTTGATGTTTTAATATGTTTCTGCACATTAAAACAAGTTTCAACATTATTACAGCATGTTTCCGCGCATTAAAACAAGTTCAGCACTATTAGAGCATGTTTCTACACATTAAAATAAATTTCTGCATTATTAGAACATGTTTTGGCCCATTCACACAAATTTCAGCATTGTTAAATCATATTAGTATTAAATTTCTACTCATTAAAATGAATCTCGGCATGTTAAACTAAATTTCAGTAAATTATGACTACTTTCAGCATGTTAGTATTTTTGAGCATGTCAACTATTAAATTCCTACATATTAATTTGTTTGTAGTATATTGAACATTAGAATTAAGCATGTCCAGGTTAAAATTGTAGTATGATTAACATAAAAATTCATGCGTATTAAGATATATTTCAGAATGTCAAAAATAATAGCAATAATGGATTTTCCGTCTGTTAATATTAAATTTCAGCATGCTAAAATAGTATTTCTGCATAAAACTATTAAATTCTAGCATGTTGAAACTGTATTTCTGCATAAAAAAAAACTAATGTCCAGCACGTTAAAATACTAATTCTCAACAATCACAACACGTTAAACACTAGATTAAGTACACCATTGTGTTTCTTAGCATGTTGATGCACTTTCAATGTTTTGTTATATTCTCATTAGTTTATAACACTGGCACAACGAAATTCATGAGCACAATTTTTTTGACATATTTATCACACTTTTGACAACCTCTTTTGAACGCTTGACAACATATTGCTACATACACGAATCATAGTTACCTTTTGTCATATTAACCAATTATTGAACACTTAGATATCATGCCCATAGGTTAGAGACACACAAAAAAAAAAAATTTGTCTTTTCATGTTTGTCACATTAATCAACTTTAATTAACCAAGAGGCTAACTTGGGACAATTAAGTGCTAGGCAGCATACCTTTATTTGTCTAGACAACAAAACTAAAATAGCAAAGTTCAATGCCTCTTGGACGATAGGTGGGATGATAGATATTTCTAAAGACGCTAGTTTTATCCTTGAAATAGAATGCCTTTAGATTTGACATCCAGCCTAGGTGGGCTGGGACAAGTAGTCATTCGTAAGTGACGATCTCCAACCGACATAAAAGGTAAGACATATGACTTTTCTAAGAGTTCGGCCAGTAGGTCGAATAATGATTAAACAAGTTGGGATTCTGATCCAAATGAGACCAAAACTTTTCTTTATTTGATTTGATGAATTCCTATTATTCTTTTATTTACCTTACATGTTCATTTATTTGGGGTAGTTATATATTACATAAGCAGTCCACTTTGTTATAATTGTTTTTTTCTTTCTCCTTGTTTATCTTAGTATATGTTTTTATCACTTAGATAATCTACAATTAGAAATAACAAAAAAATAACATGTGTTTTTTCATTAATTATTTTATCACTTAGTTAAATATTAAATTAATAATAAAATAAGAAACTTTATTTGATCACATAGAATCTCCACGTAAAATATAAATTCGGTCGGGAAGCACCTTTTGTGGACCTCGAAAGGTTCCTAACACCTTCCTTTTGAGGTAATTTGAACCTTTACCCAAACTCCTGTGAAGTAAGATAAAATAACAAAATAGGTTCGTAGTTGGCCTACACCGGTACCCTAATGCACCTTAATTCGTTAGGTGGCGACTCTTCACGTTCTCTTCCTTCAATCCAATCCCAAAAAGAGTGGTCACATCGAATTCCACTTTTCGAGAGAAAAATGAGGCACGACAGAATGGCGACTCTGCTGGGGATCCTAGGTTCTAACCATTACGAGTTTGTGTTTTATGTGGGATTCCTTCACGTTATTCATTTTATTTTTCGTAATTGCTTTCTCTTTTGTTATTTATATCACGATTTATTGTTATATGTTAGTCTTTTATCCTTTCCCTTTATGTGTTATTTACATTTCTCCATGTCTATCCTTTCCTTTTTTCTCTTTTATTGTTTATGTGATATTATGTTTATTTATATATATATTGTTTAGCATGTTACATTTTGCTATATTCTATGTGTTATTGCTTTTTATAACTGGCATTCCGCTAATACTTTCCTCTACTTGGAACCTCCTTTATTTTTATTTTACGAACGGTTACGTCGGTACACAAACATTCTTTCCTAAAGCATCCTTCGGGAAATGTCTTATGGATCGATCGATGAGCGATGCATTGATAGTCACAAGCTTTCCCACTCTCGAGTTGTCCACTTGAAGAAACCATGTCACAAACCTACTTTTGTCCATTAGATCCTAGCTACATGTTTCCATTAAACATAGGATGCTTTGGCATCCTTGACGGGTTGAATGTTAGTCTCATTCAAAGTCCAAAGAGGTTCACGACCTTAAAGGGACTCACAATTACTTTCTATGTGTTGCATTTCTACATATGTATTGACATGTGCCTATCTTGTTATTAGTCACTCCTTACATTTAGTGTTCCTCACTGTAGTGCTCATTACACTAAAAATTCTTGTCATTTTAGGTCCTGACAAAACACTCTTAGGTCTTTTCAAAAGCCTCTAATTCATCCCCACTCGCTATTCGACTTCTACAACTCTTAAAATTTCAAACAATAATCAACCTGATTCTCTTGTTAATACGTAGGAACTCATTTAATGAGTTTGGTCTCACCATAGTAAAAATTTCTTTTCCTCTTATTTACCATTTTTTTGTATGGAGTTGGATGAATCAACAATATGATGTGAATCAACAAATCTATTGTTCAACAAAAGTTGACATTGGTTATTTCCTATCTCTCTAATCTTCTTAACAATCATAATTACAAAATCAATATCATATCCTGTCACTGTCCTATTGCGTGTACTAGGAGCTCAAATATTTATGAATATATCGCTTATTAAATCTTGGTCTTGATCGTTGAATACCGTTTGTTTTATATTTATTATGTTTCGAACTTATATGTTATGTGGTAATTTTTGTGTGCCTTGCATATCTTATTTTAAGGTTGTCTAGCATTTGAACACCGAACTCAAGTAACAATTTACGACATGAAAAATATGCTCAATATCCAAAAAGTTGGCAGTCCTCTTTCCCATCACCCAAGGAAAAACACTATGACTCCTTATCCTTGCGTTACCCACACCCCTTCTCGATAATTTTCTTTTTCACATGACACTTCTGAAAGTGAAAGGATCAAATTAGGTGAACGTTGGCGAAGGATTTGCGACTTAGAAGGAAGGATCCATGAGGAAATGTATTCTAGGGGTATCGACGACTTGAGGCATGAGAAATTATGTATACATCCATGGATTGATTTACCTCAAGGATACAAAATCCATAAATTCAACACATTCTATGGGCATGAGGATCCAATCACATATCTGAAGGACTATTATGGCTGACTAATTGGCATAGGGAACAATGAGCCTCTCTTTGTGAGATTATTTATTCAAAGTTTGTCAGGAATGGCACTCACATGGTTCGCTCAACAAAATTATTTATGTGATTGAATTCTACATAATAATTTTATCATCTTTTTAAGGGAAAGGATCTCCTTGATTGATCCATCAAAATACATCCTTCCCTTTTACTTTCCGAACTCCCTAACTATATAAAAATCCCTTTTTATCACTTACAGACAACTCTTCAGTTGCAACCACTACTCTCTAATAACAAAATAACTATTAACTTTTTTAAACAAAAGGAGAAATATGTTTAAACTCTTTGGTGTTTATTTTGGACCTTAAGGAAGTATCCAGCATATTACTCTTACAAGGGCCTGCCTTTATTATTCTTATTATTTCTGTTATTGTTGCTTATTAGTAAGTATCTAAATGATGTAGTTGCTTATTTATTTGTTCATTGAATGCTTTACTGTGTTAGTAAGTATGTATATAGGAACTAATTTGAAACAATACTTACTTAATATGCATGTGTCTTCTTTGGTTCCTCTATTTCAAACGATGTGCTCTTTAGGATCATGTGTTGTTTCTTTTGTGCTCGTCGTGCTCTATCGATTTGTATCTAAAAGTTATTGTTAAGTGGTGTATTGGATATCACAAGAGTTGCCGGGTGTTTACAATAAAGTGTATTAGTTTTATTTAGTTTTATTTTCTTATTATTTGGTTTGTAATATTGTTGTACAAACATTACTATTGATGTAATAATAAATATTGGGGACTACTTCAGGGGGCGGAGACTTACGTGCACTATGAATAGTATAGATAGAAAAAATTTAGGTTTTACGTATGTTAGGTGCTACATGGATCATTTAGCCACACAAACCTAGCATTTATTAACATATGAACCGCTTAGACAATTAATCTTCTTATTAAACCTATTAGAAATCATGCTTTTAGGATTTAAACATTTTATAGCATACTAAAAATAGTTTTTGATGTGTTAATATGTTTTCGCACATAAAAACAAGTTTCAACATTATTACAGCATGTTTTCGCGCATTTAAACAAGTACAACATTATTAGAGCATGTTTCTTCACGTTAATACAAATTTCTGCATTATTAGAACATGTTTTGCACATTCACATGAATTTCAGCATTGTTAGATCATGTTAGTATTAAATTTCTACACATTAAAATGAATGTCAGCATGTTAAACTAAATTTCAGTATATTAAGACTACTTTCAGCATGTTAGTATTTTTTAGCATGACAACAATTAAACTCCTGCCTATTAATGTTTTTGTAGCATGTTAAATATTAGAATTAAGCATGTCTATGTTAAAACTGTGGTATGATTAACATAAAAATTCCAGCGCATTAACAAATTTTTCAGCATGTCAAATATGATAGCGTTAATGCATTTTTCAGTATGTTAATATTAAATTTCAGCATGTAATTGTAACACCCCGTATTCAAGTACGAGTATTGGCGTATTCAAGTACGTGTATTGATCTTATTTATATGAAATTAATTTTTTTTATTTTATTTATACCGAAATTTGTCTGTCGATGGTTCCATGCGAAGGTTATGGAATAAGTTTTCCAACAATATAAAGATTTCCAAAAACGGATAGGTTTTGGATATAATCGAGCACGTTCGAAACTATAAAACGGTGGCCGGGATATTTAGGAATAGTAAATGACACAAACTACTGAGGCCAACTAATTTTTTGGGTCAACTTCGAACGATCATAACTACCTTAATATAATGAACTGGGAGATCTACGGCCTATGAGAATAAAGATCTTTGAGTCTTCTTTCCAATGCAATTGGTTTCATCCAAATCCAACATCTGAGTAAAGAGTTATACTCGTTTAATTTCAGCCTCTCAAAACAGATTTATAGGGTCAACTTCAAATGACCATAACTCCTGTATAGGACGAAATGGGTGGACTTTTTTATATGAAATGAACGCCCTTTGAATTATCTTTCCAACAATACCAATTTCACCCAAATCTGATATCGGAGCAAAGATTTATGATCGATCTACTTTAGCTTACCAAAACAGTCCACCAAAGGACAGATTTGGCATTATTTAAATTTTAAAAGCATTTTGGTCATTTTCTATTATATTATCGATTGGAATATGTGTATATATACATGTATATGAGTTTAAAAACTCATTTTCATCATCAATCATTGAGAAAGAACAAACCCTATCCAAATTTGACCTTTAAATTACTTTTGATTCAACCGTAGAAATTCCAAAGTAATCCGATAACTACGTTTGTCATCTCGAGAGCTTCGACCGGTACCTATTATTTGTGCAAATAGGATTGCATAATCAAGAGGTGAATTCTAAGGTATGAATATTGTTTGCCTTGTTCTTTTCATATGTATATGTGTGATAGAGGATTATATGTATTGGTTGTTATTGAAAGGTAATGGAAATAGGGTTATGGACTATTTTGCATGGTTTGGTTGTATTGAATTGTGGAAGGTGGATATGGTAATTGGGTTATGGAAGGTGGATATGGTAATTGAGTTATGGAAGATGGATATGGTGATATACTATTGAATTGCTGATTATTTATGTCTATGGCTCAATTTGGTTTTATGGATTGGTTGGAAGGATAAATGAATCCAAACATGATATTGGACGATGTTGTATGAATATGCATGACATATGAATGTAACTGGTGTATAAGAAGGTTAAATTGGCACCCTTTATGGTGTAATTAAGGCTTACTACTCAACCACTAGTTTGGTGAATTCAAATAATTCAATTGTAACGTTTGGTTGCTAATACTAGATTGCTATATTGTTCATTGTAGATAAGTAATCCGAAAAGACGGGAAGTCCATTTGGGACTTGTATTGAAGGTTGACAGTCAGGTATGTAAAGCATACTCTATACCATATCTTTGGCATGAAAGTGAACAATTGTTCTCTTAAGAAAGTTTCCAAAGTTATTCAATAACATATGATCCATAATGGTTTTGTATGATGTCCTACGTTACTAATGAACTTGTTTCCACCCTACAAGATATCAAGACATTCCAATACTTACTTATCTTCCAAATCTTACATGTTTATTGCACTAATGAATGTTAGAAGGCATCCGGTTATTCAAACAAGATCCATGTGCTATTAATGACTCCAAAACGTTTCATTGATATACCAATAACTTCCTACTTCTTTGTTAAGGCATTGATGACTCCAAAACACTTCATTGATGTGCCAATGGGTTCTTACTTTATTGTTATTGCATTGATGGTCTATTTCTATGTCTCTTATTAATGTATCATTGTTTCAAAGTATCAAAGATGCGGTGGCGACCGAAATAACAATCTTAAAGATTAATTGAACTAAGTGATGGAAGTTCTCTTTTATCGGGTGGTATCCCAGGGGCATAAGCCTATCATGGGTTGATCCCTATTTATGTGTTTATGGGTGGTATCCTAGGGGCATAAGCCTATCATGGGTCGATCCCAGTTGATATGTACTAGAGGCAGCCTAATGGTCACATTAGAGTACAGTAATGATTACAAAGATGATAAGAATGAAGGTAAAGTGATTGAATAAATACAATGTACAGGTTGTCACAAGTTCTAGTAAGTGTGGTCCACTCCTATTACGATTTATTCACTTGTTTCTGATTTCTATTGAGCTCCTATATCATATGAAATTATCTACAGCTTTACATACTCAGTACATATTTCGTACTGACGTCCCCTATGAGGGACCTGCATTTCATGCTGCAGGCACAGGTACCTTAGCTCATACACCGTACAAGTAGGAGCCAGGATATCCAGCTGTTTTTAGTGAGCTCCAGTTTACTTCGGGGCTTTCTGTGTCATATCCAATCACTTTTGGTATTGTATAGAAGTTTGTTATATGGCGGGGTGTGTCCCGACCGTAGTTAAACTCTGTGTATTGTCTAGAGGCTTTGTAGACCTAATGTACAGGCAAGGTGATGTTTTGTTAATAGACGTGATGGCTCCAATGGACAAGTATTGTATATACATATATATATGTGTGCTCAAGCTTATAAAGGTGATTATTTCGTTTTATATACGACATGATGCTGTCCGAATTTTGGGTTTTCATAGAGGTATGCATTGGAAGTATAAGGTTATAAGCTGGTTCTCCCGTTCCTCCTCGGTTACGGGTGCCAGTCCGCCCCAATAGGATTTGAGGCGTGACAGTAAAATTGTGTTTCTGCATCAAAACAATTAAATTCTAGCATGTTGAAACTGCATTTCTGCATAAAACAACTAATATCCAGTATGTTAAAATACTAAATCTCTATATTCTCAACATGTTAAACACTAAATTAAGTATATCATTGTGTTCCTTAGTATGTTAATGCACTTTCAATGTTTTGTTATATTCTCATTAGTTTATAATGCTTCACAATAAAATTCGTGAGCACAATTTCTTGACAGATTTACCACACTTTTGGCACCCTCTGTTGTCAACTTGACAACACATAGTTACATACATGAATTACAGTTACCATTTGTCATATTAATAAATTATTGAACACTTAGATATCATGCACATAGGTTAAAGACACAAAGAAAAAAAATTATTTATCTTTGCATGTTTATCACATTAATCAAGTTTAATTAACCAAGAGGCTAACTTGGGACAATTATGTGCTACGTGACGTCCTACTTGTTACGCGTTTCGAGTCCTAGGCAACATAGCTTTATTTGTCTAGACAACAAAATGAAAATAGCAAATTCCAATGCCTCTTGGATGATAGGTGGAAGATAGATATTACTAAAGACGCTAGTTTTATCCTTGTACTAGAACGCCTTTAGATTTGACATCCAACCTATGTGGGGTAGGACGGGTAGTCACTCGAAAGTGATGATCCCCAACTGACATAAAAGCTAAGACATATGACTTGTCTAAGAGTTTGGCCAGTGGGTCGGATGATGATTAAATAAGTTGGGGTTCTGATCTGAATGAGACAAAAACTTTTCTTTATTTCATTTGATGAATTCCTATTATTCTTTTATTTACCTTACATGTTCATTTATTTGGGGTAGTCATATATTACATAAGCAGTCCACTTTGTTATAATTGTTTTTTTCTTTCTCCTTGTTTATCTTAGTATATGTTTTTATCACTTAGATAATCAACAATTAGAAATAACAAAAAAATAACATGTGTTTTTTCATTAATTATTTTATCACTTAGTTAAATATTAAATTAATAATAAAATAAGAAACTTTATTTGATCACATAGAATCTCCACGTAAAATATAAATTCGGTCGGGAAGCACCTTTTGTGGACCTCGAAGGGTGCCTAACACCTTCCTTTTGAGGTAATTTGAACCCTTACCCAACCTCTGGTGAACTAAGACATAACAACAAAATAGGTTCATAGTTGCCCTAGACCAGTGCCCTAATGCACCTTAATTCGTTAGGTGGCGACTCTTCATATACTATTCTTTCAAAAAAATTCCAAAAAGAGTGGTCACATCGAATCCTGCTTTTCGAGAGGAAAATGGGGTACAACACTCACGCGGAAAGAACCTGTCTAGAAATATATGCTGAAACACTTGCCAACTCATAGGATTTGCATTCTCACCTATATCATTCTTTCATATTACCCACCCAATCATACTCCATATCCTTTAGCCTATAAGACACCTACTTCATACTCTCATCCTTAGTAACAAACATAATTTTGGTGATCTTTCTCACCCCATTTAAGTAAAGTTGTGGGTCCTTACCTACTTTTGACCCAAAGAACACAGGAGGATTTATTCTCATGAAGTCATGAAATTTGGCTGCAACTAAATCAGCATTCTACTAAAGTGGGACAATAGCCTGATGGTTGCCTTGAACATTGGCTATCATAGATTAGGTCAATGCATAAAAGACAACTCAAAATTTATAATGGAATACATTTTCATTCAGAGGGTCATCAGGCTGGGGTAGCTGGTTATCATTTCTGAGTGCATTACCTCGACTAGGAGGCATAATATGTCATATAAGAGCACAATTTAAAAAAGATAGAGACACTGTGAGAACGATAAATCATGAAAGAAATGATGATGTCCTAAATTATTTTGTAGCCTCTTGCTAAAAAATGTGGTGCACCTCTTACTCATGAACTAGACTCTATGTAACGTGGCTTGTCTGGCTCCCTAGGACTCTTTAAACCTTAGGCCCTAATACCAAGTTTGTAACACTCCAAAAGTGGGTTTCGAGATGTCACACGGTGCTCAAGACTATGAGTAGTCTTAAGCAAACCCTTTGAGCCTTCTACTAAAGCTATAACATTACAAGAAATCTAAGTATACAAAACAATAATGAACTACTGAATACTATCTGAAATGAACTAGAGTTAACTGAGCATAATGTCTGAAAGTACTTAACTAGGAATTATGAACAACCAACAGTGAAAAAACTAAAATGCATCTAATAGTCAAAAAAGCTTCTAACACTACTAACTAGAGAGTTGCCGGGATAGACCCTTAGCTGACTCGAACATACTAAAAATAACTGAATATACCATGCTAAAAAGCTAGGAATATGATTAACTGGGTCCCCGAACTATGAGGACTCACAAACTATTGGGATGTAGATAGAGATGCTCACGGTCAATCACACTGCTGGAAATGAGCACCTGAACCTACATTATTAAACAATGTTGCACATTGACATATATGTGGATCAGTACTTTTGGAATGTAGTACGCATGTGGAGGTGAATGCATAAGTTAAACAATATCTCAATGTTCATAAAAATTCATAAAATAATGCTATGTGTATGACTGCTAAGTGTAATAACTCACATTGGCTTTATGACTCACATTGGCTTGAATAACTGATAGCTGAAAAATCATAAATGATAAATAAGGAAGCATACTGTATGAATCTTGTGAGCCATAACACTTAGTTCTAAAAACTGTTTTTTTATTATGTCTTAGGACCTATGTTTTAGGGAGGTTCTTCTAACTGACATACACCACGATCATGTTGTCCAATTTCTAGATCTCTTAAGGGTAAAACCTCACATTAGGGAGAGGTATCGTACCCTTGCCAAAGAGAATAACCTGATATAAGTGATCACAATCTATATCTGAGTCCATTTAAAAGGAATAATCTAAATATGTACCAACATTGGCTCGTAATTTTAGGGCATGTTGACATACCCAACTCGGTGCTAAATACTACTCTTTGTAATCTATATACTCATTCTGTAGGATATCTACTTTAAAATTTGCATAAGGGTTTTTAGTGAAAACCAGTTATGTATCTGTTTACTTTAAACTGTACTCAAAACTTTGAAATGGATTCCATATCTTCACTGGGGATCAAAAGATCAAATATTTTCTCAAAATATTAATATGAACTAATCATATGTGCTTAAAAGCCTTATTTTGTTGAAATATCAATACTCAAACTAGGGCTTAATAACCCATTCTTTAAACTCATGTGAAATTAACACCAAGTCATGCTCAAGAATCAAAATCAAAAAATTCAATTACAATTATAGAAAATAGTGAAAGTCAATTCTCAATGTATATATAATCATGTCACACACATAAGTATACTAAATAGAGATACAATTAAACATTTAAATCACTTATACCCTCAAAATCTTCACATAATGATAATTGGGTATGAACCCTAAATTGAAAATCATGTAATTCCATGTAAATTCTACTTTAAAGACTAGTTTTGGGCACAAGGATGAAGGGAGTATCCTTGTTCATAACCCCTAATACCTTGATTGATTAGATTGATGAAGACACTTGACTTTGAATTCCTATTTGTGTTCTTGAAGATTTTGAACCAGGAAAGTCGAATTCTTGGCTATCTTCGAAAAGGAACGGTGAATTTTGGATTTCTTGAAGTTTAAAATTTAAGATCTAGTGTTTTCTTAGAGAGAAAATTAGTGAATAGGAAGCATAATATGCATAGAATAGGTTTAATATTTTATTTTTCATGACTTGGATGCTTAGGAAAAGACTAAACTACTCTTGGGAATTTAAAACTCGGAACTGGAATCCCGATTTTGCACCCTGGCATGACGCAGTGCTATCGCGTTCCATCACTGGAAAACAAATGAGTGTGAATTTGAATTCCTCAGGGATGTGGCGCTATCGCGTTATGTCACTGGAAATGGTCAATGCGAATCTACACTCCTCTGCAATGCAATGCTTTATTCCACTATGATTTACCATGCAACACTAGCGAATCACAGTGAGCTACTGGAGAGGAACGAATGCAATTCTGGGGATTACTACAATGCAGCATGATCACGGCTACTACCTCTCACTAAAAGTGACAGAAATTGTCACTCGGGTATCGGATTTAGGAGAAAATGGTATCGTCGGAAAGATGACTCAATTATCTATAATTTGATTTGTCTTACGTTAGAAAATTCTACATTCATCAATAGTTATACCCTTTCCAATTTGACCCTTATAAAATCGAACACAAACCTTTGGACGAATCTAAGGTTCGTGGTTCGACTTGGCTCTAGGTGATTTCTATGAATATTCTTCACCTACTAAACATTTCACACACTAGGAGTTAAACTGAATTAAGAAAAGTATAGGCTACTACACTGAGCTAGACTTAGAAATGTACGAGTTATTACAATATCTCCCCCTTGGGAACATTCATCCTTGAATGAGACTAATTAAGATGAGGATACTGAGGAACTAAGATTACATGCTAATTATGAAAAACTAAAAACATGATTACATGACTGAGTCTGAACATGGTTACGGAATGAACTGATTCATCAATGCATGCAATGACATAAACTTGACTATATGGTTGGAACTGAGAATTGAAAAGAGGCACTCTAAGGAAAAACTATTACATTGAGCTGAGTCTGAGTTTGTGGAGAAAAGGTAAGGGTACTTGGTACTTGGTACACATGTCTCCAAAGAACCTTGACCAAGGGAACTTTGTTGTGGCTTAGTCTGTGAATCTGGCGATCTAAAATTTCTACTAGGAGTTCTTTGTAAGAAAGACCGTGCTGAATATCTAAGCCCTCTAAAGGAAAAAAAATTGTTGGATAACCAATACACTTATTTAATAATGAAACATGGGACACTGGATGCACTGATGCCAATTCTACAGGCAACTTATGCTCATACACTACTTTTCAAAAATGGCTCATGATCTTGAAAGGACCTACATATCAAGGACTGAGCTTTCCATTTTTGCCAAATCTCTTTACTCCCTTCATGGGAGAGATTTTCAAATCTACAAAATCACCAATCTCAAATTTAAGATCCTTTCTCCTAACATTTGCATAAGATTTTTGTTAGCTCTGGGTTGTCTTAAGCCTTTCCCTGATCAACTAAACTTTTTCCAAAGCATCAAACACTAACTCTGGCCGTATCAATGCTGTCTCACTTAACTCAAACCAACTAATAGGAGATCTGTATCTCCTCCCATATAGAGCATCAAATGGAGCCATCTAGATACTAGAACGATAACAGTTATTGTAGGAAAAGTCAACCAAAGGAAAGTGATCATCCCAACTACCCTTAAAGTTGATATCACAAGCTCTTAACATTTTCTCTAAGGTCTGAAGGCTCCTTTCTGCCCGACCATCTATCTGAAGGTGAAAGTCTATACTGGGACAAACTTAGCTGCCAAGAGCCTTCTGAAAAGCCTTCCAAAAATGATAGGTAAAATGAGTTACTCTATCTTAAATGATGGACAATGGTACTCCATTCAACCTAATCAACTCTGTAATATAGAGCTTGGCATAGTCCCCGGCCAAATAAGAAGTATGGACTGGCAAAAAATGGGCTGATTTTGTCATTTTGTTCATAATGACCCAAATTGAATCATGCTGATGATGAGTATGAGGTAAACCTATCACAAAGTCCTTGTTCACCTATTCCCACTTCTAAGTGGGAATCCTAAACTCCTGCATAGAACCACTAGACTTTTGGTGCTCAATTTTAACCTGCTAACAAATAGATCACTTAGCTACAAACTCTGTAATATCCCTCTTTATACCACTCCACCAATAGGTCTCTCACAAATCATGGAACTCCTTAGTGTCCCCTAGATGAATAGAGTAACATGCACTATGTGCTTCTGCAAGAATTTGACGTCTCAACTCATTTACACATGGGACACACAGTGTACCCTGGAAATGTAACACACCATCTCCCTCTTGTGAGAAAACCTCTTCTTTTTGATATCTGATTGACTCATTCAACTTAACTAGACTAGAGTCCCTGTTTTGCTTTTCTTTCACTTTAGCAACCAATGAAGATTCCAAACTATTCTATTGTAAAACACTACCCTTAGTTGAGTCAACCAAATGATCCCCTAATCTAGCCAACAGATGAACCTCCTAAACCAACTGTTTCTTATCATTCTCAACATGAGCCATACTATCCATAGATAATCTAGTAAGAGTATCTGCAACTACATTGGCCTTGCTCGGATGATATAAAACACTCATATCATAATGTTTCAACAATTCTATCTACCTTGTCTGACAAATATTTAACTCTCTCTCTTAAAACACATACTATAAACTCTTGTGGTCTACAAACACATCAACATGCACCCCATACAAATAATGCCTCTAAATTTTCAAGGCAAAGACCGTAGTCGCTAATTAAGATCATGGGTGGGGTAATTTTTGGGTGGGGTAATTTTTTTAATAGGGATTAAGCTATCTAGAGGCATTAGCTGTGACCTTCCATCCCTGTATCAAAACATAACCCAAACTAACTCTGGAAGTATCACAGTAAACAACAAACCCATCTGAACCATCAGGCAATGTCAAAATTAGGGTTGAGGTAAGTCGAGTCTTTAACTCCTGAAAACTTTTCTCGCAAGAATCTGACAACTAAAGCTTTACTCTCTTATGAGTCAATCTGGACATCGGGGATTCAATAGACAAAAACCCTTCAATAAACCATCTATAATAGCAATCCAAACCCAAGAAACTCTAATATCTGACAGATAAATTCAAGCTCGCACTTACTGAATTTATCAAACAACTGATGGGCGTTAAGATTTTGTAATATGATCTTGAGGTGGTATGCATGATCATTTTCAATACGAGAATAGACAAGTATATCGTCTATGAAGACTATGACGAACATGCCCAAGTACTATTTGAACACTCGGTTCATCAAGTCCATGAAAGCTATTGGGGCATTGGTAAGACCAAAAGATATGACTAGAAATTTGAAGTGACCATACAGAGTTTTGTAATTGTTTTTTAGAATGTCACATTCTCTGAATCTGAGTAGATGATAGTTGGATCTGAGGTCTATCTTAGAGAAGTAACTGGCACCCAGAAGTTGGTTAAACAAGTCATCGATTCTAGGGAGTGGGTACTTATTCGTGATGATTACTTTGTTCAACTGATAGAAATCGATGCACATTCTGAGAAAACCATTTTTCTTTTGCATAAAAAAGACTGGAGCGCCCCATGGGGAAACACTAAGCCCAATGAGTCCCTTATCTAGAAGGTATCTTAATTGCTCTTTCAACTCTTTGAGTTCTACTGAAGCCATTCTATATAGCGGAATAGAGATAGGCTGAGTATCTGGAAATAGGTCTACTCCCATGTCAATTTCCCTTTCGGGAGGAACTCCAGGAGGATCTTGAGGGAACACATCTGAAAATTCCCTTACTATTAAAACTGACCCAAGATTTGGACTCTCTGAACTAGATTATTTAACTCAAACAAAATAGAGAACAGACCCCTTGGCTATCATTTTTCTCGCTCTAAGGTACGAAACAAGCTGACCCCTAAATGCTAAAGTATTACCTTTCCATTCAAGGACTGATTCATCCAAAAACTAAAAATGAACAACTCTATTTCTAGAATCAACTACAGCATAACATGACTAGATCCAATCCATGCCAAGAATGACATAAAAATAAATCATCTCAAACTCCACAAGATCAATTAAAGTGACTTTCTGAATATTGTGATCGGACAATTCATGTATACTGGTTTGTCTATAATAGAGACACCTACTGGGGTGGACATTGAGAAGGGTTCTGCTAAAGTCTCAGGACTGAAGCTGAAATTAACTGCTATGTAGGGAGTTATAAAAGAAAGAGAACCTTCAGGGTATAATAAAGCATAGATATATATATATATATGAAAGATTTGTAACATACCGGTAACCATATCAGGAGAATTTTCATGATCCTGTTGGGGATGAAGTGCATACAGTCAGTTTGGGCGCTGACCACTGGTGGCACTGGAAGCGACACCCTGCCGAGTTAGGAGACCAAATACAACTGGATGATGAATGGACTGACCCTATTGACCACTCTATGGGCAATCTCTGATCCAGTGGCCTGGCTTACCATACGCAAAACATACATCACTGCCAGCTCTACACACCCTGATTGTTTCCACCGTATTTCTAGCAATGAGGATTTGTGTGATCACTATTCATATTTCCCTAGGGTTTATGGCCTGGCGCCTGATCCTAATTATTAGTTTTAGTCTTCGACACTGGGGCACTAGATAAAGATAGAGCTGAGGATATAGATTTTGGATAGAATTAAATATGGTTACCATCCTCCGACCTCGGTTGAGCAAAATAAAACTACCCGCTCTGACTCTTTTGTTCTCTTTCTCACTTTTTATACTTCTATTCCTCAATCTGTTGAGCATGGACCATCAACCTATGCATCTTTATCACTTTAATCAATATTGTGTCCCTACACTCCTTAATCATGCTATCAGCTACGCAAGAGATAAACATACTCATCCTAGACCTGTCATCAGAAACAACATTAAGAGCATACCTGGCTAGCCGAGTAAACTTAAGAGAATACACCTTCACACTCATGTTTCCCTGCCTCAGATTAATAAACTCCTGTAGCTTAGCTTCTCTTAAATCCAAGGGAAAGAACCTATCTAAAAATACTTTAGCAAACTCTTCCTATTTCATATGTCCTACATCTGCCCCTCTATCTCCCTTACACTGCTTATACTAGGTGAGAGCAATATCCTACAACTGGTAAGTACCCAACTATACACTCTCACTAGAAATCATACCCATATTATCAGTTACCTTCAGAAAAATGGAGAGAAATTGGTAACGCCCTAAAAACGGGTCCCAAAGCGTCACATGGTTCTTAAGGATACAAGTAGCCCCACGCTAATCCTTTGAGCCTTCTACTTCACATAATACATTGCTTAGAGACAAAATAGACAAATCAGAAGCACTGTTATATCAAATCATAAGAAATACTATGAAAATACTTCATCCGAACAACCATAATACTAGAAATCTCGACATACTAACAATCTGACAACTATTCTGACAAAGCCTCTACTACTCAAGAACTAGAGTGCCATTAGGCCATGTCCCCAACTAGTTCATTCTGTACTGAAAAGAAAAGAACAACTACTAGATAAACAGAATATTTTATTATAATCGGTCCTCAAACCATGAGGACTCACCACTGTTGAGATGTAGATACAGCAACTCGAGGATCACTGACAACGTTGGGACGTACCACCTAAACCTATATTATAAGACAATGTAGAACACAGACATATATATGGATCAGTACTTTGGGAATGTACAGAGCATGTAGGGATGTATGCACATAAATAATCAGTATCACAAGTCTAAATAAAAAATATGCATGCTATAATAGATGACTCACATAGGTTGAATAAAATTCTCATAAGTTGTGGTTAGGAAATAGTTAATAGAAATCACGTGAGTTATTTCACTTTATTCTGGCTCTGTATTATTTCTTTGTTCTCAACTTTTAAATTAGATAAAATCTTAAAATATCAACTTTTAGGACATAACCTATAATCTCATGAAAGCAAGAAACTTCTTGGGAACTTAGTAATCATGACACTTGAAACTTTAGGAATCATAGGGTCATAGCCTTCAAAATTAATATACCTTAAAACTTACACTTTTAGCTTAAGGATAGTAAAACTTCTTTAAAACTCAAGAACTTGATACTTTAGGAACTTTAAAACTAGAGACTCTAGAAAACTTAAGAGACTTTTGGACACTTGGGACTCGGGACTATATAAATTTGGGAGTTTCTTCTAAACGACATAAACCATTTGAGCTGACATGGAATCCAACATCTTTCCCACATTGGGGATAGCTGTTCCATCGTTGATCACTAGCTTAACCCACTTGGGGTAAATCAGAAACCTATAGGGGCACATAGTTCTAGGGCATGAGACCTCAGAATCAAGCCTAACTCAGTGCAAAATACTACTCCCTTACTTATCTCAGAACTTTAAGAAAATCCACCTTAAACAATTTAACAATATGTAATGGGAGCCAATATGCATCCCATTTATCTCAAATCAAACAAATAATGTGGATTTCTTTCTTACCTTAGGATTAAAACTCAATTCTTTTCTTGAAATCTTGATAGACTTTTCATCAAAGTTTTAAAATCTGAACAATATGGAAATATAAGTACACTTCTTAGAATATCAATAATTCATCCTCAAAGAATCACAATTTACACTAAAGTTCAACTAATGACAACAACTCTTGGAAATTCTTGGAAACATGATATCAATATAGGAATGTGTAATTTATATCATGAACTCTCAATTTAGATCATAATTGAACAAAATAATCATGCAATTTAAGACTTGAGCAATTTCATAATCTCATAAACTTGAAATATAGCAAAATAATATGAATTCATCTTGAAATACGAAATTCTTTAAGAAAATAACAAACTTTTGGGCGCAAGAACGAAATAGTGTTCTTGTTCAAAGCCCACATACCATGAAATTAATACTTTGAGTGTGTTCTTGACTTTGGGTTGCTACTCTTGAAATTAATGGGTGATTCTTGTAGCTCTCGGAATGGGGATTCCAATTTTCAAAAAATTATTGATAACTGGCGGTTAAATTTTGAGTTCTCTTGAAGTTTGTGTAGAAACCCTAAGCTATATTCTTGGTGGTTTTTGATGAAAGTATGAATAATATGGTATGTTTGGGGTATAATCTCGTGTTAAGGATGATAAAGGAGTGGAAAAAACTAACTTTACCCTTAATGAGATGGAGAAATGAAGCTGAAAACTGGGTACAAAGGCTAGGGCCTTGGCAGCGCCTTGCCCAGAGCCTTTGCTAAGGTTGGTTACACCCCTTAATAGCCTTTAGCTAGTGGTTTGGAACCCCAAACGCGCCCTAAATGGATTCCAAAAATTCTGAAACTCAGCCAAGATACCTTCCGACTTTTCCCCATTGGAACACAAAAAAAAAAAAAACAAGAAACGGAGGTCGGGAAGGTCGCAAAATAATTCGTCAAAGTTCGAGGGCTCAAAAAATAAACTATGTGTTGGAACACTTAGGTAAAATTCTAAGTGTTAAGCTTCTTTTAACTTGCTTCAAAGGCTTTGACGATGAGGAAACTTTACGGGTTCTTACAATATCTCCCTCTTGAAAACATTCATCTTTGAATGTAGATAGATATGTTAAGAACGTAGAGAAAATGAAGGCTACCCAGCTGAAATATTTGGCTAAACTGACTTCACGTCACTCTAAACCTTCGGATAATACTTCATAAAATACATAAGCTTATGATAAGAATGGCTATACAGGTGCAACTTTGATTAGAAGGGGACTGAATTAAGAATGAATTTACCTTTGGCTTGATCTGAACTTATGGAAAAGAGGTGTGGGTACTCGGATCGCATATCTTCTTCTGCTTCACAAGTGGCACCCTCAACTGACTGGTTCTGCCACAAAACATTGACCAAGGAAACTTCTTTGTTCCTTAGTTTTCAAACTTAGTAGTCTAGGATTTCAATGGGAACCTCATCAAAAGAAAGACTTTATTGAACATTAGTGCTTTCCGAAGGATCTATAACAACAGAATCACCAATACACTTCTTAAGTATAGAAACATGGAAGATGGGATAAACAACTTACAGTTCTGTAGGCAACTCTACTTCATAAGCTACTTTCCCAACAATGTTAAGAACTATGTAAGGGCCAACATACCGAGGACTAAGCTTCCCTTTTTTCCCAAACCTTTTCACCCCTTTCATGAGTGAAATTTTCAAATACACCAAATCATTAACTTTAAACTCATAGTCTCTTCTCCTTACACCTGCATATGACTTTTGACGACTCCGAGCTATCTTCAACCTTTCATTAATAAACTTTACCTTCTCCATAGCCTCAAACACTGCATCAGGTCCAATCACAGTAGCTTTGCCCACTTCAAACAAACCTATGGGTGACCTATACCTTCTACCCTTCAAAGCCTCAAATAGTGCCATTCGGATGCTAGAGTGATAATTATTTTTATAAGCAAACTCAATCAATGGTAGATGCTCATCCCAGCTACCTTTGAAATTACTAGCACATGATCTCAGTATATCTTCTAAACTTTTGATAGCTCTCTCAACCTAAACATCTGTCTGCAGATGAAAAGCGAAACTCAAATAGACTTGTGTACCAAGACCCCTTTGAAAAGTTCTCCAAAATTGTGAAGTGAACTGAGTACCCCTATCCAAAATAATAGACAAGGGAACTCCATATAATCTTACTAACTATCGAATATACAATTTAGAATAGTCCGCAGCTAAATAAGATGTATGCACAGGCAAGAAATTTGCTGACTTAGTCAGCCTATCCACAACCACCCAAATAGAATCATGATGATGATGCGAAAGAGGTAAACCAATCCTAAAGTCCATATTTATATCTTCCCACTTCCAAGTGGGGATACTAAACTCTTGCGTCACACCACCAGGCCTTTGATGCTATATCTTAACCTGTTGGCAAGTATTACACTTCCACACAAACTCCGCTATATCCTTCTTCATACCACTCCACCAATAGATTTCTCGTAAGTCACGGTACATCTTGGTAGCGCCAGGATGAATAGAATATCACGTGCCATGCGCCTCTTCCATGATCCTCTACCTCAGATCATCAACACAAGAAACACACAATCTCCCCTGCAATCTTAACACACTATCTCCCCATTAAGAGAAAACCTCTACTCTTTGGTCCTTAACTGAATCCTTCAGTCTGACCAAACTAGCATCTAATTCTTGCTTCTCCTTTACTTTTGAAACTAAAAAGGATTCAAAACTACTCTGTACCAAGACATTCCCCTTAATGGAATCAAGCAGTCTTATCCCAATCTTGCGAAACGATGCACAACACGAGCTAACTTTCCTTTACCCTTCTCTACATGAGCAACACTGCCGAAAGACAACCTACTAAGGATGTCTACCACTACATTCGCCTTTCCTGGATGATAAAACACACTCATATCATAATATTTTAGCAACTCTAACCATTGCCTCTTCCTAAGATTCAACTCCTTTTGAGAAAATACATACTGCAGGCTTTTGTGCTAAGTGAACACATCAACATAAACACCATACAAATAGTGTCTCAAGATTTTCAAAGTGAAGACCATAGCAACTAATTTAAGACCATGGGTTGGGTAATTATTTTCATACAATTTCAACTATCTAGAGGCATAGGCTATAACCTTACCTCTCTACATCAACACATAATGAAAGCTAACTTTACAAGAATCACAATACACCACAAAACAATCAACAACATCAAGCAAAGTCAACACAGGGGCTGAGGTGAGTCTAGCATTCAACTCCTTAAACTCTTCTCACAAAAATCTGACCAAAGGAACTTAACTTTCTTTTGGGTCAACCGGGTCATAGGAGATGCAATAGAAGAGAAAACCTCAAAAAAATGGCGGTAATAGACAGCTAGACCCAAGAAACTCCTAATGTATGTTGGAGAGATAGGTCTAGGCTAATTTCGTACAGCTTGTATCTTTTAGGGATCAACTCTAATGCCTTCAGCTGAAATAATATGACCTAGAAAAGCTACGGATTTTAGACAAAACTCACACTTGCTGAATTTAGCGAACAACTGGCGATCTCTAAGAGTTTCTAAGACAATTCTAAGATAATATGCATGGTCAAACTCACTTCGAGAATACAAAAGAATATCATCTATGAAAACAATGACAAACATATCAAGATACTGCTTGAACACTCAATTCATGAGGTCTATGAAGGACGCGGGAACATTATTTAGTCCAAAAGACATGACAAGAAACTCAAAGTGACTATAACAGGTTCTAAAGGCTGTCTTTGGGATGTCACACTCCCTTAATTTGAGTTGGTGATAACTGGATCTAAGTTCTATCTTGGAGAAATAACTTGCACCCTGGAGTTGGTCAAATAAGTCATCAATTCTAAGAAGAGGGTACTTGTTCTTGACTGTAAATTTATTAAGCTAAAAATAGTCGATGCACATATACGAAGAACCATATTTCTTCCATACGAATAGGATGGGTGCGCCCCAATGAGATACACTAGGCCTTATGAAACCTATGTCTAAAAGATCTTTGAGTTGTTATATAAACTCCTTAAGCTCTACGGGTGCCATATGGTAGGGAAGAATAAAAATAGGCTAAGTGTCAAGAAGAATATCAATCCCAAATTTTATCTCTTTATCGAGAGGTACCACTGGGAGATCTTTCGAAAAAATATCAGAAAACTCATTAACAATGTTGACTGACTGAATAGTGAAAATCTTAGACTTAGTGTCTTTAACTCCGACTAAATGATAGATGCAACCTTTGGATATAAGCTTTTTGGATTTGAGATAATAAACAAAATGACTATTGGGAGGTACTGAGCTTTCAAAACACTCAAAGACAGGATTATTAGGAAACTAAAACTTAACCACACTTGTACGACAGTCTATAGATGCATAACAAGAGTGAAGCCAGCCCATACCTAGAATGAGATCAAAATCAACCATATCCAAATCTATCAGATTAGCAAATATAACTCTATGAAGGTAATAATAGGACACTTTTTATAGAATTGCCTAACAACAATGGACTCCCCTACTCTAGTAGAAACTAGAATAGGCTCAGGGATAATTTCAGGACTCAATTTAAAATTCACAGCAACCAATGGTGTCACATAATAAAAACTTGACCTGGGGTCCAACATCACACAAACATCAAAGTGATATATGTGGAGCATACCAATAACAACATCAAGAGACTACTCCTGATCATGAAGGAAAGGTATGGCATAGAATTTATTTTGGTGCTAACCACCATTAATGCTAGAAGAAGCACCCTGTAGAGGAGCTGGACAGGCTGCAGGAGCTGGTGCACTAGTGGCTTGCGCTTATGGTTGGGTATCTCTGCTCCCCTTTCTAGCTTATGGGCACTCTCTAAGACTGTGGCCTATATTGCCATAACCGAAACATCCTCTCTGCACAACCAAACACTCACCCGGATGGGTCCTACCATACTAAGAACAAGGAGGAAAATTATCCCTCTTACTCATACTATTTTAGGATCTAGACACAGCAGGCCTGTTTTCTTTCTCTTGTCTCCTTTTAAGTGCGGGATCACTAGCGGATAAAGGTGTTGGGATGGACGAATGGCTCTAGAACTGAGGCCAGTTCCCTCCATGGGACCTAGCCTGACCATACTAATGCTGCTTGAATCAGCGCTCTTATTTCCACTTATCCTATCTCTTTCCCTTATCTTATCTGCCTCTATCTGTTGTGTATATATCATTAATCAGGACAGGTCCATATCTTTGTTTAACATAGTAGTCCTATATTTTTTTACCCTAAACCAGAAACACCTGTCATGAATTTGCTAATGCTAGAGCGGGAGTTAGCAATCAAGTCAGGAGCATATTTTGCTAATTGGTTGAACTTCAGGCAGTACTACTTAACAGTTATAGAGACTTGTCTTAAGTTTATAAACTCTTCTAATTTCATCTCCCTTATCTCTAATTGAAAGAACTTATCCAAAAATGCATCTTGGAATGCCTACCAAGTAATAAGTGAATTATCTCTCCTCTACTCTTCTTCCATATAACGACCCAATCATAAGCAATGTCCTTCAACCTATAAGATTCCAATTCTACACATTCTCCCTCAGACATATGCATCACTTGCGTGATCTTTCTCACCTTTTTAAGATATAACTGTGGGTCTACACCTACCTTAGACCCATAGAAATCTAATGGATTCATCCATATGAAATCACAAATCCTTGCAGCAGTTAAATCACCTCCCTGCTACGGTGGAGCTGTGGCCTAGTTATTGGACTGAACATTTATAGTGACTACTTAGACTAATTCCTGAAAAACTGCCCGGAACTCAACAGGGGATGCATTTTCATTCAAGGGATCAACAGGCTTAGGTTGCTGCTCATTGATGTTTCTACGGGCTTGATAAGGAGGCATTTTTAGAACTAATAGAGCATGAATTAATAGCTAAGAGAGATATTTTTATGCATGATAGACTCTGAAAGAAAGAAATGACTTTTCCTAAATGTTTCGTAGCCCCTTGCTTATAGATGTGGTGTGCTACACATTGATAATCAAGACTCTACTTTATACAGCTTGTCAGACACCCTAGGACTACTTTTGGGCTCTAATTATGTCCTGAAGTATCACATGGTGCTTTAGGCAACAAGTAGTCCCAAGCTAACCTTTTGAGCCTGCTACTTCACATAATAACTTACTTAGAGATAAAATAGACAAATCACGAGCACTGTTATATCAAATCATAAGAAATACTATGAAAATACTTTTTCCAAACAACTATAATATGGGAAATCTCGACATACTAACAATCTGACAACTAGTATGACAAAGCCTCTACAACTCAACAACTAGAGAGCCACTGGGATGGGTCCCCAACTCACTCACACTCAATTAAATATAAATGAATAGATACTAGATAAACTGAATATCTAAATATAATTGGTCCTCGAACCATGAGGACTCACCACTATGAAGATGTAGATAAAGGCACTCAGGGATCATTGACGAGGCTGGGACGGAGCACTTGAATCTACATTATGAGACAATCTAGCACACAGACGTATATGTGGATCATTACTTTGGGAATGTACTGAGCATATAAGGGTGTATACAACTAATAATCGATATCATAAGTCTTAATAGAAAACATACATCTTATAATAAATGACTCACATAGCTTGAATAAAATTCTCATAAGTTGTGGTTAGGAAATAGATAATATAAATCATGTGAGATATTTCACTTTATTCTAGATCTGTATTCTTTCTTTGTTATCAACTTGTAAATTAGATGAAATCTTAAAATATCAACTTTCATGACATAATCTATATTCTCATGAAACCAAGAAACTTCTTGGGAACTTAATAATCATAACATTGGAAAACTTTAGGAATAATACGGTCATAGCCTTCAAAATCAATATACCTTCAAACTTACACTTTTAGCTTAAGGATAGTAAAACTTATTTAAAACTCAAGAACTTGATACTTTAGGAACTTTAAGACTTGAGACTCTAGAAAACTTAAGAGACTTTGGGATACTTGGGACTCGAGATTATATAACTTTGGGAGTTTCTTCTAACCAGCATAACCATATGAGCTGACATAGAGTCCAATGTCTTGCCCATGTTGGGGAGATCTATTCTATCCTTGCCATTAGACTAGAGCCTTTAAATTTTAGTGATCACTAGCTTAACCCACTTGGGGTAAATCATAAAACTATGAGGGCATGCTGTTCTGGGCCATGAGATCTCAAAATCAAGCCCAAATCGGTGCTAAATACTACTTCCTTAATTAGCTCAGAACTTTAAGAAAATCCACCTTACAAAATTCAACAATATGTAATGGGAGAAAATATGCTTCCCCTTTATCTCAAATCAAATAAATAATGTGGATTTCTTTCTTAACTTAGGATCAAAACTCAATTCTTTTCTTGAAATCTTGACAGACTTTTCATCAAAGTTTTAAAATCTCAACAACATAGAAATATAAGTACACTTCTTGGAGTATCAATAATTCATCCTCAAAGACTCAGAATTTTACAATAAAGTTCAACTCATGACAACAACTCATGGAAATTCTTGGAAATATGACATCAATATAGGAATGTGAAATTTATATCATAAACTTTCAATTTAGAACATAATTGAACAAAATAATCATGCAATTCAAGACTTGAACAATTCCATAATCTCATAAACTTTAAATATATCAAAATAATATGAATTCATCTTTGAAATACGAAATTCTTTAAAAAAATCTAAAACATTTGGGCATAAGAAATGAAGAGTGTTCTTGTTCAAACCCTATACACCTTGAAATTAAAACTTTGAGTGAGTTCTTCACTTTGAGTTTCTATTCTTGAAATTTATGGGTGCTTCTTGTATCCCTCAAAATGGGATTTCCAATTCTCAAAAAATTATTGAAAACTGACGGTTAATTTTTGAGTTCTCTTGAAGTGTGTGTAGAAATCCTAAGCTATGTTGTTGTTGGTTTTTGATGAAAGTATGAATAATACGGTATTTTTAGGGTGTAATCTCGTGTTAAGGATGATAAAGGAGAGGGAAAATATTAAATTTACCCTTAATGAGATGGAGAAAAGAAGCTGAAAACTGGGCACAAAGGCTTTCGCCTAGGCGGCGCATTGGCCAGAGCCTTTGCTAAGGTAGGTGGTGCCCCTTAATATCCTTTAGCTACTGGTTTGGCACCCCAAACGTTCCCTAAATGGATTTTGAGAATTCTGAAACTCACCCGAGATACCTTACAACATTGACCTATTGGAACGGAACAACAAAATCAAGAAACAAAGGTATGGAAGGTCGCAAAATAATTCATCAAAGTTAGAGGGCTCAAAAATAAACTAAGTGTTTGAACATTTAGCTAAAATTCTAAGTGTTACGCTTCTTTGAACTTTCTTCAAAGGCTTTGACGATGAGGAAACTTTACGGGATCTTACAAAATTCCTACAGATCCTCATTAGACTTATATCCCGAAAACAGAGGAGGGTTCATTTGGGTGAAGTCCTAAATCTTAGTTGCAGCAATATTAGCTATCGAAATGGCTGGGACAAAGGTTGGCTGATTATTTTAGGCTGCTACTGAGTGAGCTAAGGTAGTGAATGCGGCTCTAAATTCGGCATGTGAGAGATGATCATTTAGGGGATCTCTCTAAACAGGTAGAGGTATCGGCGCTCATTCCCATTTCTCCTCCTGTTAGTCTTTCTGGGAGGCATGTTTTTTAAACATAAACAAAATTTGATTAGAAAGGAAGTTTAAATTAAGCTCATGCTTAATCACATGACATGAATAATGAAAGAAGGGAAACTTTTCCTAAAATGTCTTGTTGCCTCTTGTCTATATACTTTCAAACCTTTCATGCTAAGTGTAGAGGAATCACCCTGGATTGAGTAAATATGAAAGCTATATGATCATAAAACATGACTAATAAGGCATGCTAAATAAGCTTAGTGAGTCATTAGATTTAGTTTTTAAAATATTTGCTTTTAGTCTTTCTTGTGGGAGATTCTTCTAACCGGCATAAACCATGTGAGCTATCATGAAGTCAAACATCTTGATCATGTTGGGGAGAGCTGTCGTAACCTTTCAATCGAAATAGGACCTTAACTTATATGATCACTGTAATTAACTCATATTGCCACTCAAAACCTATGGTGTCTCATAGATTTGAGGAATTTAGGATACGCTCATCCACATTCCCTTCTCGGTGCTAAATACTACTCCAATATATATATATATATATATATATATATATATATATGCTCATACTTAAGAAATCCACCTTAAAATAACATAAGGTTTTATAGACTGAAAACCAATTATTCTACTCTTTACTTAAATCATAATCAGAAAGAACACTTGTGGATTTCAATTCTTATCATATATCAAATGATCAAGATGAACCTTAATCATACTGTAATATATGTAACTGAAGCTTGAAAGCTTTTCTTGTAAACTCAGTGCTTATGCTTAAGCCTTGCCTTTCATTCTTTCTTTCATAGAACTTACAATGAAATATCATGATCAATACTTACATATAAATCTTTCATAAAAAATTCAAGTCCAACTAATGAAATTCATATCATAATATAATTCTTGCAATTCAACACATGAATTTATGAAAACTCTTAGGCACTTAAATCCTTCAATCACATGATAATGTTATATTCAAAAAATGAGAACTTAGGTATAAAACCTAATTAAAACATATAAATTCACTTTAATGATCAAGTTTTTTAGACATAATGATGAAAGTATACCATTCTTCAAAACCCCACATACCTGGATTTACATGAATTGTAAGAGAATCTGAACTTAGAGACTTGAGAAATGTCCTTGTGAAGAAACCCTAGCCTTGTAGTTCTTGAGAATGAGAGAAGAAGAAGTGTTGGTAATTTACTAAGAATAGATGAAAATAACACCTCTTTTAAGTTATAAATCATGGGTTAGAATTTTTAATATGGTAAAAACCTAAAAGGCCCCTCAACTGAACTTATAAAAACTCGATCGTCTGTCATCACGAATCATCCCCACGATTCATAATATTTGGTTATGAGTGGACCTGTAAATTCATAACCTTGAAAAAATTAATAAAGTATGCACTGGTCTAAAGATGATTCATATCTTATGACTCGTAACATGTCACCATAACTTATAGTAACCACTCAGAACTTGGACAAAAACTTAGAGAACCAATACTGCTGACCTTACGACCCTTACTATATGACGCATGAGGAGTCTTTACGACTTGAGGGATGAGTCGTAAGTTCTACAAAGACTTTAAGAGGCCAAGGTATAACAAATTCTATGTAAGACCTTATAGAGCTTGACATGGTGTACTTTGATGCAACTTCCCATAAGTTCATTTCCAAAGGTTGCTTGTACCATCCTGTTTGGGTCAAATATTTGAACACTAGAAATCATTCTCTCCAATTAGTCCCAGTAGTTAACAAATTCGTAAAAGTCTTTCCTTATGACCTCCCTAGGATACCCCAGATAGGGAGATATACATTGGTATTGACCTATTTCTAGACACTTAATCTATTTTCATTTCTCTGTATAGAATGGAACTTGCAAATATGAAATAATTGAAAGAGTATTTGAAAGATCTTTATAAAAGTTTTATCCATCCTAGTGTCTCTCCCTGGGTGCCCCCGTACTCCCCATACTCTTCGTGCGTAAGAAATATGTCTCCCTCCAAATATGTATAGATTAACGTTAGTTGAATAAAGTCATTGTTAAGAATGAGCACCCTCTCTCTAATATAGATGATCTTTTTGACCAGCTTCAGTATGGTAGGAGTTTCTCCAAGATAGACCTTTATTGGGGTTACAATTAGTTGAAAGTTTTGGTGTTTGACTTTCCCAAAACTGCCTTCTTTACATGATATGGTCATTATGGACTTTTGTTCATCTCCCTTTGGTTAACAAATGCATATGAAACATTTATGGATCTTCATAATAGGGTATTTAGAAAAATTTTGGATCTTTGTGTCATAGTTTTCATTGATAATTTTTGGTTTACTCCAAGAGTGAGGAGGATATGTCAATCACCTCTGAATTGTACTTCAGACCCTTAAGGACCAAGAGTTTTATGCTAAATTTTGTAAGAGTGAATTATGGCTTAGTGTGGTAACTTTCTCGAGTCATTTTATTCTATTGAGGGGATTAAGGTTGATACTAAAAGAGTTGAAGTAGTAAGGAAATGGCTGAGACCCATGACTCCAACCAAAAGCCAGAGGTTTTTGGGTCTACAGGGGTATTAGAGGAGAGTCATGGAAAGGTTTTCGTTGATACATGCTTCACTTACCAAATTAACATAAAAGAAAGTGAAGCTTTTGTGGTCTGAGGCATGTGAAAGTAGTTTTGAGAGTGTAAAGAACAAGTTGACTACAATTCTAGTTTTAACCCTTCCTGAGGGTACAAAAGGATTTGAAGTATATTGTGATGCATCAGAGTGGAACTTGGTTGTGTACGTACGCAGATGGAAAGGTGCTGGCTTATGTATCTAGGTAGCTTAAGATACAAGAAAAGAATTATCCCACCCATGATTTAGAGTTGGTGGGTGTGGTGTTTCCATGTAAGGTCTACCCTCATTATCTTTAGAGAGTGCATACTGACATTTTTACTGATGATAAGATCTTTCAGTATATACTTACTCAAAAAGTGTTGAACCTCTGGCAAAAGGGGTGGCTCAAGTTGTTGAAGGATTATGATATGAGTTTTATCTATCATCCATGTAAAGTTAATGTGGTTGTTTCTACTATTAGTATGTTCTCTATGGGTGTTCTTTCTCATATCGAGGAGAAAAAAAGGAGTCTGGTTAAAGATATTTATTGACTTACTATTTCAGGATTTTGACTCTTAGAATTTGAGGAAGGAGGGTTGTTCATTCAAGAGGTGGAAAAATCATGCTTATGTGCCGAAGTTAATGAAAAGCAAGCAAATGACTTTATATTGATGCAGACCAAGGAAGATGTTAGCTAGCAAAAGGTTATAGAATTAGAAATTAGAGGAGATGGTATTTTGAAATACCAAGGTAGGTTTTGTGTGATGAATGTTGATGAATTGTGAGAAAGCACTCTGAATAAAGCTTATACTTCTAGGTATGTTGTTCACCCTGGATCCACTAAAATGTATCATGACCTAAAGGAGATTTATTAGTGGATAACATAAAAAGAGATATTGCTAAATTTGTAGTTAAATATTTAAATTGCCAACAAATTAAGGTTGACAATTTGAAGCCAGGTGGTACCTCTCAGTACATAGCTTTTCCCTGTGGAGATGGGAGAAGATTAACATGAATTTTGTTACCAGTCTCCCACAATCCTAGAATCAGTATGATTCTATTTGGGTTATTATTAATAGAATAACTAAGTCCACTTACTCTTTGTCTATGAGGACTAACTATTAGGGAGAATATGTGAAATTATACATTCAGGAGAGAGTTCGATAACATGGACCTCTGGTGTCCATTATATTCATTTGAGGCGCGCATTTCTCTTCTCAGTTTTCTCGGTCTTTTTAGAATGGTTTAGGTACCAAGGTTAATCGTAGTACCATTTTTCACCCTCTAATAGATGAGCAAGCAGAGTGTTCCATTCAGACTTTAGTGGACATGTTGAGGGCATGCATGCTCAACTTTAAAAGTAGTAGGTTAGATCACTTGCCATATATAACATTTGCCTACAATAATAGTTATCACTCTAGCATATAAATGGATCCTTTTGAGGTGCGCTATTGTAGGAGATATAGATCACCAATTGGCCAGTATAAGGTGGGTGAAACCTATTTGTTTAAACCTAATCTTGTTAACTAACCAATGGAAAAAGTGAAAGTCATTAGAAAGAGGCTTAAAACTTCCCAAAGTCACCAAAAGTCCTATGCCGATGTAAGAAGAAGGGAGTTAGAATTTGAGGTGGATGGTTAGGTATTTTTGAAAGTCTCCTCTATGAAGAGAGTCATGAAATTTGGGAGGAAGGGAAAATTCAGCCCTCGATATATAGGTCTTTATAAAATTGTGAGGGGGATTGGTAGTGTTGAATACGAGTTAGATTTTCCCACATACTTGGATTCAGTTCATCCTATTTTCCATGCTTTAATGCTTAAGAAATATGTTGGAGACAGTTCTCTTGTTTTTTTGGTAGATGAGATTGGTGTAAATTATTATTTAGCATATAAAAAGGTATTTGTAATACCCCGAGAATCCCAATCAATGGTAGAACCATGCTTCAAGCTCATGAGAAATAAATTTTAGTGGTTTGGTAGTTTTATGATCAACTTTGATGTATATTAAGGCCTCAAATACATCCTAGGTATTAGACGAATCAAAACATCCCTTACTAATTAAATTCTTGAGAAGGATATTGTCATAGCCAACTTTAAATGAGCATATCTTTTGTTATACCACAAAGATTTGAGTTAATGACCCACCAAAATATATCTAATTGAATTAGATTTCCAAAGATACTAATTTTTCCAAAATTTGGTATCTGAGTAAAACGTTATGGCCGTTTTACGGAGAGCTGTCCGAGCTGCCCAGGAGGAATGGGCAACCTGACGGACCGTTAAGTTAGTGATAGACCATTATAAATGAGGTAGTAAGCCATTTAATGGCCCAAAAATGATTGTTGGATTGAGGGTCAATCACCAGAGTGATGGTCCGTCACCAAAACCATCAACTTTGTCTGAAACAGCACTGAAATGATGTTTTAAAGGGCTTTTGAGGTTTTTTCCCACCCTTTATAACACCTAAATTTATTAAATCAAAGTATATAAGTCCTTATTTATCCATAAAATCAAAATTAGGGTTTCTTTCAAGATCAAAAGCCAAGATAAGATTTAAAACCTTCTTTGAGAAAACTCAAGAATAAAAACGTCTTCATTCAAGAACCTCTAAGAAAAGTTGACCTCCTTAAATATTAAATGTTTTCAGGTATGTTATATGTTCATTCATGGGTCCCTTTTACCCATAAACTCAAAGAATCCATTTTTAAAAACTTCAAGAGTTATTATCCATGATTTAGATGTACGGAAATAGATTGTGTCCATGTTTTGACATTTATTAAATTTAAATCCATGATTATTTGTAGATTCCAAGAATTTGAATTGCATGGATGATAAATTGAGTAATCCCTATGTTAAAATCCATGTATTTTCCAAGATTGAGTAGTAAAATTGTCATGATTATGTGTTATTCATGTTTTAGATCCCAAGTTCCAAAGAATTATTCCTAGTGTGCATTGAATTATATGATATTCATGATGAACCCTTCAAATTGCATGTTGATTATGGTAAACATGTTAACCCCAAGTGTTTAAGAGTTTAAGAAGCCAAGTATGCTTCCCAAATAAGCTACTGAAATAATAATGAATTAACATAATAAGCTACAGAGAGTTCAGAAAACCTAAATTGTCTAAAAACTATGGAGTTGATGGGACATGTCCCCAACTAACTCTGAATTACTGAAATAATAAATTAATAAAATAATCACTCTATCCTTAAATGATGATGACTCACTGCTAGTCTGGCTGCTGAACGTCTGATCTACTAAGGATGCTCTAGAGCTCGTGCTTCTAAACCTATGGTATAGATCACCATAGCGCAAATGTGTAAGCACAATTGAATGTACTAGTATGCAAGTTAGGTAGGATGAATGCAAGGGTTTTATATGCATGAACAAAACTAACTAACTAAATAACATGAACGTGAGAATACATACATGAATACCTGAACTGTGACTGAGATTATGACATTACCAAATCTGAATACTAATAACATAAGTTTCGTATAACTGATATACTATTATTTGAATGACTGTGTCTGACAGTCTTGTTTCTGATAGAACTAGCTGAGTTCTGTACTGAACTAGGTGGCTATATCTGACAGTCCTAAATTTTGTAGAACTATCTGAGTTCTATTACTGAGACTAAGATTGAGATTGTAACTGTGGGAAGTAGTCATCTAATCGAAATGCCCAGAATAAGTTATTATAGCGAAGATATGGTCTAATCTGTAACCCCAATTGGAAGGGTGTCAATACCACACCACTAGTAAGTACAAGCTGTGGATGACCCTCATCTAACATTGTCCCTAAAGGTTAGAAGTGGGACCCTCATCTGATAGTGTTATCCACCTCATCAACCCTCATCTGCTAGTGTTGATGTCTCAACCTATGCTTTCTACATAGTTCTGAAATATATGGATTTCTTCTAAGGATCACACCTTCAATTGTAAGTGTGTGCCCCATCCTTGGGTTCACTCGATACTAATTCCTACTCCCATCTAAACAGATACTGAAACATTATTAACTAAATAGAACTGGACTGGGTTTAGTTAGTTCCATTGACTGATGGAATACTACTGAGATTACAGAGTTACTGAGATTTCTAAGATTACTAGGATTTCTGAGTTTTCTTGAGTCATGAGTCTAACTGAATTCTATTGAGCATGGATTGACTTAGAGAATCTTGAAAACTTACACTGGATATAGGAACACAACTAAATTATTGGGTGCAAGTACTACCAGAACTCGATAGCATGAAAGTAACATGATATGACATTTCATGAACTCACGACCATAATCAACAATCCATAATATAGTCATTGGGGAATTTCAGGAGGCACTTGATTATCATGGTTTTGTACATGAATAGGAATGCATATAAGCATGTCATAGTTTCATAAGGCTAATCTCATGAATGATCCATCAAACAATTTCAATGTATAACAATAACATGGAAGTCATTTGAACTAAGGGTAAAGCATGGGTTCATCAATTTGGTCATAATTGATTCCTAAAGCATGATTCTTGTTCTCTTGGGTATTTTATCAAACACATTGCATGCATAAACTTAGGCTTAGGCATATACACTAGTTCATATCATGGTTACTTTAATCAACTCAATTTAAAAGTTTCCAACCCACATATTAGCATAATTTCATGAAAAGTACATAAATACTCCAACTTGGGATTCATACAACCAAATCAACATAATTAATCAACCCACCACATAGAAATCATAATTCTTGAGTTTAAAATGGGATTCTTGAGCTTTATGGGTGAAAGAAACCAATGAATCAACACTTTACATACCTGATGGATGATTTATTAAAGACTGGTGGAGGAATGCTTGAATTCTTGCCTTGGAATTAAACATCTAGGGTTTGTTGTTCTTGGGGATTGACCTTTGAAAGAAATCCTAATTTGGTATTGTAGATGAATAAAGGAGTTATGAGCTCTGGTCCTGTATAATTAGGGGTTAAAATGAGTGGAAAAATACCTAAATACCCTTTTAAAAATACCTTAAAATTGTTGATCAGAAGTGGCAATGGTTTAGGCGATGGTCCATCGCTGGCTCGATGGCCCATCAGTATTGACCGTTGCATTTGGATAGAACCTGAACTTTCCGCCTCATCTAGGATGGTTTGGGCGACGTTCCATTGCTAACTTGATGGTCCATCTATCCTGGCCATTGCAATTGACCAAAAGTCGGGTTTACTGCTTTAGTCGCAATGGCTTAGATGACCGTCCATCACATGCTCGATGGTCCATCAACTTGACCTTTACTTCTAGGTAGTTTCAATAGTTCTCTATTAAACGGCCATAACTTTTAACTCCAATACCAGATTTGAACAAAATGGGTATCAAAAGTGGGGAAATTCTATCTGATTTAAACATTAATCATTTAGGAAGTCATCACTAACTCTTACTGGGTGGTAACCATTCTCAGCACATTCAGAAGTTTTCTATATCATCTCCATCCTCAGTTAGTGCATCGGTACCAAAGTTTAGGAATGACATTCATGATGGGGCGCCAGGCTCCAAAACCTAGGGTAGTGTGATAAATGATAGTACCTATCTGCTTTGTAGAGATTTTAGTAAGACTCACCTAGGTGCATGCAGAAAAACTAGTGAGGTATGTTTTGGATATGGCAAGCCAGTCTAAAGGTGTCGGGAGTGTAGAGTAATGGCTCAGAGAGGTAGAGCTTTACGTCAGTAGGGGCCACTTATAGTACCACTAGTGGTCAGCGTCAGAAAAGATTTTGTACACTCCAGACTGGCCATGATCAGGGAAGTTTCCCTAACATAGATTCAGGTACGTTATAAGCCCTTCATTTTCAAGATATGAATTATTAGATCCTTTTCTCAAATTTGAGCTTAAGTTTTCAACATGAGTTAGTAAAGCCAACAAGTCAGTTTAGCAGTCAGATAGTCAGATTTGTATATTTTGTTTTCTCATCTTTCTATCTAGTCATGCTATCAAAAATCTCAGGAATGTAACTATTCCAAGATAGAAAGTCCCAGTAGTTGCAATATTAACTCAGTTCATGCGTCATGCAGTAGTTTCACGTCTAGATCATTAGTAGTGATCCAATTAGTAGGTTCCTTGTACGTCACCTCAGTTTTTCTAGTGTCCCAGTAAAGTATGTGTTTTTAGAGGGATATAGTGTCCTAAGGGGGAGATACTCTACAATTCCTCGATGCTTTCAACTCCTTAAACGCATTCAGTTTCATACTCAGATTTTCATTACAAACTTAGCATCAGTTAGCTTTGCATATTTATCCATGCATTCAAGAGTCAGTTCAGTTAGATATTCATGCATTAGATGTGCATATTAAGTAAGAGAAACTTAGCTTATCAGTAATTTTAGTCATGCATTCATGAGAATAACTCAGTCAGATATCCATGCATCAGATATGCATATTCAATATGAAATTTTAGTATATCAGTAGTTTCGTTCATATAGACATGTTTTAGATGTTCACATCCTTTAAATAAGTTCAGTCTATCAAAAATCTTAGCCTATTCAGTCCCATTCAAGGACAAATGTTCCCAAGGGGGATATATTATAATACCCCGAGAATCCCAACCGATAATAAAACCATGCTTCAACCTCATGAGAGATAAATTTTAGTGGTTTGGTAGTTTTATGATTAATTTTGATGTATATTAAGGTCTCAAATATGTCCTAGCTATTGGACGAATCAAGTTATCCCTTACCGATTGAATTCTTGAGAACGACATTGTCATAGTCAAATTCAAATGAGCATATCTTTTGTTATACTACAAATTTTTGAGCTCATGACCAACCAACATATATATAATTGAATAAGCTTTCCCAAAATACCAATTTAGCCAATATCTGGTATCGGAGTAAAGAGTTATGGCCATTTTATTGAGAGTTGTCTGAGCTGCCCAGAAGCGATGGACAAGATGATGAACTATCAAGTCACCAATGAAACATCACTCTAACCATCACAAATGAGGTAGTAAGGATATTTTTTGGCCTAAAACTGATGGTTGGAGTGATGGTCAGTTACCAGAGTGATGGTCCATCACCCAGACCATAATATTAAAAAATATTCTACAAGACTCAAATTATCAAACTCCCTTTAGAATAATAATGATGATGAATAATCCCCCCATAGAAAACCCTAAGAGAAAGCTTTAAATAGTTTACCCTAAATAAAGAAACAAAATAAAAGTTTTAGCTTTTCCTCAGAATAAACGACGGCATCCGTGATAGCTTATCAGGAGTCTGACGACTTATCACTAATGTCGTCAGCTTCACTATAATTTTGGCTCTTGCTTCCTAAGGCCGACGACGATGATGACGATGTATCAAGAGTTTGATGGCTTGTCACGAATATTGTTAAAACTTTATCTCAACTTCCAAGTTCTGCATAAGTCTGGCAGTGCTCTTGACGCCTTATCAATGGGCTGATGATTTTTCATGAATGTTGTCACAACTTTTCTTTAACTTCTATTCTCTAGTTAAGGATGACGACATTCATGATGGCTTATCACACTTTTGACGTCATATCACCATATGTCATCACAGGCTTCAACTATACCAAATCTCTAGTTAAGTCTGACAGCAACTGTGATAGCCTATCACAAGGCTGACTACTTATCACAAATGTTATCTGCCAAACTTCTCTTCAGATTCCTCCATTTCAACTTCTTTGCTTCCATTCTTGTTGGTTCTCTATCCCATCAGCTTAAACTATAAAATCAAACATAAAAAAATAAAAAATGACAAACGTTGCTCAAGACTTCACAGTTATTCTTGGTTAAAGGTCTTAAATGTGTTAACAATTGCTCACACATCAGTGATAGAGTTAGTAGTCATGTAATAGGTCCTTGTGTATTAGTTAAAGAGTAATAAATGTGGTATATTTTCCTTGGTTGAAGGTAGATAAGGAGTTATTGGTGGTCGTTATTGTGTTAAAATATATAGGTTATTGATGAAAGTATTTGGTGGTTGAGTATTGTAAATTTAGGCTTCTCTAGAGGTTACAGAGAATTTAGTTGAAACTTGTAGTGCTATGAAAGAAATTTAGGTGTATCTATGGGTGAAAATTAGTGATGTGTGGAGGGAGGATGTGCTAATTGATTATAATAAGATAGGCCCTACGATCATGATAAATTACTATTATTATGAGGTTCTAGTGTACTAGTGTTTCTTGATATTTTATTTTATAGCTTCCGAGTAAGAATGTTATATGAGGTTGGGTTGTTAATCATGTCTTGCACTAGACACTAAGTTTGAATAGTAGATGATCATCAAGGTGGAAATAATGATTGCTTGGTTAGTGATGATGGTTATATAAAAGTGATCTAGTAGGTTTGACCAGTATATGCAATAGCTTAAGTTCATTTGTTTACAATTGAGTATGATGTTGTTGGTATGATTTAGATGTGTACCCAAGGTGATATGGGGGTTGACTTTATTTCTAATATTATTAAAGAGTATTTATGGTTAGTTGTACCCTTGAGTTGCTAAATAGGAAGAAGGTTAGTTATATAGTCTATGGTATTCTTAATAGCTAAGTTAAGGAGTTATGGATAGGTGATGTTGAGATTTTTGGTATGATTTTGATTTTCATGGTTTAGGGAAGAATATAAACTCGAAGATGTGATAATGCTAGGCTATGATGGAAAGAAGGCAAATTATGTGTTTAGTAAGGCAAGCCTGTTGTCAAGAAGTGTCTAAGGATGTGATGAGTACTGAAGCTAAGGAAAGTTAAGGATAGTGTATGTTAAGGGAGTGTTCAAGAATAAAGTTAGTATAGTTCATAAAGGTTTAGGGATATCCATGTTAGGTTTTGGAATCTAAGCCTAAATATGGGATAATTGAGCTAACAAAATGAAAAGTTGAAGCTCTAGATCGTGTGAACTTAAGGTATAGTCTAGAAGATTCTAAGTTAGTAAGTATTTATGTTATTATATAATGACTATTGGGTTCATAGAAAGGTAAAAGTTGTATCTCAGAATAAAGTATAAGCAATGGGTTTTACACTTTTAGGTGTAGTCTTTCAGAGTAAATTTGTTATTGATGTGTAATATCATCTCCGAAACATTTGAGTAATGTGGTTGCAGTTCAGTTTAGACTAGATTAAAGGGTTTCACGGGCTTAGAACGATGGATTAAAGCTAAGGGGGAGATGGTAGGAAAAGGAACCAAGTCAGATTCTCAGATTCTAGTAGTGATGCTAGTGTTTTGCCAAACAATACTAGGGAGGAAGATGCCTAACCAAGTCTTATTTTAGTATTTTTACTTCAGTTATCATGATATCTACTCATGCCTTACATGTCAACCCTATGATCATAGTTCATATTCACGCACATCATATAGAATCCTGTGCATTTCTAGTACCTTGTATAAGGAGTTCCAGTTCACTCAGTAGTTTGAATTATATTCCATGAATTTACAAACTGCAAACTCAGGTCATGCAACTCATGACTCATGTACTAATACTTTATAGAATGTTCAATTCCAGGTACTCATAGTACACTCTTAATAATTAGTAAAACTCAGATTTTATCATGTGTGTCCTCAGTTTAGATCACTTTGATGAATATATATTGTTGATACTCTAGTACTCAGGCCTTAGTTAAGTGTCAAAGTTATTCTTTCATGCTTCAGGATCTCATGTTCTAACCTTTCAATGACCTCTCTTTAGGTCGAGATAGTGATGATGAATAATTGTTTTAATGGGAGAGAGTAAGCGTTTCTTGTTATCATGTTACAGACTAGTGTTATGGTGTTATGCATAGTACCTTGAAATTTTGAGTTAGGATTGAACATGGTAAGAGCGGGTAGTTCAACTCAGAATTTAGCTGAAGGATTTATACGTACCCATGCGAGTGTTTAAGGAGCGAGGCTAAGCTTGAATAAGGAGGTTGCATAGCCTAAGGCCTAGTAATTCTATCCTAGTCTATGATTCATGGGCCTATGTTCCAAGTTACAGAAGTTAAAGCCATATTAAGAGTCCTTACTCATATATATTATTAAGATCATGCTCATTTTCATTGCTCCCTAATGTTATTAAAATTTCTTAGAAAGATTGTTAAAAAAACACTCTAGTTGAGTATAAGATTTCAATATAATTCTATTTGTAAAGCCAGAAATCCAGTTCAGCAGTCAGACATACAAGTTTATATAGTTTTCCATCCTTTCATTTAGTTTTACTATCCGAAGTTTCATGAATATGGCTAATCCATATGGTAACTCATTTACGTCCATACAAATTGTGAATTTAGTTTAGTTCATGCATCATGTTTCAAATTCAGATATTCAGTCATGATTTAGTTTGTAAGTGTCCGGTGCATCATATCACTCTTTCTTAGCATTTCAACTAACTCAGTATCATTCGGGGGACAAATGGTCCAAAGGGGCAGACGTTGTAATATCTTGAGTTTTCATATCCTAAACCTCTCAACTTTTCTTCATGAAACCATATCCAACAAAAGGTAATGGTTACTCATAAGTTGACTCAATCATCTTTATCTTAGTTTTATAGCCATTCTCATGTCATTTCTTATGTTCCCAAAATTAGTTTAGTTCATGTATAGCGCTCTAAATTAGTTATGCAATCACGTTCCAAGCTATGCATGTTCAGTATACTATAACAGCCCGAATCTGTTACCCGGAATGCTACACGGTGCTCATAACCCCGAAGGACCATAAGCTAATGCATGAGTGATATCTATACCTGTATACTGTATAATATATTGTATAATGCAGAAACATGAACTGAAAGGCCATAAGGTTCAAAACTGTAATATAGGATCTAATAAATCATAACATATGTATAGGGCATGAAATACCCAAAACAACTGAAATCACTAACTGAATATTATAGTCTGGAAAGCCTCTAACTGACTGAATGGACTGAATAAGGAGTTGATGGGATATGTCCCCAACTAACTCCAACTGATAAATAAATTAATGAGATAATAAAGTATTGATCATGACCTCAAAATATGAGGACTCACTTCTAACTTTGACTGCTCGGATTGGAATCTACTGATGCTCTGGAGCTCGTGTCTATGAACCTATGGTATAAAACACCATAGCACAAATGTGTTAGTACTTTGAATGTACTGGTATGAATGTGAGGTAGGTTGAATGCATGGGGTTCATATGCATGAACAATACTGGATAACTGACTAATATGAACGTGATAATACATACATACATAGTAACTATATCTGAAATTGTGATACCATGAGTTTAATGATAACTAACATGACTAATGACTGAGTTTTGATAACTGATAACATAAGTGACTATATATAATAGTCCTAAATCTGATGAAACTAGATGAGATACAGTCCTGAATCTGATCAAACTTGCTGACTTTAGTACTATATCTGACAATCCAAATTCTATAACATAAAACTGTGGGAAATAGTCATCTAACTGGCATGCCCAAAATGATGCATTATAGCTGAATTGGGGTCCAATCTGTGCCATGATTGGAATGGTGTCAATACCTCACCACTGGTAAGGACAACATGCGAGTGACCCTCGTCTAGCAGGTTACTCTAATGAGAATGGTGGGATCAGTCAGCTAGCAGGTTAAGCCACCTTATCTACCCTCAACTAGCAGGTTTGATGTCTCAACCTACGCTGGCTATGTAGTTCTAAAGCACAAGGAATTCTTCTAAGAATCACACCCTATACTGGTAAGTGAGTTCCCATCCTTGGATTTAATCAGTGCTAATTTCTACTCCCATCTGAATAGAGACTGAACATGAATAACTGATCTGAACATGTACTGAGTTTACTGAATTCCGTTAACTAACGAAATACTACTGGTATCTGACAACTAATTGAGTTTATGAGATTACTGAGGTTGCTCAATTACAAAGCTTTCCTGAGTCACATGACTGACTGAATTCTATGGATCATGGCTTGACTGAGGATATCATGAAAACATGACACTAGCCCTAGGCATACAGCTAAATTGTCAGGTATAAGTACCCCCAGGACTTGATGGAATGAAACTGACAAAGCATGACTTTCTTGAATAAATCACCAACATCACAATCCACAATTCATTTATTGAAGAAATTCATCAAACATGTAATTTGCACAAGCTTGTACATAAATGGGAATTTCATAAGATCATACTAGTTGGGCATTTTTTTCATTCACATAGGCAGTTAATCAAACATATGGTAGTCATAGTTTATGTAGAAAACATTATATACAAATCAACATCATGATTCAACTCTATTTTCATCATCCAAGGGTTTAATTATAGGTCCACATGAATCTATCTTTATACTAATCAATTCCACATAAAATTTATTACCCAACATGGATTAGAATTCAATTGGTCATTATCAACACTAACAAAAGCAACCCAACATGAAATTCATAAAGAAATCCATACAATTGAACTTTGAAAAGAGATTCTTGGGCTTTATAGATGAAAGGAGTTCATGAATGAACACTATGCATACCTGGGTTACATTTCTTGAAGTTCTTGAACTTGAAGAATTTGAATCTCTTAGCTCTTGAAAAAGATTTGGATTTTGTTCTTGGAGATTAATCTTAGAGGGAAAACCCTAATTTTGTTGTTGTAGTTGGATAATAAATTTTTGAGCTTTGGTCGAATATAACTAGGTATATAAATGGGTGGTAAAAGGCCAAAAAATCCCCTTTAGAAATAACTTTAAAATAACTTAATGGAACATGCGATGGTGGGTGCGACGGTCCATTTCTAGGTCGATGGTCCGTTGGACTGACCATCGCATTAGGACTAGAACTGGAATTTATTACCTTGGTGCGATGGTGGGGTGCGACATCCCATCACTGGGTCGATGGTCCGTCGGTCCTGACCATCGTTTCTAGGCAGAATAGGGCCTCACTATTTCCCTTTTGATGGCCTGAGCGACGATCCATCGCTAGTTCGATGGTCCGTTGCCCTGGGCTATCAATCTAGGGCAGAAGGTAGTCACACTGCCTCACTACAATGGTCATGGTCAATGGTCCATCACTAGTCCGATGGTCTATCGGCCTTACTATCGCACCTTGTCAGTTTTACTTCCCTCTGTATTTTGGTCATAACTTTCTCTTCCGATGTTTGATTTTGATGAAATTGGTATCGAAGGAAATCTTATTCAATTTTCCAAGTGAAAAAAAAGTGAAAATATCAAAAACACCACTTTTACAAAAGTGGATTCATCTTTCAAAGAATGCTTCTAACATTCTTGGGACAATTTTAAGTTAGGAAAAAGTACGGGGTATTATAATATCTCCCCCTTGAGAACATTTAACCTCGAATGAGACTGAGTGAGGAGGAAAGAATATAAACTAATGTACATACTGAACAAGACTAGTTGGAAGATGATTTCATGACTGACATGACTGATAACTGAATATATCATACAGAACATGCATATCTGATGCATGTGTAATTGATTCATGAATGCATGACGGGGTGTTCTGATGAACTAAGTTTCTCACAATGAGAATGCATATCTGAATATGCAATGATACTTGGTACCAAGTTTGTGATGAACACTGAACATAAAATTGAGTAAACTTAAAAAGAACTGTTACCTTGAGCTTGATCTGAGTTGGCAGAGAAAAGGTGAGGATACTTAGTACGCATGCTTGCTTATGCTCCTAAGTATCTCCCTCGACGGACTAATTTTGCCAAAGAACCTTAACTAGAGGGACTTTTTTCTTCCTCAATATATGAGTCTGATAGTCTAGGATTTTACTAGAATCTCTTTATAAGAGAGGTTATTCTAGACATTTATGCTCTGAATAGGGACTACAACTGCTGGGTCACCTATGCACTTCTTGAGTATGGAGACATAGGAGACTGGATGAACTGAAGCTAGATCTGAAGAAAAATCGAGCTCATAAGCTACCTTGCCAAAGTGACTGAGAATCTTGAAGGGACCAACATATTGAGGCCAGAGATTTCCCTTCTTGCCGAACCTCATCACTCCCTTCATGGGAGAGATAATTAGATAGACATGATCAGCAATCTCAAACTCGAGATCCTTTCTACAAACATCTGTATAAGACTTTTGTTGGCTCTGAGCAGCCCTGAGTCTTTCTCTGAACAACTAGACTTTCTCAAAGTTTTTGAATACCATGTCAGGCCCTATAACTGAGGCCTCACTAACTTTGAACCAACCAATTAGAGATCTACATCTCCTACCATAGAGAGCTTCGAATGTAGCCATATGAGTACTGGAATTATATCTGTTTTGTATGCAAATTCAATCAAAGGAAAGTGGTCATCCCAACTTCCCTTGACATCAATTTCACACACGCACAACATATCTTCTAAAGTCTTAATGGTCCTTTCTGCTTGACTATCTGTCTGAGGATAAAAGGTTGTACTGAGATGAACTTGGGTACCAAGACCCTTTTGGGATGCTTTCCAGAAATGAGAGGTGAACTGGGTACTTGTGTCTGAGATATTAGATAACAGACCACTGTACAATCTGACCAACTCTCTGATGTATAGTTTAGCATAATCCTCAGCTGAATAAGAGATATGAACTGGAAGAAAATGAGCTGATTTGGTCATCCTGTCTACAATGACCCAAACCAAATCATGCTAGTGACGAGTTTGACACAAACCCGTCACAAAGTCTGAGTTTACTTCTTCCCACATCCAAGTAGGAATACTCAACTCCTGCATGAACCCACTAGGCTTTTAATGCTCTATCTTAACCTACTGACATATAGAGCACTTAGCCGAGCACTTAGCCACAAACTCTATAATTTCTCTTTTCATCCCACTCTACCAATAGATTTCCCATAAATCACTGTACATCTCTGTGGCTGATAACGCTCAATCTACAGCTCTCGTGGGAGTGTAAAGCGGTCGTTAGCAAATATAGAACCCAACCTGGGTTGGGTATCGATCCCACAGAGAATAGCTTGGCCAACAAGCAAGAGAAATTACTAGACTTTTAGTGCAAGTCTCGTAAGAAAGGGGGGATTGTAGTATGTAACCAAAACAAGAATGTAAGAACTGAAAATAGCAAAATAAAGAGAGATTGTCACGTGTGTTGTAAACAATGAGAATTGAGGCGTTGGGGTTATGTCCACCTTCTGAGGTATACGTCTCTATTGGCTATGAGTGTGTAGAGTCTTGACATGTAATTGCTTATAGAGAATTGTAGTCGATGGTAAATCCAAGCGTCTCTCGACCTAAACAAGGACTATTTCACTTTAACTCTCTCGAGCTTAAAGCGTGACTAACGGTACGAATTCTCCAAGAAGTTAGTCCAGGTACGGCACTAGCTTTTTAATAGGAAAGGGTGTCCTACTACCTTGACATTATCTCTTTTCCAGACAAATAACTTTTCTCTCGAACAAGTCAGATGTTAGACTGGCGTTGGTCTATGCGTCTTCTTTTCTAGACAAATAACCTTTCTCTCGAACAGGTTAGATGTTAGAATGGCGTGTTCTTGTGTTTGAACCGCAAAGAATGTAGATTTAAGATGAAGAGAATAATGATATAAGCAATATACTTGTCTTGAACTCACAAACTCATAGCTATAGATAGTAACTCATTCGGCTTCCATAACCCCAACTAAGAGATTTAGTTACCCATGAATGCGAAGGATATCACGTTTTGCATGGTGGATGGCGTGAATAGTAGGTGTTTGGCGTGTGGTTTTAGTGATTCCGTAGCAAGTAACGATTCTCTTGTTGTGGAATTTAAGAGTAGAAGAATGAAGAATTGAGAATGGGTTGTAGGAAGATGTCTTAATTGTAAGGAGATGAATGAATTGTCAGAATGTCTCCTCCCCTTTTCTTCTTGAAAATCTCTAACATGATAGGGTATTTATAATACTCCTATCCTACTCCTACTAAACTAATAAAATAAATAACCAAATCCTAATATACTAATGAAATCCTTGACCCAATTGTACTAGGGTAAGGTTACAAAATTATAATCCAAATAGAATGATGAAACACATAACCTAATTGCACTAGGTTAATGTATTATGGCAAAAATCCAGCTTTGTGTCTGTAAGTCCCAAAGTCTTCAGAAATGCTGTTTTAGCCCGGGACAGATTTTCCATGCAGCAGATTTAGTCCTTTATGCGTCCAGCTCCTTTCCATCTCGTTTGTGAGCTTTCTTTTGCGTCAAGTAAGCCATAAATTGCTGTATTTTGCATCATTTATACCTGAAACTTTCCTAATCACATTTGTTAGCTCATTTACAGGAAAAAGGACTAAAAGTGTACGAAATAGCTAATTAGTTCTCGAAACTAGGCTAAAATATGGGCAAAATATATTGATATAGGCGCGTAATTTCGCCTATCATCAGTGGCCCCTGGATGAATAGAGTAGCACGCACCATGCGCTTCTGCAAAAATTCACTGCTTTAAGTCATCTACAGCTGGAACACACAGACAACCCTGACAACACAGAACACCATCTACCCCTTGGGAGAAATCCTCCACTTCCTGATCCTTGACTGACTCTTTTAACTTGACAAGGCTAGGATCCCTATCTTGCTTTTCTTTTACCTCAGAAACTAGAGATAATTCTAAACTACTCTGAACCCATATATCACCCTCCTCTATATCGACTAAGCAAACGCCTAGTCTGGAAAGCTGATGGACTTCCTAGGATAACTTCTTCTTACTGTCCTCGACATGAGAAACACTACCCATAGACAGTATACTAAGAGCATCGGCCACTACGTTGGCCTTGCCCGGATAATAAAGAACACTCATGTCATAATCTTTCAAGAGCTCTAACCAGATTCTCTGACAAAGATTGAGATCTTTCTGAGAAACGACATACTGAAGGCTCTTTTGATCCGTGAACATATCTACATGAATATCTTATAGATAATGCCTTCAAATTTTCAAGGAAAATACTATGGTGGCTAACTCAAGATCATGAGTAGGATAATTCTTCTCATGGGGTTTAAGCTGTCTGGAGGCGTAGGTTATGACCTTACCATGTTGCATGAGGACACAACCCAAACCAACTCTAGATGCATTATAATACACTACGAACCCATCTGAACCATTTGGAAGAGCTAGAACTGTAGCTGAGGTGAGTCGAGTCTTCAACTCTTGAAAACTCTTCTCGCAAGGATATAACCACTTAAACTTGACTTTCTTCTGAGTCAATCTGGACATAGGGGATGCAATAGAAGAAAATACCTCAACAAACCATCTATAATAGCTAGCCAAACCTAAGAAGCTCCTGATATCTGATGGAGAGATAGGGCGAGCCAGTTTCTTACTACTTCAATCTTTTAAGAATCTACTCTAATGCCAAAACCAAAAATGATATGGCCAAGGAATGCTACTAACCTTAGCCAAAATTTGCACTTAATGAATTTGGCGAATAGCTGATGATCTCTGAGAGTCTGAAGTACTATTCTAAGATGGTCTGCATGATCTCGCTCACTGTGGGAATTGACCAGAATATCATCTATGAAGACTATGATTAACATGTCCAAATTCTTCTTGAACACACGGTTCATCAAGTCCATGAAATTTGTTGGGGCATTGGTGAGACCAAAGGACATGACTAGCAATTTAAAGTGACTATACCAAGTACGGAAAGCTGCTTTTGGAATGTCACATTCTCTGACTCTGAGCTGATGATAGCCGGATCTAAGGTCTATCTTAGAGAAATAGATATCACCCTGAAGGTTGTCAAACAACTCATCGATTCTGGGAAGAGGATACTTGTTCTTGACCGTGACCTTGTTAAGTTGACGGTAGTCTATACACATTCTAAGAGAACCATCTTTCTTGCACATGAATAATACTGGAGCACCCTACGAGGACACACTAGGTTTGATGAATCTCCTTTTTAAGAGATTCTTTAACTGCTCTTTCAATTCTCTGAGTTCTGCTGGTGCCATTCTATATAGCAAAACAGATATAGGCTGAGTATCAGGAAGAAGATCAATGCCGAAGTCTATTTCCCTTTCGAGAGAAATTCCTGGAAGATCTTTGGGAAAGACATCTTAATATTCATTCATGAATGGGACTGATTCAAGACTGGGAGTTTTGGGACTAGTGTCCTTAACACGAGTAAGATGATAGACACATCCCTTAGATATCATTTTCCATGCCCAAAGGTAGGAAACAAGCTGACCTCTGAAAGCGGATACACTACCCTTACACTCTAGAATGGGTTATTTAGAAACTAGAACTAGACTATTTTGTTTTTGTAGTCGACTGTGGAATAGCAGGAATGAAGCCAATCCATGCCAAGAATAACATCAAAATAAGTCATATCTAATTTGACTAAGTCTGCTGAAGTGACTTTCTAAGATATCAAAATTGGACAGTTCCTGTGTACCCACCGATCTAAGATGGTTTTACCCACTGGGGTAGAAACTGAAAAGGGCTCTACTAGAGTTTTGGCATAGACTCCAAAATCAAATGCTATATAAGGAGTAACAAAAGATAAAGAAGCACTTAGATCTAGCAAAGCATAAACATGAACATGAAAGATCTGTAACATACCAGTAACCTCATTAGGAGAATTTTCCTGATCTTATCGAGACAAGAGAGCATAGAGTCTATTTGGATGTTACCCATTAGTAGCACTGGAAGTGGCACCCTACTGATTTGAGCGATCAAACTAAGCTGAGAAATGGTTTTGTTGAACCTGTGGACCTGACTATGGATAATCTCTAACTCTGTGGCCTGGCTTTCAACACCCAAAATATGTATCACTTCCAGCTCTGCAAGTACCCTGATGGTTCTTTCCATAAGTCTGATGAAGGGGATAGGTACAGGCACTGCTAACACTGCCCTAAAACTTAAAGCCTAGCGCTCTATCTCTAAACTTAGGAAAAAGAAAACTAGCTGGAGAAGGATCTTGAACTGAGGACTTAGGATGAAACTGAGAACGGTTTTCTTTTTCTGATTTAGGCTGAGAAAAGTTAAAACTACCTTTCCTTGCTCTCTTATTTTTCTTCTCCCTTATCTTAATCTTCTACTCCTCTATCTGTTGAGCATGAGTCATAAGCCTTGCTATAGTCATGTCACTATTTATCATGGTGGATCTGCACTCATTAACCATGCTATCATTTAACCCTGAAACAAACTTACTCATCTTGGCCCTGGTATTTGCAACCACATAAGGGGCATATTTAGTTAACTGAGTAAACTTAAGAGAATAATCTTTAACCATCATGTTGTCAGGCCTGAGGTTGATGAATTCTAAAACCTTATCTTCTCTAAGATCTAGGGGAAAGAATATATCAATGAAATCATAAGCAAACTCCTCCCACTCAACTGACCCTCTATCAACTGCCCTCTCTGACTTCCAGTGCTTGAACCAAATGTGAGCAACATCCTGCAATTGATATGTATCTAGCTCAGCACGTTCATTAAAAGTAACCCCTATAATGTATGTAACCTTTTGCACTTGACTAGGAATTCCTGAGGGTCCTCATCTGCCTTAGACGTAAGAAAGTATGGAGGATTCATTCGGGTGAAGTCCAGAATCCTGGATGCAGCTGAATTGGCCACTGGGTTGGCCGGAATGACAGCTAGTCATTCATTCTGAGCAGTAACTGACTGAGTAAAAGCAGTGAATGCCGCTCTAAACTCTGCATAAGAAACATGTTCGTCCAAGGGATCTTCTTGGACAGGATGAGTTCTTCTCTTGGGAGGCATGTTCTGAAATAAAGAGAAGAAATAGAATAGACTAAGAGATTGACTTAAGATTATGCTCACTGGAACGACATGAATACTGAAAGAAGAGAAACTATTCCTAAAATATCTTATAGCCTCCTGCACGTAAATGTAGTGCACAACACACCCATGCACAAGCCTCTACTAGATGTGACTTTCAGACTTCCTAAACATTACTAAATCTTAGGCTCTAATACCAAGTTTGTAACGCCCCGAATCTAGTACCCAAAATGCTACACCGCTGCTCATGACCCCAAAGGACCATAAGCTAACCTATGACTGATATTTGTACCTATATACTTCATAATATACTATATAATATGAAAACATGAAATGAAAGGCCATAAGGTTAAAAACTGTAACCTAGGATCTAATAAATCATAACATATGGATGGGGTATGAAATACGAAAAACAACTAAAATAACTAACTGATCATGATAGTCTGGAAAGTCTCTAACTGACTAAATGGTCTGAATAAGGAGTTGATGGGACATGTCCCTTACTAACTCTAACTAATAAATAAATTAATGAGATAATAAAGTACTAATCATGTTCTCAAAAGATGAGGACTCACCTCTAGCTCTGATTACTGAGACTGGAATCTAATGATGCTCTAGAGCTTGTGTCTTTGAACCTATGGTATAAGACACCATAGCGTAATTACATTAGTACTTTAAATGTACTGGTATGTATGTGAGGTAGGCTAAATGTATGGGTTTCATATGCATGAACAATACTGGCTAACTGACTACTATAAATGTGAGAATACATGCATGCATATATAGTAAATATATCTTAAATCATGATAATATGAGTTTACTAATAACTAACATGACTAATGGGTGAGTTCTGATAACTGATAACATGAGTGACTATATCTGACAGTCCTGAATCAGATGGAACTAGCTAACTTCCGTATTGTATTTGAGTTAACTATATATGACAGTCTAGATTTTGTAATATGAAACTATGGGAAATAGTCATCTTACCGACATACCCCAAATGATGCATTATAGCTGAATTGGGGTCCAATTTGTGCCCTGATTAGAAGGTTGTCAATATCGCACCACTGGTAGGTACAATATATGAGTGACCCTCGTCTAGCAGGTTATTCTAATGAGTATGGTAGGAACCCTCAGCTAGCAGATCAATCCACCTTATCTACCCTCAACTAGCAGGTATGATGTCTCAACCTACGCTGACTATGTAGTTCAGGAATGCAAGGATTGCTTCTAAGAATCACACCCGCTGCTGGCAGGTGAGTTCCTATCCTTTGGTTCATACAGTGCTAATTTCTACTCCCATCTAAATATACACTGAACATGATTAACTAATCTAAACATGGACTAAGTTTACTAAATTCCATTGACTGATAGAATACTACTGATATCTGATAACTGACTGAGTTCGTTAGATTACTGAGGTTACTCAATTACTGAGCTTTCCTGAGTCACATGATTAACTGAGTTCTATGGATCTTGGCTTGGTTGAGGATATCATGAAAACATGACACTAGCTCTAGGTATACAACTAAATTATCAGGTATAAGTACCCCAGGACTCGATGGAAAGAAACTGACAAAGCATGACTTTATTGAATACTTGACCAACATCGAAATCTATAATTCATTTATTGAGGCAATTCATCAAACATGTGATATGCATAAGCTTGTACATAGATGGGTATTTCATAAGATCATACTAGTTGGGCATTTTTTTTCCTTCACATAGGTATTTAATCAAACACATGGTAGGCATAGTATATGTAGACAACATTATATAACAAATAAACATCATGATTCAACTCTAATTTCATCATCCAAGGGTTTAATCATAGGTCAACATAAATCTACCTTTTTACTAATCAATTTCATATAAAATTTATCACCCAACATAGATTAGAATTCAATTGGTCATTATCAACATGAACAAAAGCAACCCAACATGAAATTCATAAAAAAATCCATACAATTGAACTTTGAAAAGAGATTCTTGGGCTTCATGGATGAAAGGAATCCATGAATGAACACTATGCATATCTGGTTTGAGTTTCTTGAAGTTCTTAAACTTGAAGAATTTGAATCTCTTAGTTCTTGAAGAACATTTGGATTTAGTTCTTGGGGATTAAGCTTAGAGGAAAAACCCTAATTTTGTTATTGTAGATGGATAATGAATTTTTGAGCTTTGGTCGGATATAACTAGGTATATAAATAGGTGATAAAAAACCTTAAAAGCCCCTTTATAAATGGCTTTAAAATAACTAAATCGAACATACGACGGTTGGTGCGATGGTCCATCGCTGTGTCGACGGTCCATCGGATTGACCGTCGCACTGGGACCAGAACTAGAACTTACTGCCTTGGTGCAATGGTGGGGTTTGATGGTCCGTTGCTGGGTCGACGATTCATCGGTCCTGACCGTCACTTCTAGGCAGAATACGGCCTCATTATTTCTCTTGTGATGGCCTGAGTGACGGTTCGTCACTAGTTCGATGATCTGTCGACCTGGGCTGTCTATCTAGGACAGAAGGTAGTCATACTGCCTCAGTGTCATAGTCATAGGTGATGGTCCATCGCTAGTCTGATGGTTTGTCGGCCTCACTATCTTACCTGGGTGATTTTACTGCCTTCTATATTTTGGCCATAACTTTCTCTTCTAATGTCGGATTTTGATGAAATTGGTATCCATGGATTCATCTTAAAAGTGAAAATCATAAAAATACCATGTGTACAAAAGTGGATTCATCTTTCAAAGAAAACTTCTAACATTCTTGGGACAATTTCAAGCTAAGAAAAAGTACGGGGTATACAAATACGAACTTACTTGCTTTAGGGTTCTCAGTCTAACCAGTCTTATTCAAGGATGAATGTTCCCAAAGGGGAGATAATGTAACACCCTATATTATTGGGCTAGAATTCAAAACATTTTTCCTATGCGTTTAGCCTTGAACCCAATTATTCTATGTATATGTATGTGTGATTATCAAATATATGGTGTGGTAATATATTTGTGTATTGATCGAGGTCATAATACCCTCCTAACTCAAAGATGAGTTGAGGACTTTTATATTGATAGAGCTTTGACGAATATGCCAGCCAGGGTCCACTTTAGATGAGTGTATATCCTAGAATATATTGATTCAAGTATCCTACTATATACCAAATATAAGGCCTTTGAGTTTTCTTTCCAATGTATCTTGTTTCACCTTAATCCAACATCGAAGTGGGAAGTTATGCCCATTTTACCTTAGCATTTCCATCTGTCATCAAGGTGACGACTAGGCTGATAGGCGATCAACTTATTGAAAAGCCATCATCCAAGTCATCAACCTTAGGCAGAATCATTGAAGAAGGTGATGACTAGGCTGATAGGCTATCAAACAGTTGACAAGCCATTGGCTAAAGTGGCCAACCTTAGGTAGTAACTCTGAAGGAGTTGACAACTAGGCCGATAGGCTATCAACCAGTTGATAAGACATCAAACAAGTCATCACCTATAACCATAACATGAAATGGAATTGATGACTAGGCTGATAGGCTATCAACTAATTGACAAGGGTTCAGCCAAGTAAAGAAATTCTTGATATTTTGATTTACTTTCATAGGGGTATTTTGGTCTTTTCCTCATCTCAAACCCTACCCCCATGACTTAAAGCATCATTAGGTGTTATTAACCATTACTTATCAATTTTAAATGACATTAATCCTCTCCAATCTCAAGAATAATATGATTAGGGTTTCTTCCCAAGAACAAGAAATTCAAGTTTTCTCTTTACAAGAATTCAAGCTTACAAGTTCAAGAAAATTTTCAAGAAACATCAAGAATAGGGTTTCCTTCACAAGTTCATTATTCAAGTCCCAAGATTCAGGCTTTCTTCACAAGTTAAGAAAATTAAGGTATGTGGGGTTTATGAGTAAGGATATTCTTTCATCCTTGTGCCCAAAACTTATTTTAAAATTAAAGTTACAAGATTTGCAATTAGGGTTCATACCCAATTTATCTTGTTTTGAATTTATGGATTTATAAAGTGATTGAAGTATTAAAGTGCATATTTGTCTTGACTTAAAGAATTCACTTTTATGATTTGAACACCATAAGAATTATTTGAAACATTGATTAAAGATTTTCAATTGAGTTTTTCGCATGATATTGTGTTACAAGTTATATGAAAGAAAGCATGAGATTCAAAGGCTTTAAGTGCATCTAGACTATATATGCTCGTGTTTTGATTTATATGTTTCATAATATGATTTGATTTCATTATCTTGACTGAAATTATATAAGCATTTCAAGAAGATTATTGAGCATGAAGTTTTGTTATTAATTTCAAAAAATTAAGTATATATTATAAGTCCTAAGTACAAGTTTTGAGATTTTTGTAAAATTATAATCTTAAGCTCCTTTGGTAAGTTTATACAAAAATTTAAAGTAGAGATTGATCTTTTGATCTTAAGATAAGATGTGGAATCCACATTTGTTCGTTTTGATTATAATTTAAAGCGAAGAGAAGCATAACTGGATTTCATTATAAACCCTTGTGAGATTTTAAGGTAGATTTGCTGATGTATGATAATATAAGTAATATGGGAGTAGTATTTAGCACCGAGTTGGGTATGAGTACAAGGTCACATGCCTCAGAACTATGTGCCACCATAGATTTAAGTTCCATTGTGGGTTAAGAATGGTGATCACTCAAGTTAAGGTTCTATTCTGATGGTAAGGGTAGAACAACTTTCCTCAACGTGGGTAAGACATTGGACTCCATGATAGCTTACATGGTTTATGTCGGTTAGAAGAACCTCCCAAAAAGATGGAACAAAAAGTAAAGCTTTTAGAAAAACCACCCAAAAAAATAGAACAAAAAGTAATGCTTTTAGAAACTAAGTGTTATGGATCACAGAGTTTATACTTGTGCTTCATTATTCATGTTTATTCTTTTGTCATCGTCATTTTATTCAAGACCAGGGTGAGTCATCTACACTTAGCTTGCATTGGTTTGAAAGTGTAATAATATATTGAGTTATTGTTTTATTTATGCATTTACCCCCATATACTCAGGACATTCCAGAAGTACTGACCCACATATATGTCTATGTGCTACATTGTCTTATAATGTAGGTACCAGTTGTAGCCCACACATCATAATCAGACAGTGTGCAGATTCTAGTCAGCAGGTGAAGAGTCCTTTAGATTCGAGGGCTCGAGTTAATCATAGTTCGAGTAGCATCTTGTTTCCTTTATTCAGTCATACTGAATAGGGATAGCTGGGGGTCACGTCCGGTTACCTATAGTCAATATTAGTAGAGTCTTCATAAATAGTCAGTAGAGTTGATGTATTTGATTCCAATTTCATTTTGTATAACCAGAGTTATAATTATTTTAAATAGTTCTGTATTGAATATGTTTAACTAAAGATATCTCTTTCTCACTTTACGCCAGTTTTATGTAATTAAATCAGTAGCTTAAGTAATATGCCAGTACAAGGGTTAACTTAGGATCACTTGTGGCCTTAAGCACCGTGTGACGTCTAGGGTGTAGTCTCGGGGTGTGACAAATAAATAGAGTGAGACAAGCAATCATCATAATGATGTAAAAGAAAATAGGTCAAAGAGAAATAAAAACAAAATCCGAACACCAGTCCTTTCATTAAACTACAATATGAACTACATCTGAACAACAATAACATAAATATATCGAACTAAGCATACCCAAAAAAGATAAGACATAGGAAGTACTGGATCAAAAGAGACTAAGATGAAGGGGCAGAGGAGGCTAGTAGAACAGGTGAAATCAGTTATGTCAATATACAAATAGCCTTAGCATTCTATGTTCTTTCACGTGCAAGATCCTCTTTTCAAGTCTGGATTCTAGCCTGAATAACCCCTCTCTCTTGAGCTTGAACAACTTGAACCTCCTCCAACTCTGCAGTCTTGTCAGCCAAGGCATTCCTCAATCTTTGTAGTGGTGTGTCCTCCCTGCGTATTGAACCAAGTAGAGCAGCATCACCTAACCAAGAACATCCTTGGTAGTCTGAAATGACCATAATTTGAAAATAACATAAAAATCCTAAAATAATGGGGACAACCAAAATCCACAGGGAAAATCATGTCCCATTTCATTCATAAGAATCACATGCTACATATGTTTAATGATAAGACTAGGCAAATTCATCTTGACCTCAGTGTTAAGAAGTTGCATAAGAATAAGGTCTAAATAGTTTGCCTATGGTCCAAATAGTTTACCTCAGTGCATCTTTTTATAGGTGGTGTGATCATCTCATAAACCACGTTAAAGAATAGCTAATCAAGAGGAGACATTTCCCTCTTATGATTATAGCTGTGTTGGAAAATATTTGGATTTCTAGAGAACTTTCTAGTACTGGCCAAGGAAGACTCCATATTATCCAAAGGAGGACACTTGAACTTGACATAGTGATCCCATCCCCTAAGAGGAACATCAAGAATATGAGCCATATCCTCAGCCAGAAATATGATTGTCACATGTCGCACAATAGTAATAATTCAGGCCTACTCTCAAAGTCATTAGTATAATAACCATAAACCTCAGGTCATCCAAACTTTCATTGGGTATCACGTTGAAGAAACTGGTGAGACCAACCTCAAACCTTAAGTTTAGAGAGGAGAACAGTCATATCAGTCCACCAAAGACTATTACAACCCTACATCTGATAAACGATTTTTTTTCAAATGCAAAATATGTTGTAGTTTAGGATCTGAAGATTTAGAAGTCTCATCTTAAATAGCAGATCATTGCGTGTATGTTTAGAATTAGAATCATTGGCTGGAAAAGGTATAGAAACCTAGTTCAAGGAGCGAGAAATTAAGATGGATTTCAACTTAGATGATGACTTAGAGTAAGGGAAAGGTTTCTTATTTGGTTTAGACTTTGAGGACTGAGAAGGATTGGAAGGACGAAAAGAGAAAAATTTAGGAATAGATCATTTGACAATACTTCATCCTTGAACTTTGTGAAGAAGAAAGTCATTATCATATAGAATATCAGTTGAAGGAGGAGGGGTAGATATGGATGAATTTTTTTTCTTACTAGCCTGAAGGGCTTATGCAAGAGTTTCATCCTCTTTGCGCTTGCAATGTCTGGTATGAGGATTATGAACTAGAATATGAGGAGTTGGTTCAAATGAAGGTTCTTCATCAGGAGTAAGAACAGAGGCTCTAGATTATTTCTTAATACAAGATCTGACCGTTTTAGGAACCATAATTTCTAAGAGAGTCTCTTCACCATGAAGAACTTGAAGAGGGATTACATCTGGGTCATCGAAAGAGGGGAATTATTTGCAAGAAGGCCACTTACGAAAGAGGCAAGCATCTCTTTGAACTCGTTTCATGCTCTAAAATCTTACATTTTAATTTAAGGTTAAAGAGGAATATTCGGAGGTTGCTCTATGGTTTCTTCAATATGGATTAAAATTTCTTGGGGGTTTTGGGGAGACTCATTAGACACAGAAGGAGTGTTTGAAGGAGAAGAGAAAGCCATTATAGAGATGAGTTTCTTGTTTTTGATTCTATGAGAAGAGTGTTTGGTGAAGAGAAGAAAATGATGATCGACAAATTTATAAAAACAGAAAGAGAAGATAAAATGTGAAGAGGTAAAACTGTTGAAGCATATGTGAACAAATGGAAGAAGGTGATTTGACACAGATGTGAAAGCGGTGGAAGTTTTTTTGAAAGGATAAGGACTTTTGATTTTTTGGCAGTTAAATAAGGGGAAGAACCAAGAGAGTAGGACAATATAAGAAATATGAAAGCTTAGTTTTTCCACCGTTTAATATTATTAACCATAATTCAATATGAGTATACCTTCATAAGATAAATCTCCTGGTCTCTAGTGCCAGCATGTACTCAATTGAACTTGTACATTCTAAAAATATAGTTATGAGAAAGGTCATCAACCTAGATTTAACACACACAACTAAATGTGCAAGACTGAAAGGAATAACAATTTAGCTAATATTTTGAAGAAACATATAATCTTGCTAATCATTAAGAGAGTCTTATAAAATCTTAATCGTCCCCAAGTCTAACTTATTCTTTTCAAAATATTTCCTACTTAATGCCTTGATAAAAATTTCAGCAATTTGATCTTCGTAGAACAAAACATAATTGATATATGACCTTTTACAAAATTATCTCTAAGAAAATGGTGTCTAATATCAATATTTTTAGTTCTTTTATGTTGAATTGAAATTTATCTATGTTGATAGCACTAGTGTTGTCACAAAAAATTGGAACACAACCGACATCCATACCAAAATCCTTTTATTATTGCTTAATCTATAGTAATTATGCACAACAGGATCTAATAGCAACATATTCAGCCTCAACAATGGACAAGGCTACAGAATTTTTTTTTGGTGGACCAGGATATCAGACATGATCGAAGTAAGTGAACCATACTTATGGTGCTTTTTAAGTCCACTAGAAAACCTGAATAGTCAGTATATGCATAGCCTACCAACTTGAAATTGCTTCTTTTAAGAAACCAAAGGCCTAGTTCAGTAGTTCCTTTAAGAAATCTCAATATCCTTTCGATAGTCTTTAGATGAAACTCCTTAGAATTTGCTTGAAACATTGCACATAAGCCAATACTGAAGATAATCTCAGGTCTACTTGAAGTAGATACAAGAGAGACCTAGTCATTCCTCTGTACAACTTTTGTTCCATAGATAAACCTATTTCATCCATGTCCAATTTTGTGGTAGTTGCAATGACAGTGCTTATCTCCTTGGTTTCCTCCGTAGAGAATCTCTTGGGTAGTTTCTTCATATACTTTTACTGATGAATCAGTGTTTCAATAGGTGTTTATTTGATTTACAATATGAGAAAGAAGTTGAGTTCTCCCATCATGATTATCTCAAATTCATTAATCATGGATTTCAAAAAATCATAAGTCATGTTGACATCAATTGAGCCAAAAATAATTTCATCCACATAGAATTGTACAATCAACAAATCTGTGCCATTAGTTATCAAAAATAGAGTATTGTTAATTGTACCTTTTATGGTCCCATACTCCAGGAGAAATTTTGTTAATTTTTCATACCAAGCCCTTGGAGCTTGTTTCATCCCATATAAGGCTTTGTCAAGCTTGTACAAATGATCAGGAAACTCAACATTTTCAAACCCTGGTGGTTGCTTCAAATATACTTCCTTTTTTAGATACCATTTAGGAATAAACTCTTCATATGCATTAGATAAATAATAAGTTCCTTGAAGGAAGAAAAAGCTACAAGGATCCTAATTGCTTCAAGTATTGCCACATGAGCAAATGTCTCATCATAGGATATACCTTCATCCTGATTGTATCCTTGGACCGACAACCTTGCCTTGTTCCTTATAACTGATCCATATTTATACACTTTATTTTTAAATTCCTACTTAGTTTGAATCATAGTTCTGTCATGTAGTGATGAAACCAACTGCCATACCTTACTTCTCTTAAACGGTGGAGTTTTTCTTGCATAGCAATATCCAATCTGTATCAAAAAGTGTTGCATTCACCTTTTTGGGTATGATTAGTGATAGAATGGCGTCGAACGTATACAATTTCTTCAATCTTAATCTAGTGATGATTCCAGAAGTAAGATCAGTAAGAAAATGCTCAACTGGATGAGATCCTTGATACTTGTATCTTTTAGGCACCATTCCATATGAGCTACTAGGAGCATTGGTAGTGGCTTGAACTAAAGTTATTAGTGATTTAGTTCACCTTATAAATATGGCCCCAGTCTGATCTTTAGTTGGACCGGGTGGTGCAAACTGTTCCTGTGACTAGTTTTCAATCTCACTTTCATCATGCATATTAGTCTCAACACAAGAGTCATCACAAAAAACATGCACACACTCTTTAGCATATTTTGTTCTTTTATCTAGGATCCTATAATCTTTACTATGGTGAGAATATCCCAAGAAAATTCCCTCATCACTCTTTGCATCAAATTTTCAAATCAACTTTTTCATTATTAAAAATGAAAGATTTGCAATCAAAAGTCCTAAAATGAGAAATATTAGGTAATCTACCTTTGAGTAATTCCTAAGGAGTCTTCTCAAGGATGGGCCTAACCATGCATCTATTCACAATGTAAAGAGCAGTGCTTATGGCCTTCGCCTAAAGATTCTGTCACGAACCGAACTAAGGCCTGGCCACGACAAAGTCCACCAAGGACCAGAGACCACCCCTTTGCTTAGTCAAATAGAACACAACACACCTAGAAGCAGATGAATTTCAAATATATAAAAAGCTAGAGAATCAGATAACTCAAAAGTACTTAAAGATGTTCAACAACTCCTAATCCACAATAATCCACAAAGCCTCTACTAATCCAAAGACAACCTAAATCAGGACATGCCCCCGACCATATCCATAAAGAAGATTCCGAAGCAAAATAGTCTATGACGTAAACTAATCCAAAAAGTAATAGGCCTTCTAGAAGAAGGAGGGTCACCACTTCAAGCTGAATAACGAGCAACCCAGAACCCAACTATCACTAAGTAAGAGAAGTAGAAGTGTCTCCATTCCCTGCATGGCGTATGGATAAAACATCCGGAGACGGTTAGTGGGATGAGCACTAGCATATAAATTAGTAAAGGGATAAAGTAATTCCATGATCAAAAATTTCAAAATCATTCAAAGAAAATGCACATAATCATATACATGTATATATATATTTATCATACTAGAATAGGGAACAACGTTTAACATGCAAGTAAAATATTAGCCTGGACTATGTATCTTAAACGTCAAAAAAAGGCACACATAGGCGATATGGGTTCAGGTTCCCCTACTGAAAGACCCCAATGCATGTTAGACACATGTACCGAGGTATCAAGGATGACCAGGGAATTCCCCGACCCCGTGTCAATCAACGATACAAATATATTAATATTATGAACCATGCGCACAGTCATTGAGACCAACCCTCATATCAGCAAACATGAGTTTCCAGTGTCAGTCCCTCGGTACCTCCACCTTTATAGCTTAGATACATAACCCCTATTAAGCCTAATTTAGACCAGTTTCACATAACCTATTCATTTAACCAAGGAATTATACATTAAGGCATCATAGGTATCATCATACTATTTCACTAGCAAGCTCATAATTATGCAATTACAATTCCATTAACTTGGGGGAATGCCTCAACCCTCTCTATTCATTAAGTTAAGTTGGAGGAATTCCTAGACCGCTTTTAGTTTATCAAATCAAATTAGGGGAATGCCTCGACACCCCTTTTTTCATGAAATCAAAGCATAGCCAATAAGGCCTTCAAAATCCATGTTTCTAGTTTAAATATTTATGCAATGAAAATAGTATAGGTAAGTAAGTCAAACCATGTGACAATCCATATTTCAAAACAAATTTCACAAGTGGGTTGAGGGAACACAATTATTCAAAACCAATTTCAAGTCCAAATACATCAATTTAGGGGAAAACGTCGACCCCCATTCCGATTCCCATACCCATGCATCCAACAACAACAACAACAACAACAAACCCAGTGTATTCCCACTTTGTGGGGTCTGGGGGGGGTAAGATGTACGCAGTCCATACCTCTACCTCTGATGAAGTAGAAAGGCTGTTTCCGAAAGACCCCCGGCTCAAGTTACGAGATATCAAACAAACACATAGTAAAGCACAGAAGCAGATGACATAACATAGATACTGCAGCCATAAGGAATATAAAACAGAGTAAAGCAGGAATGCAGGAATATAAAGCAGAGGAAAGCACACAGATTCGTAACAAACATAGAACACGGAACACGGAACAGAACATTGAATACGGAATCATACCAGGAATACACCCCCACCAATTACCTCCCTACATTAGCGACCCGAACAGGCCCTAATCCTCTGCCGTAATTCGCGTCTTCCAGACCTTCCTATCTAGGGTCATGTCCTCGGTAAGCTGTAACTGTTCCATGTCCCGCCTAATCACCTCACCCCAGTACTTCTTCGGTCTACCCCTACCCCGTCTAAAACCATCCAACGCTAGCCTCTCACACCTACGGACCGGGGCATCCATGCCCCTCCTCTTCACGTGTCCGAACCATCTCAATCGTGCTTCCCGCATCTTACACTCCACTGAAGTCACCCCAACCTTCTCCCGGATAGTCTCATTCCGAGCTCTATCCCTTCGGGTCAGTCCACACATCCAGCGCAACATCCGCATTTCTGCCACCTTCATTCTTTGGGTGTGGGAGTTCTTAACTGGCCAACACTCCGCTCCATACAGCAAGGCCGGACGGACTACCACCCTATAGAATTTACCTTTAAGCTTGGGCGGCACCTTCTTATCACACAGCACCCCCGATGCAAGTTTCCACTTCATCCATCCCGCCCCGATACGGTGCGAGACATCCTCGTCAATCTCACCGTTACTCTGGATCACGGACCCGAGGTACTTGAACTTATCCCTTTTCTTTACCTCCTGCGCTTCTAGCCTCACCACTACCTCATTCTCTCGCCTTACGTCATTAAACTTACATTCCACATACTCTGTCTTGGTTCTGCTCACCCTGAACCCTTTAGACTCCAGAGTTTGCCTCCACAGCTCTAATTTGTCGTTCACACCCCCTCGCGTCTCATCTATCAGGACTACATCGTCTGCAAAAAGCATACACCACGGCACCTCCCCTTGGATACGCCGCGTTAACACATCCATTACTAGCGCAAACAAAAAGGGACTAAGAGTAGATCCCTGATGCAATCCTGTCAGGACAGTGAAATGCTCTGAGTCTCCTCCCGCCGTCCTCACCTGGGTTTTCGCTCCCTCATACATATCCTTAATTACTCTGCTATATGCCTGCGGTACTCCACTCACCTCCAAGCATCTCCAAAGCACCTCCCTGGGGACTTTGTCGTACGCCTTTTCTAGGTCGATGAACACCATGTGCAAATCCTTCTTCCTTTCCCTATATTGCTCCACCAACCGCCGTACCAGGTGAATTGCCTCCGTCGTCGAGCGGCCGGGCATAAATCCGAACTGATTTTCCGAGATAGACACTATCCGTCTCAGCCTCACCTCGACCACTCTCTCCCAGATCTTCATAGAGTGACTCAGTAACTTAATCCCACTCTCTCCCATACCCATGCATCCACTTTGTTCAAAAACCATTCATAAAGTATAAAAATTACACATAAAACCAAAGAAATCCAATTTAAGAACATTCATTCCAAAACCCTCAAACCCATATCCATAAACCACAATTAAATCACATGAATAACAATTTAAATACATGCTTTCAATAAAATAAGTTTTGGGGAAGAGTAACATGCCTAAAAGTATCACAATTATGGAGAGAACCCACTCTTTGGAAGCTCTAGTGCCAATTTCTTACAAACCTGAGGTACTCTTGTCTTTGGGGTTTTTGAGAGAGAAGAGACGTGTTTGATAGGTTAAAATGTTGAAAATAACCCCTTTTGGGGGAAAGAAGGAACTGAAAATACCCCTGCTTAAATATGTTAAAAGTTGTCGCCTAATCATTATGGGTTACCTTAGGACTCATATCTATGGGAAATGAGTCATTCCTTTGACTAGTAGTCAAGACAATGTCTCTAGACATTCACACTATTAACCCTACAAGTACATTATATGACTCATTAAGTTACCTTATGACTCGTACCCTGTGACTCATACATAGACCTTGCGACTCATAAGGTCGTAGTCGTAATTACTGGGCACCTATACTATGTTGCTTACTAGAGCAAGCTACGACTCGTTAGGAGTCTTCACAACTTATTATATCTAGTCATCACCAAGCTAGAAGCTAGGTCAGTCTTGGCACACTACAATTGGGTCCTACGACCCGTATAGACACCCTACGACTCATACAGTGAGTCCTGGGAAGTAAGCTTAAAAGTCAATAAATTTACAACGATCAAAAATATGGTGTGTTATATTTTACCCCCAGGTTCATTCATCCCCGAATGATGATTCAAGTTATTCATTAGGAAGATTGTAAGATAGAAACTCAACCACACTTTCCTTTAACAAAGTCAGAAAACAAAGAGATTAAGGAAATGAATACCCTCGGCACGATTGTCTAATCCAAGGAACAAGAACGAATATTTGGACCTCATATCCTTTCCAGCTTCCCAAGAAGTTTCGTCCACCACAAATAAAGCACCTAGTAACCCGTACATATAACCATGCTTCTCTACTTTGCTTTTAGCTATGAACCCAACATTATACCATTTCAATTTCCTAATTCTCTCCCCCTTCCCTGAAAATACATAACTACGAGGGCCTGAGTATAACTTTATATTCCTTCTATGTTGAAACCTAAATCAGAATTGAAAGTGCTAGCATAGGCTATGGGACACTATACTTTACACTCCGCCAATAATAGTATCCTAACTTTTCTTACTATTGTAAGGGATTCACCATATCTCCCTTTCTTATCTGTTTCACATAACAAAAGTCCCTCTTACCCTTCCATCTTCATCTATGGCCTTAGCTCGAGTAGTCACCCATAAAATTTCACATCAGAGAACATTCACTCCCCTAACTATATCACTACTACACTTCCATATCCGCTACCATACTTCTAAAAAAGAGGGTCACTATGGAACTAGAGTACAAGCCTCCAGGATGGGAGGGTTACTTCTCAACTATGACCCCCATCAGTCATACCACTCAAGGTGAGACCCGTGAAAAGAGATACGGTACTCTAGACATGGAATATTTCATAAAAACCATCTAGGTCATAAATAGAGGGCTGCTCTAGCATAAGCATATCATAGCATAAGTCCTTCGAACTAGCCATGATGAGGAATGCGAGTGCATATATTATGGGTCGTATAACATAAAATCAAGATTTATATATATTAAAGAAATAAAGAAAGGATTACCGCTTGAAACGATTGATTTTTGAAACAAAGCATACCATGAGACATGAGTTCATAGATCATAAGTGTCATAACATAGAGGTTCAAAAGTTTGAAGCTTGGATTTCTAAGAACCATTATTGCTTCTATTTTAGGGGTTGGAGCACAAACATATGTGGCATAGAGAATGTGGACATAAGGCAGTGGAACTATAGAATACTTACAAAATTGGTATAATGCCCTCTTAACCAAAATAGGAGAAAATCTCTAGAATAGGAGTAAATTTACCATGACTCTTCCCTGAAACTCCCCACTAGGACAAATATTCAAGATCAACCTTAGTTCACTATCTCATTAAACCTATAAGCACAATACTCTGCTCTAAGGGGTATCACCACGTACATGTACTAGGTACACAAGGCACTTGCATAATTAAAACCTTATCTAACAAGATGCTGCCTAGGGTCCAACATATTCTTATAAACCCAGTGCTCTTATTCATCTAATAACTTAACCCCATTTCATCTCTTTAACTCTAAACTTCCGGCGTATATAAAAAAATTACTCACTCCAATATTTCCTCACTTTTTAACCTAATCTCTTACACACATCCCATCAAGCCTACAAATTTAATCCCGCAAATCTTGCATCGCGATCCTTAAGCTAGCATTTTTTTCAGCATAATCAATATCTAAGGTTCAAACTTAGGGTCTAGCAAAAATCACACACCACTAATGAAGTACCTCATATAATATACTAGTCCACCCCAAAAGAGGTAGCCTTAAATTCCTTATTCAACCGCCAATAATCTATACATATCTGGAGGAAACCATCTTTCTTATTCACTAAGAGAATAAGAGCACCCCACTCAGAAACACTAAGGAGGATAAACCCTTATCACAAAGGTCCTTTAATTGATCCTTAAATTCATTCAACCTATTCGGATCCATTCTATAGGGAGGGATAGAGATATAATATCTATCTAAGAGAAGATCAATTCCAAAGCCAATTTCCCTATTGGGAGGAATACCGGGAAGATCATCAGTGAAAACCTCAAGAAATTCATTAGCCAAGAAAATAGATTATAAAGAAGGACCCTCTGAGTTAGAATCTTTAAAATAGATCAAACGGTAAGGACAACCCTTAGAAATTAGCTTCCGAGCTCCAAGATATGAAATAGATCTTCCCTTAGGCACAAAGAAACTCCCTTCCTATTCTATAATCGGTTCTTTAGGAAATTCGAAAATGACCTTATGGGTCCAACAATCTAGAGAGGCATAGCACAAATAGATATAATCCATCCTCAAAATTACGCCAAAATCAACCACATCTAACTCTATAAAGTCCACTAAGGTTTTCCTACCCCAGATACATACCACACAACCCCTATAAACCCTTTTAGTCACAATAGAAGCACCCACCAGGGTAGACACAGAGAAGGGATAAAAAATACACTCAAGACCAAAACCAAAATAAATAGCTATATAAGGGGTCACATAAGATATAGTAGACCCCAAATCAAGTAAATAGTACACATCGTGAAAGAAGAGTTTTAGCGTACCTGTAATGACATCAGGAGAGGCCTCAGAGTCCTGACAATTGACAAGAATATAAAGATAACTTTGACAAGTTTCGGTATAAGGGTAGCACCCTTTAGTGCAAAAATGGAAGAAGTAGCAACGGGAACCTTATTGGCTCCAGTAGTGTAGCTACACGTGACCAAGATGACCACACCTATAACACCGATTGCTCCCCTCAACATATTGGCCATAATGTAACTAACCACAAAATTAATAAGAAACATTCCTAAATGCCTTATATCCACTCTCTTATAAGTGTGGCATGCTACACACCCATAAGAAAGACTCTATTCAACACAGATTTATGGACATCCAATGATACCTAAACTAGGCTTTAATACCGACTTTTTCATGACCCAAACTAGGTCCTAGCCATCATGGGTATATCTAGTCCAACGAGGATAGGAGACCATCCCCTTTGCCTTGTCAAACAAAACACAATACACCTATCAGCGAATTCTAAACATATAAAAAGATAGAGAATCAGATAACTCAAAAGTACTTAAAGATGTTCAACAACTTCCAATCCACAGTAATCTATAAAGCCTCTACTAATCCAAAGAAAACCTAATTTGGGACATTCCCCGAATGATAGGCCAAAAGAAGAGTCCAAAGAAAAATAGTCTATGATGTAAACTAGATCGAGAAGTAATAGGCCTTTTGAAAGAAAGAGGCTCACCACTTCAAGATGACTCACGGGTAACCCAGAATGCACCTCTCATTGCGCAAAAGAAGTAGAAGTATCCCTGTTCCCTGCATCGCATGGGGATACATCACTCGGAGATAGTTAGTGGGATGAGAACTAGAATATAACTTAAGGAAGGGATAAAGTAATGCCATGATCAAACATTTCAATGTCATTCAAAGACAATGCACATAATCATATATATATATATATATATATATATACATATATATATATATACATACATATATATATACATATATATATATATATACATATATATATATATACATATATACATATATACATATATATATATATGTATCATTCTGAAATAGGTAACAAGGTTTAAAATGCAAGTAAAATATTAGCCTAGACTATGTAACTCAATTGTCATTAAAAGGCTCCCATGAGTGGTATAAGTTCAGCTCTCCCCTGAAGAGCCCCAGTGCGTGTTAGTTGTACGTACTGGAGGTATCAAATAATACCAGGGAATGCCCCAACCCTACGTCAATCTAGGATACAAATATATTAAGAGTATGAACCATGCACATAGTCATTGAAACCAACCCTCACGTCGACAAATATGAGTTTTCAATGTTAATCCTTCGGAACCTCCACCTACATAGTTTAGCTACATAACTCCCATTAAGACCAATTAAAAATACTTTCATATAAATCATTTATTTAACTAAGGAATTATACATTAAGGCACATCACACATATTACCATACTATTTTGCTTGCAAGCTCATAATTATGCCATTATAATTCCATTAACTTGGGGAAATGTATCGATCCCCTTTGTTCATTAAGTTAAGTTAGAGGAATGCCTTAAAGTCCTTTAGTTTATCAAATCAAATTGGGGGAATGCCTTGACCCCCTTTGTTCAATAAGTTAAGTTGGAGGAATGCCTCGACCTCCTTTAGTTTACCAAATAAAATTGGGGAAATGTCTCGACTCCCGTTGTTCATTAAATCAAAACATAGCCAACAAGGCCTTTAAAATCCATGTTTATAGTTTAAAAATATATACAATGCAATAGTATAGGTAAGTAAGTTAAAGAATATGAAAATCCATATTTCAAAACCAATTTTAGAAGTGGGTTGAGGGACATAATTATTTAAATCTAATTTCAAGTCCAAAAATAATAAATTTGGAGGAATACCTCAACCCCCATTCCAATTCCCATACCCATACATCCAATTCATTTAAAAACCATTGATAAAGTATAAACATTGCATATAAAACCATGGGAATCTAATTTAAGAATATTCATTCCAAAACCCTCAAACCCGTATTGATAAACTATAATTAAATCGCATGAATAACAATTTAAATACATGTTTTTAATAAAATATGCTTTGGGTCAGAGAAACATACCTGAAAGTATCATAATTATGTAGAGAACCCTCCTCTTGGAAGTTCTAATGTCAAAATTTTGTAAACCCTAGGTGCTCTTGACTTTGGGGATTTTAAGAGAGAAGAGATGTGTTTTATATGTTAACATGTTAAAAATAATCCCTTTTTGGTGTTTTATGGGCATGAGGTCTAAGTAGGGAAAGAGGTAATTGAAAAAAATTCCCTCACTTAAATATGCTGAAAGTTGCCGCCAGTCGTTATGGGTCACCTTACGACTGATAACGACAAGATATAAGTTGTTCATTTGACTCGTAGTCAAAATAGTGTCTCTAGGCATCCAAACTTTTGACCCTAAGAGTTTAGTATACCATTCATCAAGTTTCCTTATGACTCATACCCTATGAATCATACATGAACCTTACTACTCGTAAAGTCCTAGTTGTAATGACCTAGGCACCTACAATAGGTTGCTTACGAAAGCATGCTATGACTCATTAGTATTCGTCATGACTTGTTACATCTAGTCAGTATCAAGGAAAAAGTTAGGTAAGTCTTTACTGGTCACACTATGATTGGGTCCTATGACCCGTATAGACACCCTATAACTCATACAGTGAGTTATAGTCTCGGCAGTATGCTCAAAAGTCAAGAAATTCTTAAGGAACAAAAATCTGGGGTGTTACAGATTCTTTGAAAGATTTCCTACAAGCGTCATTGTTCGAGCCATATCTTCCAAGGTCCTATTTTTTCTTTATACTACTCCATTTTGTTGTGGAGTTTTAGGAGTAGCGAAATTATGATCTATTCCACTTGTTGAACAAAATTCCAAAAACTTTGCATTTTCTAATTCAATTTCATGGTTAGATCTTATGGAAATTAGGGAGGTACCCAACTTATTTTCTATTTTAATAATGAAGATTGAAAATACATCAAAAGCATCCTCCTTAGAAGCAAAAAATAGTGTCTAGGTGAACATGGAACAAGCATCAGTTATTACATAAAAATGCATCTTTTCTCTTCTTATTTGTACCTTCATTGTTCCATAAAGGTCCGTGTTGACCAAGTCAAGGCATTGGTTGTGATGATATGGTTCTTAGTTTTGAAGGATGAACTTACCTACTTCCCCCTTACACATACACTATAAACTTTTTCTTCTTTGAACTTAGTTTTTGGAAAGACCACCACCATATCCTTAGAATCTAGATTGTTCATTTGTATCAGACTTGCATGTCTAAGCTATTTGTGCCAGTTGATCTAACGAAAGAAATGTTGGCTTTCACGGAGGGGGTCATTTTCAATTGCACTTAGGCATGTTAACTGTAACACCCCGAGTCTGCACCCAGGACATCACATGGTGCTTACAACCCCGGAGGATCACAAGCTAACCCATGACAGGTACCTATTGTGAGCACTGAATAATAAAATTGAAAGTATAACTGAAAATGCCATAAGGTTCTCAAAATACTAAAATAAATACTGAGTGTAATGATAATAAAATCTAAAAAATTACACATCTAATTGTGATAGACTGAAATCCTCTATCTATCTAAATATAGAGTTGATGGGACAAACTCCCAACTAACTCTGACTGAAATAAATGCTGAGCTAATTGAAATACTGATATAGATAAACTCTATCCACAAAACATGAGGACTCACCACTAAATCTGCTGCTGATGGCCTAAACTACTAAGTACAGTCGGGACCCTGAGTATTTGAACCTATGATATGAGACATCATAGCACAAATAAAGAGTATACGTTAGTACGTGGAATGTATTGGTATGATAAGTGAGGTAGGATGATATACATGGGTTCATATACATGAGATGATAACTAGATTACTAAATATCATGAAGTAACTGAATGAGAGTACATGCAAAACTGTAACTACTGAACATTCTGAATATGCAATATTGCGCATATAACGTCTGTCTTAATAAGACTGAAACTAAAGTACTGAGTTTTGATAACTGAATATTGATAGCTAAAGTTTAGACTGATATAGAGGTATTGATTTCAGATGGCTAGGTAACTGATAACTAATATCCATGGTTCTGTAGAACTATCTGAGTATTTTATTGAATACTGAGACAGAAACTATAACTGTGGGAGTTATCATCTAACTGACATGCCCTGATTTATAAACTGAGTTGGGGTCCAACCTGTGACCCTAGATGGAACGGTGTTAGCACCTTTCCATGGGATACTAACAATGCTGGGTCAACCCAAATCTGTCAGGAAGACTTATGAAATATATAAATATAAATATATATATATATATATGATTGCGTCAACCCTAGTCTGGCAGGAGGACGACTAACCCTATGCTGGCTATGTAGTTCTGTAATGCAGGGATTGCACTAAGGGTCAAACCCTATTATGGTAGAAATGCCCCCATCCCTGAGTTCTCTCGGTGTTGAATCGGACTCCCAACTGAATCGACACTGAACTGATCACTAGACTGTACTAGGCTTGACTGAACTGACACTGATCGTGTTGACTGACTGAACTGGACTGAGTTCTCTGAGTTCTTCTAACTGACTGAGTACAACTATTTTTTACCTTTACTAGAACTATTCTATAAATACTGCAGCTAAGTAAAAAACTAGATTTTAGCTAATAGATACCCCAGGACTCGATAGCATTAATAATAAAGCATGATAAATCATAAAAGCATAGCAGTAGTCAATTGTTCACAATTTATTCATTGAGGAATTTAGTCAAACACTTAGGGGTTACGAACTTGTAAATGGATGAGAACACGTGGTAAGATGTCATGATTACACAATTCAATTCACATGGACATTCTATCAAACACTTGCGGAGCATAATTGTGGTACATGAAGAATAACATATAGGGCATTATAACTTCAACATGTAATCTTGCAAACTCAAGGGTTTTGACATAAGAGATTCATAATTCAACACATATGCTAACATAAGTTAATGAAACTCATAAAATATCTTAACTTGAAAACCATATAACAGTACAAACATGAGCATAATTCAATTCATAGCATGGGAATCATAATTCAAGTTTTGAAAAGGGTTCTTGAACTCCAAGGGTGGAAGGAAACCCAAGGATGAACACTAACATACTTGAGTGACAGAATTCGTGAAGATTGTTGTGGATTTCTTGGAAATTGATCTTAAGCTTGATAAAATAGGGTTCTTTTTTGAGAGTATTTTGTGCATAAAGAATGAGTTTTGCCCTTTGGGATATCAAATTTCGTGTTAAGGCTGAATAATGTAATGGGAAAATAACGCATTTTCCCCTACAAACCTGGATAAAACAATGTTGGACAGGTCCCTAATGTACCGTGACCCCTGCTTAGGTCAAGCGGCCCTCACAAAGCAAACCCTGATCGGGTTAAGCAGCCCTCGCATTGTGACCCTGAGCCTGGGTCAACTGGCCCTTGCGGCATGGCCCTATGCGACCCCTTGCTGTTTTGGACATCTAAACTCTGCCTCACACTAGTTTGAAAAATCTAAAACTCACCCAAGATGACCTACAAGTGACCTTGATCATGAATCAACTTGAAAATTGACATACTAAGGTCGTAAAGATCAAAAATAAGATCCTCCAATTTTGAAGGCTAAAATTGATTCTAAGTCTTGACACTTAGCTAAAATTTTCTAAGTCTGGGACCTCTTGGGCATACTATATAGGACCTAAATGACTAGGATTTTGCGGGGTCTTACAATATCTCCCCCTTGGGAATATTCATCCTCAAATGAGACTGACCGAACTGAGAGGAACTGTACTTATACTGACATGTATAACTGAAGCATGACTGAATTTTGGAGACATGACACATGACTGAACTATTTCATGAATGCATGAATGATATGTAAATGTTATACAATTGTAATTGAGCATAGAATAGAGTAAATCTAAGAAAGACTGTTACCTTAGGTTGAGTTTGAGTTTACGAACAAAAGGTAAGGATACTTGGTTTGCATGTCTGCTTCTGCTTCCCAAGTAGTTCCCTCAATGGACTGATTCTGCCATAGAACTTTGACCAAAGGAACTTCTTTGTTCCTTAGTCTGTGAATCTGCCTATCAAGGACTTCGACTAGTATTTCCTCTTAAGAGAGACTGTTCTGAATATCCATACTCTCTATAGGGACTACAACTGTTGGGTCACCAATGCACATCTTTAGCAAGGAGACATGAAACACTGGGTGCACTGATGCTAAGTCTATAGGAAATTGAAGCTCATAAGCTATCTTACCAAAATAACTGAGAATCTTATAGGGACCAACATATCGAGGACTAAGCTTCCCCTTCTTGCTAAATCTCTTCACTCCCTTCATAGGAGAGATTTTAAAATATACAAGGTCGATAATCTCAAACTCGAGATATTTTCTTCTCACATCTGCATATGATTTTTGTTGGCTCTGAGCTGTTATAAGCCTCTCTCTGATTAACTACACTTTCTCTAAGGCATCAAAAACCGAGTCAGGCCCTACTACTGTAGCCTTACCTACTTTAAACCAATGAATAAGAGATCTACGTCTCCTTCCATAAAGGGCCTCAAACGGAGCCATCCGAATACTAGAATAATAGGTGTTATTATACGCAAACTCAATCAAAGGTAAGTGGTCATCCCAACTGCCCTTAAAGTCAACAATAAACTCTCTTAAGATATCTTCTAAAGTCTGAATGGTCCATTCTGCTTGACCATCTGTCTAAGGGTGAAAGGTTGTGCTAAGGTGAACTCGGGTACCAAGACCCTTCTGAAAAGCTTTCCAAAAGTAAGAGGTGAACTATGTACCTCTATCTAAAATAATGGACAATGGGACACCATGTAACCTAACTAACTCTCTTATATAGAGCCTAGCATAGTCCTCAACTGAATAAGAGGTATGAACTAGCAAGAAATGGGCTGACTTGGTCATCCTATCCATAATGACCCAAATCAAATCATGCTAACGATGAGTGCGAGGCAAACCCATCAAAAAATCCATGTTCACTTCCTTCCACTTCCAATTTGGAATATTGAACTCCTGCATAGACCCATTAGGCTTTTAATGCTCAACCTTAACCTGTTACCACGTAGAGCACTTAGCTACAAACTCTGCAATGTCTCCTTTTATCCCACTCTACGAATAGACTTCCCGCAAATCACAATACATCTTAGTGTCCCCAGGATGAATCAAGTAATGCGTACCATGCTCTTCTACAAGAATTCCCCATCTCATGCCATCCACACATGTCGCACATAATCTACCCTGACAATGAAACACACCATCTCCCCTTTGAGAGAAAAACTCTACCTTTTGGTATCTGACTGACTTTTTCGGCTTAACTAAACTGGAATCTTTGTCCTACTTTATTTAACTTCGGAAACCAAAGATAATTCCAAACTATTCTACACCTATACATTACCCTTAGACAAATCAACCAAACAAATACCTAGTCTAGCAAGCTGATGAACTTCCTGAACTAACTTCTTCTTACCATCCTCAACGTGAGCAACACTACCCATGGAGAATATATTGAGGGCATCAACCACTACATTGTCCTTGCCAAGATGATATAGAACACTCATGTCATAATCCTTCAACAACTCTAACCACCTTCTCCGGCGCAAGTTTAAATCTTTTTGAGAAAATACATAGTACAAGATTTTGTGTTCTGTGAAGACATCAACATGCACTCAATACAAATAGTGCTTCCAAATATTTAAGTCAAACACAACAGTTGCTAACTCTAGATCATAGGTAGAGTAATTTTATTCATAAGGCTTAAGTTGTCTAGAGGCATAGGCTACAACCTTACCCTTCTGCATCAAAAAACACCTCAAACCAACTCTGGAAGCATCACAATACACAACAAATTCATTTGAACCATTAGGTAATGTCAAAACTGGGGCTGTAGTGATTTGAGTCTTCCACTCCTGAAAACTCTTCTCACAAAAATATGACAAGTGGAATTTGACTTTCTTCTAAGTCAATCTGGACATGGGGGATGTAATAGATGAAAATACCTTAACAAACTGTCAGTAATAGCCATCCAAACCTAAGAAACTCTTGATATCTGATGAAGACACAGGCCTGGGCCAGTTTATCACTAATTCGGTGTTTTAATGATCAACTCTAATGCCATCACCGGAGATATATAACCAAGGAAAGCTACTAACCTAGCCAAAATTTGGTTTTACTAAATTTGGCAAACAATTGATGGGCTCTGAGAGTTTGTAGCACTATTCTGAGTTGGCTTACATGATCATGTTCACTACGGGAGTAGACAAGATGTAATCAATGAAGACTATGATGAACATGTCCAAGTACTGCTTGAACACAAGGTTCATCATGTCCGTGAAAGTTATTGGGGCATTGTTAAGACCAAATGATATGACTAGAAATTTGAAGTGACCATACCGAGTTTTGAAAGCTGTTTTTGGAATGTTACATTCTCTAAATCAGAGCTGATGATAGCCTGATCTGAGGTTTGTCTTATAAAAGTAACTGGCACCCTGAAGTTGGTCAACTAAGTCATCAATTCTAGGAAGTGAAAAATTATTCTTGACTGTGACTTTATTTAACTGACGGTATTCAATACACATTCTGAGAGAACCATCTTTCTTAAGTACGAATAGAACTAGTACGCCCTATGGGGAGACACTAGGTATGATGAATCCCTTATCTAGGAGATCTTTCAACTGTTCCTTTAACTCTTTGAGTTCAGATAGAGCCATTCTATATGGAAGAATAAAGATGGACTGAGTATCTGGAATTCCAAAGTCAATTTCCTTTTCAGGAGGAATTTCGAAAAGATCTTCGGGAAACACATCTAGAAATTCACTTATTATTGGAACTAACTCAAGATTAGGAGTCTTGAAACTAAAATTCTTAACTCGAATGAGATGATAGACATACCCCTTGGATATCATTTTTTTCGCTCTAAGGTATGGAACCAGCTAACCCCTAAGTGCTGAAGTACTACCCCACCATTCTAGGACGGGTTCATTCGGGAACTAAAAATAGACAACTCTATTTCTACAATCAACTGAAGCATGGCATAAATAAATCCAATCCGTGCTAAGAATGACATCAAAATCTGTCATCTCTAGCTCTACTAAGTCTACTAAAGTAACTTTTTGAGACACCATAACTGGAAAGTTCCTGTATACACGTCGAGCTATGATAGACTTACCCACTGGGGTAAAGAATAAGAAGGGCTCTGCTAGGATTTTAGGACTGACTCTGATGTCAATAGCTATATAAGGAGTTACAAAGAACAAAGAAACTTTTGGATCTAGCAAAGCATAAATATGAAAAGGGTAAACTTGTAATGTACCAGTGACCATATCAGGAGAACTTTCCTAATCCTGTCGGGACTGAGGTACATAAAGACTATTTGGGCATTGCCCATTGGTGGTACTGTAAACGGCACCTTGCTAAGACAGGTAATTGAACTAAGCTGGGAGATGGTTATATTGACTCTGGGAACCCACCAGAGGATACTCTCTGATTCTATGACCTGGCTTGCCACATCCAAAACATATATCACTGCCATCTCTACAGACACCATGATGGTTTTTGCAACTCTTTTTGCAAAGAAGATTTGTTCGAGCACTGCTAACACTACCCTAAGATTTAGAGCCTGGTGCCCTATCCTTATTACCATTTCTGAACTTAGGCACTGGAGCACTGGATGAGGATAGAGCTAGAACTAAAGATTTTGGGTGAAAATAAGGATGATTACTATTCTTTGACTTAGGCTGAGTGAAGTTGAAGCTACCTATTCTAGACCTCCTATTCTCTCTCTCTTTCTCCTTAGTCTTCTATTCCTTTATTTGTTGAGCATGAACCATCAACCTAGCTAAGTATATCTCCTTAATTAGCATTGTGGTCCTACACTCCTTAACGACGTTGTTGAACACACTAGACATGAACCTTCTTATCTTAGATTTGTTATCAGCTAATTTATAAAGAGCATATCTGGCTAACTAAGTAAACTTGAGAGAATACTCCTTCACTGTCATGATTCCCTGCTTCAGGTTAATGAACTCTAAAACCTTGGCTTCCCTCAAATCTAATGGGAAGAGCCTATCTTGAAAGGTAGTAGCAAACTCTTCCCATTCTATAGGCCCTGCTATGCGGCCCTATCTGCCTTTTACTTCTTAAACTATGTATGAGCTACATCCTATAACTGATAGGCAGCTAACTCAGCTATCTCACTAATGATTACCCCCATAATGTTTGTTACTTTTTACACTATCCCAAGGAATTTATGTGGGTCCTCTTTAACTTAGACATAGAAAATAAAATAGGGTTCATTTGGGTAAAGTTCCGAATTCTAGCTACAGCAGTATTGGCTACTAGGTTTGCCTGAACAACAGTTTTATGTTCATTCTAAGCCACCACAAAATGAGCTAGCGTGGTAAAAGCTGCTCTAAATTTTGCGTGAGAAACATAATCATTCAGGGAATCTTCCTGAACATGCGGAGGTGATGGCTGGTTTCCAATTCTTCTTCTATTGGTCTTTTTGAGAGGCATGTTCTATAAATGGAAGGAAAAATAGATTAGACAAAGAGTTTAACTTGAACCCATGCTTATACACACAATATGAATACTAAAAGAAGGGAAACTTTTCCTAAAACATCTGATAGCCTCTTGTCCATAAATATGGTGCGCTATACACCTATGCACCAAACTCTATTTAACATGGATTTCAGACTCCCTAGGACTCCTTAGAACCTTAGGCTTTGATACCAAGTTTATAATGCCCTGATTCTACACCCTGGACGTCACATAGTGCTTTATGACCCTAGGGGATCACAAGTTAACCTATGACTTGTACCTACTGTGAGCACTGAATAATAATACTAAAAGTATATGCAGAAGTATAAATGAAAATACCATAAGGCTCTCAAAATACTGAAATAAATACTGAGTGTACTGATAATAATATTTGAAAAGCTGCATATCTAACTGTGCTAGTCTGAAAGGCTCTATTTGTCTAAATATGGAGTTGATAGGACAAACCCCCAACTAACTCTGACTGAGATAACTACTGAGCTAACTGAAATACTGATATAGATAAACTCTATCCACAAAACATAAGGACTCATCACTAAATCTACTGCTGATGGCCCAAACTGCTAAGTATGGTTAGGACCTTGAGTATCCGAACCTATGATATGAGACACCATAGCGCAAAGAAAGAGTATGCATTAGTAGGTGGAATGTACTAGTATACAAAGTGAGGTAGGCTGATATATATGGGTTCATATGCATGAGATGATAACTGACTTACTAAATATCATGAAGTAACTGAATGAGAGTATATGCAAAACTGTAACTACTGAACACGCTGAATATGTAATACTGTGCATATAACATCTGTTTGAATTAGACTGAAACTTAAGTACTAATTTCTAATAAATGAATACTAATAACTAAAGTTTATACTGATACTGAGGCATTAATTTCTGATGGCTAGGTAACTAATAACTGATAGCCATGGTTCTATAGAACTATCTAAGTTCTTTACTGAATACTGAGACTGAAACTATAACTATGGGAGTTATTATCTAACCAACATACCCCAATTAATAAACTGAGTTGGGGTATAACTTATGAGCCCAATTGGAAAGGTGTTAGCATCTTACCACTGGATACTAAATATGCTAGGTCAACCCTAATCTGGCAGGAAGACTAATGATATATATATATATATATATATATATATATATATAATTGCATCAACCCTAGTATGGCAGGAGGATGACTTACCCTATGTTCTGTATGGAGTTCTGTAATGCAGGGACTACTACTAAAGGACAAAGATTCTACTGGTAGGAATACGCCCATCCCTGAGTTCGCTCGGTACTGAATCCTACTCCCAACTGAATTGACACTGAAATGATCACTAGACTGTACTAGGCTTGACTGAACTAACATTGATCGTGTTGACTGACTGAACTGTACTGAGTTCTCTGAGTTCTGCTAACTGATTGAGTACTACTGTTCTTGACCTTTACTAGAACACTTCTATAACTACTGAAGCTAAGTAAACAGCTAGATTTTGGGTAATAAACACCCCCAGTACTCAATAGCATCAATAATAAAGCATGATATATCTTCAAAGCATGGCAATAGTAAATTGTTCATAATTCATTCATTGAGGCATTTAGTCAAACACTTGGAGGTTATGAACTTGTACATAGATGAGAATACATGCTAACATGTCATGATTACATTATTCAAGTCACATAGATATTTTATCAAACACTTGGGGAGCATGATTATGGTACATGAAGAATAACATATAGGGCATTATAACTTCAACATGTAATCTTGCAAACTTTACTCAAGGGTTTTGACATGAGAGATTCATAATTTAACACACATGCTAACATAAGTTCATGGAACTCATAAAATATCTTAACTTGAAAACCCATACAACAACACAAACATAAGCATAATTCAATTCATAGCATGGGAATCATAATTCAAGTTTTGAAAAAGGTTCTTGGACTCTAAGGGTGGAAGGAAACCCAAGGATGAACACCTAAAATACCTGAGTGACAGCATTCATGAAGATTGTTGGGGATTTCTTGAAACTTGATCTTGAGCTTGTTGAACTAGAGTTTCTTTCTTGAGAGGATTTTATGCATAAATAATGAGTTTTTCCCTTTGGGATATCAAATTTTGTGTTAAGGCTGAATGATGTAAGGGAAAAATAACCCATTTACCCCCATAAACCCATATAAAAGAATTTTGGACCGGTCTCCATCGTGCCACGAACCCTTCTTGGGTCAAGCATCCCTCACAATGCAACCCCTACTTAGGTCAAGAATCCCTCATGATGCGAACCTGAGCCTGGGTTAACTGACCCTCACGGCGTGGCCCTATCGCGACCCCTTGTCATTTTGGACATCCAAACTCATCCTCATGCTAGTTTGAAAAATCCAAAACTTGCTTGAGATGACCTACATGTGACCCTTATCATGAATCAACTTGAAAATCGACATACTAAGGTCGGAAAGATCAAAAATAAGATCCTCCAATTTTGAAGTCTAAAAATGATTCTAAGTCTTGACACTTTGCTGAAATTTTCTACGTCTGGGACCTCTTCTAGGCATGCTATATAGGACTGAAATGACTACCATTTTATGGAGTCTTACATTAACATTGTACCAGATATTCCTATGATATCCGCTTTGTACACATTTCTATGTCTCCTAGAAGATAAACAATCTCCTTTGTATCAAGTTTCTTTACCTTACAGCCAACAAAGGTAAAATTTACCTTGTTTCCTTTGTCACAGAGTTGTGAAATCCTGAATAAATTATGTTTTAGTCCATCCACATAATAGACTTCTTCCAAGGCTCTTGATTCAAATCTGCCAATTGTCCCAACTCTAGTGATGGTACCCTTTTTAGCATCTACAAATGACACATTCCCCCTTCAAATGTAGTGAGTGAAAGGAATTTTTGTTTATCTCCAGTCATATCCCTTGAGCAAGAACTATCCATGTAGTAGTATCGCTTGCCCCCTTTCACTCTTACATGCAAAATAGATTAGGGGTTAGTGTTAGGAACGCAGACTAGCTTGGTTTCTTTCTTATGATCAAAAGGATAAATCAAGTTCTTTTGAGGCCCACTGAGACAACAGGTTTGAAAAACTATTACTCTGAATAGTATTATCTCATTTTCTATTAGCCTAAGCTAACTTGAAGTTAGTTTTTATTGCTAGATTTATACTTCTATCCCTTCTCTTTCTAGCAACTGGACACTTAGTATTAGGATGTCCAAGGTTTCAACATATGTAACATAGATTTCTATAAGCCTGAGTTAACTTGAAGTCAGTTTTTATTGCTAGATGTATGTTTCTATCCCTTCTTTTGTAGTAATTGGACACTTAGTATTAGGATGTCCAAGCTTTCCACATATGTAACATAGATCTCTTATTGCAATTTTGCTTTTATAAAATCCTAATCGAGTCTTTTCATTGTGAGTTCTTTTACTCAACTTATTGACAATTCTGGAAGAGTTAGTTCATCTATTTTCTCTATCTCGATCCATTTTTAGTTTAGACACTTCCAGAGTTAATTATTTCACCCTTTCTTCTTTTACAAGTAATTGTGTTTACACTTGTTAAGTTTGATTTAATTCTTCCCTGTTCCTTACTCATACCATTTTTTCCCTTTTCATACTTATGACTCAGGTTTGATAAATCAAGCTTGTTAACCTAGTCCTTTAGGGTGCAGTTTTCCTTTTCAGTAGTGATCTTACAAGCTTCTAGATTAATGTAATCAAAATTTAAGCATGCAAGACTACTGAATATTTCATTCCTATAAGATGTTAGTTCTTGAAAATCATCAATTAAGGCACTCATTTGTGAAATAATCTTTCTTTTTAAAAAAGGATGCAACTTTACATTTAGTTTAAGAATGCTTTCCTCTGAGGTTGTTTCTTCTTCTTCCATGTCTGAGTCACCAATGGCCATGAGATCAGCTTCATCCTCCTCATCTGATTCTTCTGAGTCTGAACCCCAAATATTTATAATAGCATATCCTTCCTTTCCATTTTTTTTGCTTTTTCCTTTAGTATTTTTTAGCTCTCTTTTTTCCACTTACTTTCTCAAAGAGAACAATCCTTAATTTGATGATCAATTTTACCATATTTGTAACATCCAACCTGATAATTCTTATTGGTCCGCTTCTTGCTACTTATTCCTTTCTTGTTAGATTCCTTTTCTTAAAAACTTCTTGAAGTTCTGTAATAGTCCAGCCAATTAGTGATATTTTCTAATCTAGGACTAGACCTGCAAGGGTTTAAAATGTATCACTAGAGTGAAAAATATCTTTACTTATATACCCAGTATCTCCCATATGTTTTGCAATATGGGACTCCTTATCCTAAGTTGAGGTATTACATATACCCTCATTTATGGACTCAGCATCCTCGCTGAGGTTTGCCCCACTGAATGAGATTTTTCTAGACTCAGAACTAAGGTTTGCCCCACCTTATCAAGATTTTCATAAACTCAATTTGAAATCTAGCACATATCAACAAGGATAACAAAGGAGTGGCTCTGATACCTTTTATAACGACCCGACCCACTAGTGAAATTATCCGCTTTGGACCTAGGCCCTCACAACTTTAAAAATGTGTCAGTAGAGTGAAAGACATGGCTATTTATATACCCAACATGTCTCCTATGTTTTGCTAATATGGGATTTCTTATCCTAAGTTGGGGTGTTACAAGTTCTTAGTGATAAATGTCATTTGTTCTTCATCCAGTTCGTATTCATCATTGTTAGATACCCTTAGTGTCAGCGATTTTTGTAATTACTTCATCCTTTTTAGCTCATCCATGTTATTTTCTTATGTCTTTAGATTTCCAACTATCTCAACCATAGACATTCTAGTGAGATCCTTTGCTTTCCTTATTGCTATAACCATAACATGCCCTTTGAATTTAGGAAAGAGTCTAAAAACCTTCTCTACCTATTCCTCAGTAGATAGAACCTTCTCTAAAAATGACAATTCATTAACCAAAGAGGTCAATCTAGTTATTATTTCTTGTAGTGATTCATTTTTCTTCATTTAGAAGGCCTTATATTTATTGAAATGTAAGGCAATTCTGAATTTCCTTACTTGACTAGTCCCTTCATGTGTTTCCACCAATGCATCCCAGATTTGTTTAGCCATGGTACAATTTGAAACCTTATTGTAGTCAGCAGGACCAAGACCACAAATAAGAATGTTTTTGGCTTTTTCATTTTTCCTCAGTACAACAAGATCCTCAGGAGTGAATTCATTTCTAACCTTCTTCACTTGTTCTACATCAACTGTCTTCATAGGAATTGTTGGTCCATCAATAATCTTGTCCCACAATTCATAGTTTTCAACTTGAAGATACATTTTCATCCTGGCCTTCCACCAAATGAAATGAGAACAATCAATGAGTGGGGTCAAGTTGTAAACTCATCTTCACTATGTCCAATAGGTGGTGTGGAGTTCATCATGATCTTATATTAGATCTTATATTAATTTTACTTATAGTCACTTAAGAGCAATCTAAGAGTGAAACAAGTCGCCTAACGTGTTTCAACTATGTAGTGAACTTTATAAGTAAATGAATCAGTATTTTCACGTGGAAAATACTCAACTCTCCGCGGAGTTCTACATCAAATCAATCTCCTTTTTCCATCAGGACCTCTCATGTATAGTAGAGTTACATTTCGAGTGGGACTTTTACTTATTTCAAATTCAAATCTCTTCAAGTGTTGTAGTCTCCTCCAACTCTTTTTTTCAAAACATGAAAATTGTTTTGAATTTATCTAGCTTGGTCATTATCTCTACCTTTATTCTTGCACGCTTGTATGCATTCCTTTGTTAGTCAAGTAAGTTCATTTGGACAATGTATCCTCAGAACAGCTTTACAAAGTGTTTCATGCATTGTTGTCAATCATCAAAACTTCATATACCCCAACACTCTTCTAATACACTCTCTGGCATTTTACAAATTTTAAGAAAGTTATTTTAAAAAAAAAACTCCAAAAATTGTATGACAAGTCCTTGAAAAAATTGTCAATTGGACCACCAGATACTTGAAATAAAAAATAATTAAACATTGAGAATTGGAAAAAATAAAAATACAATTCACAAGACTACTGTAGACCAAAGATATCTTTTATGGTTTCTTTTTAGTCTAATGGTTAGGAGTTGCACATTATCATCTTGAACTTCTTTAGTTTTGTATTAGTTGTCTACGTTTTTTTACAAGCTTTTTAAAAAATCATAAACAATAAGAATATTTTTACTAATTTATCTCTTAAGAAATCAAAAATAAAATAAGTGGTTTTACTAATTTACCCTAAGAAAATATTTGAAACTGTACAAATAACTTATTTTTACTTTGAATAAATATTAATTATAAAGATAAAATATCTTAATTTAGTAAGTGAAAAATAATTTAGGATATGTATTAATAGCAAGAAGGAAATTAATATGAAACTGAGGGAATATTGTTTAATCAAGGGAAAACATAAGATACTCTTATAACTGCACGAAAAAGTCATTAGAAAACTAATATTTTACGAACGATTATATTACGTTAAACATTTAGTAGGATTTTGACGTGGCACTAACATTGCAATACCTGCAAAAAAGGGATTAGTATGTAAATGACTTTTACGTGCAACTTCATTCTATAAATAATTTATGATGTACAGTACACCTCACATTTTCGAGCTAGAAATCGAATCGTCGTTCCTATGTGTGTAAACTTTAATACCATGATTTATATTTAAATTCACATGTCATGATCTTTATTCTAGTGTGTGAAGTGGTTATGTGGTGAAAAATGTTCATAGAGATCACTTAGAACAAAGTTGAGCTAAGAATCTTTGATTCATCCAAAGTTTGGTATTCGATTCTACAAGGGTCAACTTTAAAAGTGTATAACATTTGATGTATGTGGAATTTTTCAACTCAAAACCCACCAAATTGTATATAATTGAGTTAGCTTTCCAACGATACCAATTTTACCTTGATCCGATACCCGCATGAAAAGTTATGATCATTTTCGTCAGGACTAGTAAGCCACCATGATTAGACCGCATCGCGATGAGCCTCCAAAATGCAATCCGGGTACGAATTTAAATGTCTAAGGGGCAATTAAGTCTTTTCCACTCAAGCCAAGTCGTAAAAACACAAGTTAAGACGTTGGTTTAAGCGTTATTTTCCTATTCTCTTTCACTTTTCTCTCCAAGAAACCCTAACCTAATCCCAAGAACAAGATTCAACTCTTCTTCCCCAAAGATCAAGAATTCAAGCCTTTCAATTCATGATTCTCAAGAAAAGTTTCAAGATTGGGGTTCCATTATTCAAACTAAGGAACTTAAGGTACGTGGGAATATCCTAAACCCCATGGGCATGGATTTACTGTTTTCGAATTAGTTTTAAAGATTATATATGTGTATATACGAAATTGTTTCAAGGTCATTGATAAACTTGTATTGAAAATATTTCATCTTGATGAAGTGTTGCAAGAATTATGGTATGAATTCCTAAACTCAAAATGTTTTTCTGGTGTGACCATGTGATGTTTAGATTGTGAAATTAAATGAGAGCATGGGATATGTAATTTCCTCTTTTGCTATGAAATTTATTGATTTTACATGTTTAGAATGGTGTATACAAATTTCTAATTGTTTGAGCCTGTTATGTACAAATTCTACTATCTTTATGAGTTAATGAAAGGGATGTTTTACTTATTTTATAAGTGATCATGTTCCCCATTAACAATGGTTTTTGAATTGATAAAAGATATGACCATCATAGATAAAGTATTGAAGAGAGAAAGTGGTTTGTGTTCATGTGCTTTCAAGTATGAATTTGCGCACGATTTTAAATATTTTCGATGGTAAATAATACTTTTTTAAAATAAGAAAGGGCAGCAGATATGTTGTGACATGGCATGCATGTTCAGGTATGACTATACCCTATTATGATGTGCCCGAAATAGAATAAGAAAGAAACTACCTTTCAAAGAAGTATGTTTTAAAGAATCTAAAATTGGGCTTAAGAGAGTTAGATGGTTACCCGAGGAAGGCATGAGTTCAAACAACTCATTGCCCAAAATCATGATTTTCCAAAGCAAGTTTATGTTACCTGAAAGGGAAATTTTATGTTGGCGACGGCCCTATGGTGTAGTAGATAAGCAGATACTCCAACACTTGTGGCAAATTTAGGTTGGGAGCTTGGCCGCCGAGTCAAGGGAGGATTTCATATAGCCTGTGGAATTACAGATTGTAGGGTGTACCATCTAGCTCAGAAAGAAGAAAGAGTAGAGTCATGATTTGCAGAATGTGTTTTGAAAGATTTAGATTATGCCAATGTGTTTTCAACTGTTTTAAGATAACATGTATTTATGAAAAGCTCTCACCTATGTTGTATATAAATATATTTTATTTTTGGATTGTTTATGTACCAATACATTTGTATTGACCACCTATATTTAAGGATCTGAGACTCAGTACTGGGGTCCCACTAAGCAGTAGATCGGTCTTGTCAGGCATTTGAAGTTGGTGATCCCGCTTGTTTCAGAAGGCCTTATTCCATGCTATATTATCATTTGGTTTTTTTGTTCATGGTCTGACCGGGGGCCTTGTCCTGATTTCAGACAGATATGTTTTGGTATTGTTAGAGATTTCACAGACTGGTGTTACATGTTCTTGGAATGTTGTGAACATATATTCATATTGTTTAAGAGAATTACCATGTTTCCATTTTGCTATGTTTTCTGCATTTTCTTACAGTATATTAATTGTGTATATGATTGCCAGTTAGAGAAGGGCTTTCAGGCCTTCATGGTTTGGGATGCTCGTTACAGCCTTAGCCTCGATTCCGGTTGGGTCATGAAAAACTTAGTATCAGAGCAAGGTTCATGGTCCCAGGGTGTCTGCGAAATTGTGTCCGGTAGAGTCTTGTTTATGGGTGTGTAGCGCACCAAACTTATAAGGAGAAAGCTACTAGGCGTTTAGGAATGTTTCATTTTTCTTCATGTTCTAGATTGTGCCATTGTGTTGTCCATTTGGACGTTATCCAGATTCCTTCTTTACTCTGATTTTGTTAACTATGTCTCATTGTCGAGTCGATTAAAGTGCAGAATCTTAGAGTCTAAATGAGGTCTTCCCTTCTAATTGAGTCATAAAAGATTATGAAATTGTACAAGGACTTGAGAGGAGTTAATAAGTGCTTTAAAATGTATTGATTCAAGATTATACCCTTATTTACATCAATCGTGCATTTGAGCCTGAGGTATGAAGTGTATTTAATCCCTTTTAAAATTTTTATATCAGATGTCATACTTAATGGTAGTGATATATGTTAGAATGTTGGAATAATATTTCCATCCGAGTATTAATATGTAATAAGGTAGCATACCTTATTGATAGTAAGATGATCCCAAAGTTAGTGATATGACATCACAAGCTTAGAAGTCAGAATGAGGCTGACTTTTACATAAGAAAGCTAGTTTAGTTGTATAACCATTGACTGAGGGATGGGTTGCGATTTGATAGTGATAGACTAATATGGTAGCAATATTTGTATATTGTATAGTAGTCTGTGACGAAAGTGTTTGGCTATGATTATTATCTATTCAAAATTGGGAAGGAGCCTAGAGTGGATAGTTACGATGGTTATAGAAATCCCTTATATGCTATGAATGGAAATAGTTAGATTAGCCTATAAGTTATAGGTATAGACTCATTGTTGTATATGGAATTTCAAAGGTAGTTGTAATGTATGCATGGGTAGTAACTATGATATGAGAAAATGGAATATGTTGATAAGATTGTAACGGGTTATAATCTGAGATTAAGATCGACTATCCCTATTATGTGACTTTATCCCCTTGATTGTCTTTTCTCTAGTAGTTGTAAACTAGTACTACACGAGAGAAGGTAGGTAGTAGATTTTTGAGGTGTAGTAGTAATTTCATGGAGAAGATGAACTTACGGGCCAGAGTTAAGTGAAATAAGAGACTTAGGTTGATATTTCTATTCTGACTTAACTCTTAGTTGCATGCATAGGAAGTATAGGACCTGAAAAAAAAATTCTAAGTGTTGGGAGACTTAGGAATATTTTAAGCCTCTAAACTTTGAAGATTTTTAAATTGATCTTCTTGACCTCGAGACATAGATTTTTGAGTTTATTCATGTTCAGAGGTGTAAGGAGCATGCTACGGGGAAGTTTCAAATTTTTTGAATGAGGATTGGGTCATGTTTGGATTTTGATTCCAAAACCTCACCGCAATAGTGGCGCGTCGCAGTGGTAATAGCGGTGAGGCCTTCACCACATCACGGTTACCTTTCCATCGATATGCCAGCCACAAATTTAATTGTCAGAAGGGCAATGTAGTCTTTTACTTTCATTCCCATTTGTAAATGGATGAAGTATATCATCAGTTGGGGAAAATATTGCCCATTAGTATAGTATATGGCATGCTTAATATGATTGGTGTTGCTAGACTATAGGCTCGAACTGTAGATGTGGATTGTGGTGATAAGAATAGTAACTTAATATTTATGATACATATTTTGTGAGAGTAAGTAATAGGCTTGATTTGATGTGTGTAATAGCCGAGATTGGCAACTTGTGGAATAATGAGTGGACAATTGTGATGTATATGCATACATGAGAACAAATGAAAAACAATGAATTGTGGTTTAAACATTAAGTGGATAAGAGCGTGAGTATATAATGATAAGTTGAAACCCCAGGTAGCATGTTGATAGATAATGTTTTATGTGTATAAGTATCTTGCATACATAGTTTGTGTTCTTGAATTTTGCAGTATGGAGAAGTTTGGGGAGTTGTTGCATAGTGTTCATTAAAGTTGAACTTGAGGAAATATAGGTAGACAATATGCACCTTTGGTATAGTTTGACAAAATTTTTTATGTTGTGAGTTATGTGATTAGAGGTGTAATGTTAGTACTCGAAGGAGTTGAAGATTGAATATTAAGTGTTTAGAAGCATGGATGTCTATGCCCACGATAATGTTAGCCATAAGTCGATGACTTTGGGGATTGGAGAAAGTTATGATTAGTTCCCCTGAAGGGGGAGGTCCTAGAAAGAAATTTGGGTGTTGTTATTAAAACTATTGAGGGGAGTTGTGCTCAAGTTTATACGCCCCCCCCCCCCCCCCAATTGTGATTAGAATTGTGGTTATAGATTTTATGAGGGGGTATTTTCTCAAGCCTAGGATTGTGACTTTGATCTAAGGGGGAGATGATGAATTAAGGCAGTTCTCGAATTTCCTTGTAGTGTCAAGTTTCTGGTAAGAATCATGCTAAATCTATTCCTATTCAAGCAAGCTCCTCCTACTTCAAATTAATGAGGACATTCTACTTATGTCTTATGTATTGAAGTCATGCCTATGCCTATGGTCCGAGTTTGTATGCAACTTGTGTTATGATCTTATCTCTAAACTAGAAGCAATGATATCTCAGTAACCCAATCCTTCAAGTGTTCAAAGCCATATGTTATGTTGCTCATGATCCATAAAAATCTATGTCTCGCAGCATACTTGGTCCTAAGAAAATATGTTTTCTTTTTGTCACCGATTCATTCTATGTCGGGTTTAGCTAAAGTGATAAAGTTCATGCAAACTCATGACTATCTCAGCTTTGAAAATGAGAAGTAATATCTTCAAGTGGAAATCCTTGTCTCAGTCGTTGACCCCTTGAGTTTCGCCTTCATGTTATACCGCTTATGATATATGTTCACATGTTTCTCAGTATGCCCAGTCCTAAGAACTCATGTTGTGTAGGATTATGTCCAAATGACTCTCTGTTCATGATCCAGACACTTGATATATGGAGAACTTCATGATTGTAACATATCTTCACCTCATGTCCCACCTTGAGTAGATCAGCAAATATAGGTTATGATTGAGTAGTGTTTATCCCATGCATGATGATTATGGTCGGGTCCCTTGATGACCCTCCAAATGATAGTAGTTATGGAAGAGTAGTAGTGATTTAGGAAGGGGGAGTAGATGTTCTTGAATGTGAAAATTTTCATGTGACTTCCTTAGTCAAGGTTATAGGTAATGGAGAAAAGAAGGAGATGGACTTTCATTATGTGAAATAATTGGGAAACAGGTAAGTGGCAAAAATATTTGTGAGAGTGATTGAAATTGTTGGTTTTGGTGGAAGATCCATGAAGTTGGTGTAGTAATAATAGGCTTGAATGTTGTGATTGATAAAAATACAAACCAACGTGCTATGTGGTTAGTACACCCTGAATTTAACACTCAAGTGTGTTTGATGGTAGTGATAAGGTGAAATAATATTCTTAATGGGATGTAGAGTACAGGGTCCCCTTAGCTTAAGCTAGCACCTCTTTTCTACTAGTTAGGCTTCAACATAGAAGAACCATGTAGTGGGACTCAAACTCTTGTAGTTAGATGTGTGATTGTAGAAATGTAAGATGGAAAGGACAAAGTATGTCATTTAATGTTAGGGCATAGCCGAGTAGTGCCTTTATGTTTAAGTCTGATCGTTGTATCACGAAAGGTGGAGAATGCTTTTATCCCTGTCTTCTGCGAAATCTTATTTCATGATTAGTACCAACGTAAATCAGGCTTATGATCACCAAATAAATTCATACCCTATGTTGTGATGATTATGATTCCTAGAACTCCTGTGCAACGTCATCTCTATGTCAATTCTTATTATCTCACGCTTCGTGCTCACTCATTTCACTAAGGTTTATCTTGAAGCTCGTTTGATGCCTTTGGATATTTTGTTAAGGAAAAATTTTCAATGCGAGGTTACGTTTTTTATTTTACACTTTTAGAGATTCAACAAGTCCCTACCCATCATTCGGGAATGAATGATCCCAAGGGGGAGATAATGTAACTCCCCACATTTTTTAGCTAGAAATCGAACCATCGTTCCTATATGTGTAAACTTTAATCCCATTATTTATATTTAAATTAACATTCCATTATCTTTATTCTAGTGTGTGAAGTGGTTATGATGTGAAAAATGTTCATAAAAATCACTTATAACAAAATTGAGCTAAGAATCTTTGATTCGTCCAAAGTTTGGAATTCGATTCTACAAGAGTCAATTCTGAAATTGTATAACTTTTGATGTATGTGGAATTTTTCAACTCAAGACCAATCAAATTGTAGATAACTGAGTCAGCTTTTGAACGACACCAGTTTCACCTTGATCCAATACCCGAACGATAAGTTATGATCATTTTCGTCAACACCAGTAAGCCACCGCAATTAGACTTAATCGCGATAAGCCACCAAAACACAATCCAGGTATGAATTTAATGTATAAGAGGAAATTAAGTCTTTCCCCTCAAAACAAGTTGTAAAAACATGAGTTAAGATGTTGGTTTAAGTGTTATTTTCCCATTCTCTTTCACTTTTCTCTCCAAGAAACCCTAACCTAATCCCAAGAACAAGATTCAACTCTTCTTCCCCAACGATCAAGAATTCAAGCCTTTCAATTCATGATTCTCAAGAAAAGTTTCAAGATTGGGGTTCCATTATTCAAACTAAGGAACTTAAGGTACGTGGGAATATCCTAAACCCCATGGGCATGGATTTACTATTTTCGAATTAGTTTTAAAGATTATATATGTGTATATACGAAATTGTTTCAAGGTCATTGATAAACTTGTATTGAAAATATTTCATCTTGATGAAGTGTTGCAAGAATTATGGTATGAATTCCTAAACTCGAAATGTTTTTCTGGTGTGACCATGTGATGTTTAGATTGTGAAATTAAATGAGAGCATGGGATATGTAATTTCCTCTTTTGCTAAGAAATTCATCGATTTTACATGTTGAGAATGGGGTATTAATTGCTAACTGTTTGAGCCTGTTATGTACAAATTGAATTGTCTTTATGAGATAATGAAATGGATGTTTTACTTATTTTATAAGTGATCATGTTCCCCAATAATAATTGTTTTTGAATTGACAAAAGAGATGACCATCGTAGATAAAGTATTGAAGAGAGAAAGTGGTTTGTGTTCATGTTCTTTCAAGTATGAACTTGTGCATGATTTTAAATGTTTAGGGCAGTCAATAATACTTTTTTTTAAAATAAGAAAGGGCAGTAGATGTGTTGTGACATGGCTTGCAAATCTAGGTATGACGATACCCTATTATGATGTGCTCAAAACAGAATAAGAAAGAAACAACCTTTCAAAGAAGTATGTTTTAATAATCTAAAATTGGGCTTAAGAGAGTTAGACGGTTATCCAAAGAAGGCATGAGTCTAGATAACTTATTGACCAAAACCATGATTTGTTGAAACGGGTTTATGTTACCTAAAAGGGAAATTTTATGTTGGCAACGACCCTATGGCATAGTAGATAAGCAAATACTCCAACCCTTGTGGCAAATTTGGGTTAGGAGCTTGGCCGCCGAGTCAAGGGTGTATTTCATATAGCCCGTGGAATTATAGATTGTCGGGTGTACCATCTAGCTCAGAAGAGAAGAAAGAGTAGTGTCATGCTATGCAGAATGTGTTTTGAAAGATTTAGATTATGCCTATGTGTTTTCAACTGTTTTAAGATAACATGTATTTATGAAACGCTCTCACCTATGTTATATAAATGTATTTTGTTTTTGGATTGTTCTACGGACTAGTACATTTGTATTGACCCTTATATTTCAGGATCTAAGGCTCAGTCCCGAGGTCCCGCTAAGCAGTAGATCGGTCTTATCAGGCATTTAAAGTTGGTGAGCCTTCTTTGTTTCGGAAGGTCTTGTTCCATGCTATATTATCATTTGGTTTTTAGTTCATAGTCCGATCGGGGGCCTTGTCCTAATTTCAGATAGATGTGTTTTCGTATTGTTAAAGATTTCACAGACTGGTGTTAGATGTTCTTGGAATGTTGTAATATTCGATTCATATTGTTCAGTTGAAGTAAGAGAATGACCATGTTTTCGTTTTGCTATGTTTTCCGCATTTCCTTAGTATAAATGAATTGTTTATATGATTGCCAGTTAGAGAAGGGCTCTCGGGCCTTCATGGTTCGGGATGCTCGTCGCGGCATGGGCCTCGGTTCGGGTCATGACATGTACTCATGCTATTTTTTCTTAATGCGATTCATATTTTTAAGGAAAAAGCCTCAAATATGTCTCGAACTATTAGAAATGATTCATTTATGTCACAAGTTAAAAGTTTGATTTATTTATGCCACTATCGCTACAAAAAAGATGGATTCGTGCTTTGGCTTTGGTTATTTAGACCTCTAATAAGAGGTCACTTGTCAAAAATATTGACTACAAAAGCTAAAGTTTTTGTGGGATTATTAAGGTGCTAAAAAGTCTTTGAAATGGTTAGGTCCTTACTTATCATTTGGTACTTGCTAGAGTTTTACAAGATATTACAACACTGTACAAACAAGTTAAGACCATCTCCAACCATCCTTTATTTCAGACTCTAAACATATATTTGGAGGGTTGAATAGTGTTTCTCTAAATTTGGAGATGCATTATTCATCCCCTTTATTTTACTTTTCGATTAGCATATTATTATCTATATTATATAATATTTTTTGAATTTAACATATAAATTATATAGGACCATTAATTAAGTCCTTACTATTCATAATTATTTTTCTAATGTAATATTTTTATCATATTAATATTTTTATTTTTATTTTCCATTAATATGAATAATATATAATAATTGCTGCAATTTATGTTATTTAAACGTTAGGGGAAAAAATAATTAATATTACATGATTTTGAAAAGAATATGTATTTATAGGATCATATATAAGGTTAAGTGTCTCTAAAATTGATGCATCAATGCTAAGAATTGAATTTGAATGTGTGGGAGTGTAAGGGGGACGTGGATAGTATGTGGGATAGGGATGCCAGTTGCATTAATGAGACTGCTAGAGAGATATTGGGGGTCTCGAGGGGCCAGCCTGGTTATCACCCGGGGTACTGGTGGTGGAATGAAGAATTTAAAAAAGATGGAGACTAAGAAGGTACCGTATGCTAAGTTGGTTGGGATTAAGGATTGAGAGGAGAGACGGGCGAACAAGGAGGAGTACAAGGTCGCTAGGAAGGAGGCTAAGTTGGCAGTTATAACAGCTAAGACCACAGCTTTTGAGAGCTTGTATGCGGGATTAAAGGAGAGAAGCAGGGAAAAGAGGTTGTATAGGCTTGCTAAGGCTAGGGAGCATAAGGCCTGTGACCTTGATCAAGTGAAGTGCATTAAGGGAAAGGATGGTAAAGTATTGGTGGAGGATGTTCACATTAGGAGGAGGTGGAAGTCGTATTTCCATAGGTTCTTGAATGATAAAGGGGACAAAGACATTTTGTTAGGGGAGCTACAGCGCTCTAGGAGGTGTCGTAATTTTGGTTAATATAGGTGTATTAAGGTTGAGTAGGTCTTTGAGGCTACTCGTATAATGCATAGGGGTAGGACGACGGGGCCTGATAAGATTCCGATGGATTTATGAAAATTTTCGGGCAGGGAAGGTTTGAGGTGGTTGACCGGTTTGTTTAATGGCATTTTTAGGACTGCAAAAATTCTAGAGGCTTGGAGATGAAGTACAATGGTTCCTTTATACAAAAACAAGGGTGGCATTTAGAGTTGCAACAACTATAGGGGCATTAAGTTGTTGAGTCACACTATGAAGATTTGGGAGAGATTGGTTGAGCGGAGGATGAGGAGGAGCATGTCTATTTCAGAGAATCAATTTGGATTTATGCCTGACCGCTCGACGACAAAGGCAATTGACTTGGTGCGGAGACTAGTGAAGATGTATAGGGAGAGAAAAAGGGACCTCCATATGGTTTTCATCGACCTGGAGAAGGCATACGACAAAGTTCCTAGGGAGGTTCTTTAAAGATGCTTGGAGGCTAGAGAGTTGCCGATGACGTACATCAGAGCGATTAAGGACATGTATGATGGAGCGAATACTCGGGTGAGTACAGTGGGAGGGAAGTGAGAGCATTTCCCTATTTTGATAGGGCTACACCAGGGATCAACACTTAGTCCGTTTCTTTTCGCCGTAGTGATGGATATTTTGACGCGGTATATTCAAGGAGAGGTGTCGTAGTATATTCTTTTTATGGTTTATGTAGTCTTAATTGATGAGATCCGAGTAGGTGTTAACGATAAATTAGAGGTGTGGAGACAAACCCTAAAATCTAAAGGGTTCAGATTGAGTAGGACTAAGACGGAGTACTTAAAATGTAAGTTCAGCGATGTGACTCGGGAGGACGAGGTGGTAGTGAAGTTGGATTCGCAGGTTGTGTGTAGAATGGATAGATTTAGGTATCTTCGGTCTATGATTCAGGGAAATGAAGAGATTGATGATGATGTCACGTACCATATTAGGGCGGGGTGGATGAAATGGAGGCTTGCCTCAGGAGTGTTGTGTGATAAGAAGATATTTCCCAAGCTTAAAGGCAAATTCTACAGAGTAGTGGTCTGTCCGGCCATGTTGTATGGTGCAGAGTGTTGGCCGATCAAAAACTCTAACATCCAAAAATTGAAGGTAGAAGAAATGAATATTTTGCATTGGATGTGGATTTACTAGAGGTGACAGAGTTAGGAATGAGGTTATTTGAGTAAAGGGAGGAGTGCCTCGATGGAGGACAAAATGCGGAAAGTACGGTTGAGATGGTTTGGGCATATGATAAGAAGGAGCATGGATGCCCCAGTTCGGAGGTATGAGAGGTTAGCTTTGAATGGTTCAGGCGGGGTAGAGGTAGGCCAAAGAAATACTGGAGGGAGGTGATTAGACAGGACTTGGAGCAAATACAACTTACTGAGGACATAACCCTAAATACGAAAGTTTGAAGAACTCCGATTAGGGTAGAAGGTTAATGCGTGGAGGTGAGTCGTAGCAAGTAGTTAGGTGCACTTTGGGGTAGCTTAATAGTGGTTATATATCTTTGCTTATGGGATGGAGTCTCTAGGTAGGTGAGTTGGGGAGGTGGGTGTTTGCGATCGGTTAGTATATCGTACTACTTTGTGGGTGCCTTATTTCTTATTTTTGTTATTTCATCTTGTTTCATGTTTCTTGTTGCATGTTCCAGCTTTCTTGTTTTATTATTATCCTTATCTAATGTCTCTGTATCTTGAGTCGGGGTCTATCGGAAACAACCTCTCTACTTCTTCGAAGGTAGTGGCATGGACTGTGTATATTTTACCCTCCCAGACCCACTTGGTGGGAACTCACTGGGTATGTTGTCGTAAATAAACTAGTGAAATGAAGTTGTTTGATTAAAATTTTTACCCAACAACAATAGTAAAAATTAAGACCAAATGCTAATTATTTATCATGAGAAATTTTATCTAAATTAACAGGCAGTGGCTAATTAAAATGATCGTGATGAGGTTACATCTACTGTTCAGTTAGGCCAACATTTGCATGCCCTTTCTCCCTGCATTAAAGATTAAATAATTTCAAAGTAATATTAGGAAAACATATTCTAAAAGGTAATTTAATGTACCAAACAATTTAATGAATTCCTATATAGTCATCACATATTCTCAAACAATATACCTTAATAGTTTACTTCAAGATTGTCTTCTCCCATCATCTCTGCAACATATTCCTTTTATCTTAAAGGCCGACTCTTCAAGCTGAGGGCTATCCCACACTGAGATGAACTTTAATGAAGCAATATCCCCAAAACTCTCTAGGATCTCTATAATCTTAGTATAGTCTTCTATTTCTAATTCCTCAAGTAGGGGAAAGGATTCATCCACAATAACCTGCCATTTAGAAAAATACATATTATCCAATGATAGAAATTTGAGATTCTGGAATGTGACTTGTTCCATGTTCCATTCTTTTTCTCCCTGGATACTTGTATTCCATAGTCTCAACTTTTGAAGGTTGGGAAGTTATCTCCCAATTCTTGACAGTGTATCGGATGTTAGATCGAACCCACTCAACTTTAGTTTGTTCAAACTCGAAGGTAAGTGGAAATCAAATTGATGTACAAGTGTACGCCCACAGCACATAAACCTTACATCCACTGTTTCAAGTTTTGTAAGGACAAACAATCTTGGAAAATAAATTTTCTCTTCTGCTGAACAATCCACACAAAATTCAAGGGTTTGAAGACTGGGAAACCTTTGCAAAATATCTTCCAAGTCTACCAAATAAGCAATCTTGAGACGCATTAACGTAGTCAGATTCTCTAACTTTATTGGTTTGTCAATATCCGAATCAAAGACAGAATAATTATAGATGTCCACATGTCGTAGCTTTACAAGACTCCAGATACTAGGTGATAATACCATGTTTGATACCCTGTTAATCAACTTCAGAGTTTCTAGATTGCAGAGGTTTGAAAATGATGGAGGGAGAGCTTTTGCCTCCATCTGAATGATTAATCATCTCAAATGAATAAGCATGCCTATTTCATTTAGCAAAGAATCTATCAACTTTACGCTCGTCAGGTCCAACATTTTAAGAAGTCTCAGGTGTCTAATATGAAAGTTGTAGGGAAGAACACAGCCATACGGATATTCAAGTTTCACAGAGAGGAGGTGTTTTGCAGAAGGATTTTTCTTTTCTAGAGTGAACAGGAAAGGAACTGTCTTTTGATGTTTATTATAATGAAAGGTCATTCGACGTAGCATCAGATCTGATGAAGAAGAGGAAGATAGAACAGTTGAACTCATCAAGTCAGACAACTTTTCATTTCTAGCTTTTATCAAACAAAAATCATGCACAAGATCATGAATTTGTCATCTCTATTTCCTACCACCTCTCACTATTACCAAGCTACTAGAAATTAACTCATCCACATAGACGTCTATTACTTTTCCACACACTTCAAATCAGTTGGCTCCACAAGTCCCTCATGACACCATAAATCTTTCAACTCAGAGATTTCAGTATCTTTGTCCTTTGGATAACTTGCAAGGTACAGAAAGCACAGCTTTAGGTGATCTGATAAATGGTCATAACTTAATTGGATAACCTTCACTGCTTTCTTTTCATCATTAAAAATAAAGGAACTCAAATTATTGAGAACTTCAAGCCACAAAGCCTCTTTTTTTTCCTTCCTCGAAATGACTCCACCGATCAAATCAAGTACCAACGGAAGCCCACCACACTTTTGGGCTATTTTTCGTCAGACATCAGGGAAATGTTCTTATCCGAATACCATTTTCTCTAATAGCTCCCAACTTTCCCAGCAATCAAAGATCAAGAGGATCACTGTGGTATTTTCCATGTAAAACCACTTCCTTTTTTCAGCTGGTTAAAATGACTCTGCCTCCTTTCTGAAATTCAGATGGAAAAGGTCTTGTTAGCCCATCCCATATTACAGTATCCCACAAGTCATCCAATACAATAAGTTACCTCTTTCCAAACAGTCATTTTTATAGCTTATCTGCAACTTCATCATCTATGTCATTCTCACCGACTCTTTCTTTCAAACTAATAACTTCATTGAAAATTTTTTGCAATATCTTTTTCTCATTAGGTTCCTGATCGACTGTGCACCAAGAACGAACTTCAAAATGACCAACATCATACTTGTCATAATATACTCTATAAGCCAGAGTGCTTTTTCCAATCCCTGGCATACCAACTATGGAAATGACATCTATCTCATTTGGTCCACTCATGAGCTTCCTAATTATCCACTCTGTCTCCTCCTCAAAACCTACGATTATTTTACCAGCTATTGATGAATTGCTTTTAACTGGCTTGTTGGGAGAGTTTGCAAAGCTGATACTTGTGTTCTTGAGATCTTCTTATCTACCTCTTATCAATTGATGAATTTATAGCTGGTCAATCCCACGCATGTTCAATTGTCTTATGCTCAATGCAACCACTTACTTTCAGCCCATGGAAATTTCTTAAATTGTGAAATACATTCTGAAGAAGTTTATATTGAGTCATTGATGGGAAAATTAACTCAGCATGGACCTTGGGTAGATAATGGAGATTCACAAGGAGCGCATCCAAAAGTTCAACCAACTAATCCTCAGTCATGGTGCCACTTGATTCAGAATGATGAACTGTGAATGAACTTTTGATATTTTCAAAGAGGCGAGGAACAATATGATCTTTTAATTTAACCAGCATGCCATCTCCGCGCTGATGAAAAAGTGACTGAACCAGATCATAAACCTCATATGATATGCAAGACATTTCAGCATTAGAACCATCGGAAATGTAATAACAAAGCTGTAAACATGCCGACAAAAATGTCAGCTCCAATTTCAGTTTTTCAATTTGATACATGTCAAGAACAGTTTGATCTTCATTGTTTAACATCTCTATAAAATCAAGAAGATTCATAATGTCCTCGCGAAGCAAATCTGATAATACCTGATAAAAGAGCAAATGTGTACAAAGCTTTCAGTGCCACATACTCGCCATGACAAAATTTACTCTAATTTAACAGGCAACTAACATAAATGTAGAGTGACTTCTTCAAAATAGCTTACTGCATAAACTAAATATTTTTAGCAAAAAGCAAGGGTAAGATTTCTCAAAAGGTCACTCAACTAATAAAAACTGTTCGAGAAAGTCACTTTCCTTTTTTTGTAAGAGTAAAATTACTCTAATTTTATCATTTCACCTACAATGTCACTCCAGTTATTTTCCCATCCATTGAAGAAGTATATTATCTAGAAAAGATGCTTTAATATAACGGATATAGTTTAGTCATTTTATTTTCAACACTGTTAGAGTCCCACACATGTTGAACAATGGTTTGGTGGTTTTCATGTATGGCCTTGGGAAATCCTCCACTCTTGAGCTAGTTCTTGGGTTAAGTTAGGCCCAACTGCCAAATCGTTATCAGCACTATTTTGCACATCAAACCGAACCATAAAAATGACACGTTACCTAATCTGAATCCCCACCCTTAAAATAATTTATTCCGATGGAAAAAAATTATTTTTCTTATATAGAAACTACATGAAACTTTTTTTTTAAGATGATTAACATGTTTAAGTCGATTAAGCTCCATAAAAAAATGAGTAGACATACAAGACTAAATTAATAATGTGAAAATTAAAAAAAATTATGAGTAAATGTTGTATATTATACTGATAGAGTCATGAAGTGCGGTCCATTATTCATGGGAAAGCAGAGCTGAGATGAGTGTGCAGGGGCTTTCGAAAAAACATTCTTGAGATCTTTTCTTAGGAGTTCAATATTTTCCAGCATGTTTAGACTTGCACCACTTGTTTCTTTTAGATACTCTTCATTCCTTGAGTTCTCTGCTAAGTTGCGTACAAGAGTGGGTACTTCCCAAATGAGCACTCCAACATGTGCCAAGAGAACAAATAATTTGTCATGATGATTAACATCAAAGGGAACATCAGAAAGAATAATCAAAAGGAACTCTATCATGACATTAGTGTTTTGAGTTGAGGTGACAGGAGTAATAGCATTAACCATGTACTGTTGTAGATGAATCAAATATTCTCTAAGAATGTCTAGAGAGGCTTCTAGTAGCTTCTTAATGAAGCGTCCAAATTCTGCTGACTTTGAACCTATCAAATTTTTAGAAGATATATGCATAACCTCCAGATCAACAGGTATAATCTCCACTAGCAGATTTGCTAGCTTGGAATTAAATTGATAGACATCTTCATCTGTTTCCTCTAATTCATCAAGACAATAATCCAAAAGAGTAAAATAGAAGTTCACTACTTTCTAGGCCATAATTTGAAGATGAGGTAAGACATATTCAATCGTCTCATACTCAACACAACCATTTACCAAACCATGGAAATCTCTTGCATGGGGTGCGGATAACTTTAATAGATCTATTGTAGTTATGGATCTATTTTTATTTGTACGTGGATATATTAAATGGTATTTTATTAAATTTTTTACTGTAGTATTCTTTAGTTTTTTCTCTTAGTATTTTAAATATTCTATATCTTTTGGTCTAAAATATTCGACTAAATTCTCTTTCATAAGCATTTCTTCTAATCTTATTTCTTCCATATCTTGTCTCCAATATTTTAAATACTCATAGTTTATCATTTCTTTCTAAAGTAGTTGCTTGTTTACTAATTTTCGTGTAATATTCTATTCTAATTGTACTATAATTTATATCTGAATTAAGGTTATTAATGTTATTAATTATCTCTCTTTCTTCTTCTCTTAATGAGTTTTTTATGTTATATAAACTTTTATCTGTATTTTTTTCTAAATTTTTTAAGGTTTCTTTTATCCATATTAATTTTTCTTTTAGATTTTTCATTACTTCTTTAAGTCGGTTTCTATAATTAATTTCTTCATATAGGTCACTTTGGTTTTCTCTAATTTTTGTAATATATTCTAACATTTTAGTCTAAATAATATCCATCTGAGTAATTATCTAGGTATAGTTATTCTATCCAATTTATAATTTCAATTCCATAGTCTGATATTTTTTCTAGTAATATTCTCTTAATATCTATAGTTTCTATATTTCTAAGTATATATAAGATTAATATTTTAAGATTATATGTCATTTAAAATTGGTTAAATACTTTATTATAATATTTTTTAGTTTTTTGTTTTAATCTCATTAATTCTTCAATATTTTCACTGAGAAATTGTTTATATTTTATATCCATTTTTCAATATTCTAAATATATGTAATTTATCATAGTTGATGTGTGGGTTTGGTATGTAAGTATTTATAAGAGTAGTTAGGTAGGTGTGGTATATAATTAATTCTAGTCATAAAATATCTATCAAATATTTTTTTCAATATGATTTTCTTATATCTACTATTTCAATAATCTTAAGTACATATAAAACAAGTATTTTAAATTTATCTACCATTTTGTCAGATAAATAAGTATTCATTTTTCATATGATGATTTTTCAAAATATTTCCTTTAATCATACACATAACAAAATATGATCATTTTAGATAACTATATACTAGATTATTCTTAAATAACATATTCTTTGATCACTATTAGCATGGTAATCTGGATATTTTCCCTTAAACAACACCTCTACTCTGGCTACTCCCCTATCACGACTTTCTTACCTCACCGGCTTCACCTTTAGGATGGCATAGTTCTTAGGGACTTTTCTCCTTTTCCACTTTGCTAATAAACTTCTTAACATGCTATTTTTTGAATAATTCTATTATAAAGCAACTAACATGAACTTATTTTATCATATCATGATTGTTAGAAATTTATGAATTTAGCTATTCATAATAGTAAATGAATATACTTGTTCCGATAGATTTGATGATTCTAAGCTTTGTTCCTCCATAAATTTTTCTATTGAAATATACCTTTTTTTAAATAATCAAAATATTTATTGTAGACAAGAGAGAGTTTTTGCTTCAACACATGAAGGCTTGCTTCTTTATGCCTTCGATGCCTTTCATTTATAATGAGAAACTTTACAAAAGTTTTCCTATTTATTTTACACGTATTTTACCTAATTCTTTACAAAAGCCTTCAAAAATTATTTCTCTAACCTAATTTACAAGAAAGTTTTTAAATAAAACAAAATCATAAATGCTTTTGGCTAAAAGGTCAAAAAGCCTAGAAAAACTAATCTATCAAAAAGTCTTTACAAACTTTATACAATATATTTTATGTAAGAAAATTGTGAAAGTTTGTTACATGTCGCTTTCACAATTTCAATAGCTTGTCTTTTATCTCCATTATTTTGCTTCGTAGCTATCTCTTTTTTGTCGTATCTGTTGCTTCCTATCTTCTTGTTAGTGTAGCATCACATCTGAAATAAAGTTGTGTCTGCCACTACACCTGCTACATATGTGATCATTGTATTTTTCGCCAACCTTTTCATAAAATTGTTCCATAGCTTCTTCTGAAATAATTCTTTTTTTGATAGATCTCGTTAATGGTTGTTCTTCTGGTCTGAGGAGTGCTAATCCCCATTTCCTAAGTTCTTTCATGTCTTGATTTTTAACTTCTTTACAAGTTGAATAAACTAATGTTTGATTCCTCGAGCTATATATCCAAATGGGTTTTTGATTTGAATAATTATTAAGTAATTCTGATAATATATTATTAAGTCCAATAACTCTTTTGTTGCGGTAAAATCCTGGTATCTGTGTCTTTGGTATCTCGTCTTGTTCACATATTTCTTCTGGAATAATACAATCTCTGGTCATACCTATCTTGATTACTGTAATAGTCTGTTTAACTTTATCAAACAATATTTCGGCTGGGGCGGTATAAAATCGAACATAAAATAATTGTCCGTTAGTAATTCTCTTGTAGATCATAAATCCATTGTGAATATCAGGAATTCCTTCTAACTCTTCTCCAGTAGTTGTGTAAACTATAGATAATAATTCATAATAGTAACATGATTTGATTAAATTTGAACTTGTACCTGTAAAAGCAATAAGTTTATTGTAATTCTGGCATTTTTGGGTAATATATCCTTTTTGCTGTGCGGCTAGTTCTTCACTTTGAATAGGTTTGCTATTTAACATGGTTTGTAAGGTATATATATTTATTTTCAATGTATTTTCGGGCAACATAGTTGTATGTCTGTTTTTCTTGGTTAAGTGATTCAGAATATGTATGCATTTGGGGAGGTGCAAATAATTCTGATCTTTGTATATTTGGTGTATATAGTTTTGAAAATATCTGGTTGAGGTTGTAATTCTTTTTCTTTGGTATTTCAGGTTTATTTTGAGTGACTATATTTTTCCCTTTAGATATATCTCCTGCGCCTGCAGCTGTAACTGTAATTTCATTCGTAATTTGAGTTTTTAGGTGTTTCTCATCGTCACCTTCTAGGTCTAGTTTTTTAATGTGCTCTTCCTGCACAGTATCTTATTTTTTATAGTGCTCAACCTGCACTTTTACATTTGTAACTTCATCAGTTAGTATAATAACTCTTTCTTGTAATAACTTCATTTGCTCAAACATTTGAAGTAATAAATCAGTCTGGGTATCTTTGGCATCAGCCTCTTCCATTGATAAATCAGTTTGAGAAGCTTTGTCTTGATAAGTAATCTGCAATAACATTTTTACTAGTATTGATCACTTCAATCGTAAATGTAAAATTCAGTATATTTAATACTAGTCTCCGAATTTTCTTCATCGTAACTGATTTCTATATTTTTCTCGTTAGCCACCATCATACCTATGTGTTATCTATTCTTACAATAAATTTGTTATATACAATATATGGTTCAAATTCTAATAGGCATTTATATAATGAACATAATTCTTTTCTATTTATTTCCCATTTAATTTCCGTTTCATTAAATGTTCCTGAATAATATCTACAATGATGTTCTATTTTTTCATTTCGTATTTGTATTTAAGTATTCCTCCATAACTATATTAACTTGTATCTGCTTCTACTATATATGTAAAATTTTTATTTTCGTTTGGGAATTATAATTTTGGTAACTCTTTGCAAAGTATTTTTATTTTCTGGACTTGTTTTTTATCTCCGTCGTTGTAATTATATTTGATATCTTTTTTTAAATTTTTTCTGTAATGGGTTTAGATTTTCTGCTAATTTTGGTATATATTCTCTTACTTGATTTACTAATCCTAAGAACGATTGTAATTTCTTTTTTGTATCTAATTCTTCTTTTAAATTTATTACTTTTTGTATTATATGTTGTCGCAGTTTTACTCCACTTTTATCGATTTGTATTACTAAAAACTCTATCTGATTTTTCATAATTTTTGCTTTTTTTTCACTTAAACTTATTCCTGATTTTTCTATTATATCTGTAAATTGTTCTAATAATTTTAAATGTTCATCTTTGGTTTTTGTATATAATAATATATCATCTATGTATACTATACAATTAGGTAATTGTTTAAAATAACTATCCATAAAGTGTTGATATTTACCTAGTGCATTTTTATATCCAAATAGTAATACATTCCATTCATAAAATCCTTGTCGTACTGTAAATGTAGTTAATTCCTTAGATTCTTCTTCTAACTTTAAGTGGTAAAATCCTGATTTACAGTCAAATTTACTAAAATAGTTATATCCTTATATTTGTCTTATTTTTAATATCTTATTTGGTATTGGATAATTATGTGTCATAGTTTTTGCATTTAAATTTCTATAATCAATAGTCATTCTACTTTTACCTCTTTTTTGTTCACTATGTTTATTTACTATAAATGCTGGACTATTATGTTTACTATTACTTTTTCGTATATATTGTTTCTCTAATAATTCATCTATATGCATTTTAAATTCTTTTAAATTATCAAAATTATATATTAATGATTTTTGAGTTATTATACTATTTTTATCTATTAATTTAATTTTTATAGTAGTTTTATGTTTTTTCCAATCCTTTTAATGGATCTTCACTATATAATCTTTCTAATTTGTTCTTAATTATTTCTATCTTATTTACTGAAAATATAGTTATTTCCTTTTTATTTATAAAAAATACGACTAGTTCTATAATGTCTTCAGTATTTTTTATATTTTCTAACTTTTGTGAAATTTTTTTACTTCCTTCTAACCAATCAGTTTTCTTTTTTATTTTATTAATAACTCTTTTTGGTCTTACTTTTTATTTACATGGTGTTGTAAACCACCAATCTATTTTAGTTATTATATGTGGGTATAATTTATCTAAAAATGGCATTCCTAAAAGCATATCTTTTGATATTAGTTCATAATTATAGATTTCTTCTATTGTTATTATTTTATCCCATATCTGTATTTTTACATTTTTAGCTTTATATGTAATTAAGCTTCCTTCATTATTAAATCCTTTGACTACTATTGGTGTTTTTAATTTATCCCATTTACTTTCTGGTAAACAGTTGTATCTACATAAGTTTGTTTCTGCTCCTGTATCTATCATAGGTGTATAATATCTATTATAATATCCTTCTAGAATTATTTTTACAAGTACATATATTTTCATATCATGTTAAAGTTCTTTTTACGAATAATCTTTCTTTATTATATGTTATAGACAATTGTGTATGTTCTATATTGTATGATTTTACTTGTTCTAACAATTTTATTCCTAATATTATGTCTGTGTTTTGCATTTCTTCCTTTATTTCGAATTCTATTTTTATTTTTCTAACTCCTATTATTACTATTATTATTATTATTTCTGTCGTATCTTTAATGTTTATTAGACTCCTTGGTAGATCTGGGCATATATCACTATTAGATTTTATTTCTTTACTTTTTACTAGATATTTTGCTTTATAATTTTCTTCTTGTCCTGTGTTTAAGAGTATTAAATATTCTTTTTCATTTATTGTTCCTGTTATATAATATTGATTTAAATTAACTATTGAAGTTGTTTCATAACTTGTTCTTTTTTATGAACTTGATGATTCTGTTTTTTCATGAGCTATTCTTTTTGATGTACTTATCCTATCATTTATTGTTTCTAAATCTTCTTCTATATCTATATTTTTGTAACTATAGTCATTATTATCAATTGTTTTTATGAATTGTTCAAAAGGACTTTCTATTTGTATTTTATTAATTTTATTTTTTCTTGTTATTTTATGTTTTGTTGTTAGTACATATAGATTTTTACATCTTTCTGTAAATATTTTACTTTTGGGGTTAGTTCTATACCTAATATTTTTCAATATAATACTAATGATTTATCTATATTTTTATCTGTTATTGCTACTGAATAATTTGCACTTATTATAAATCTAAATTTTTGGTATATTAAATTTCCTTTTATAGCGGTTATTATACTTTTTTCTATAGGTTTTATAATTCTATCATCTTCTAAATATAATTCTATTGGTGTATCTATTTCTTCTCTGAAACCTTCTTTTATTAATATCTCTGTTCCTCTAAGGTGTACATATTTTATTGAGTCTTTACTTTTTATATCGTTTATTTCTTTATTAATTATTCTTTTTGTTACTAGTGGTATGCTAGCTCTTCCTTTTGCATAGCTACAATCTATTACATGTTCCTTTTGACTTATTACGTAGTATTCTTCCTTTTTTCTACTAAATATATTTTTTATTGTTGGTATTTTAAATATTTTTTCTAAACTTAAGTTTAACTCTTTTCCTTTTATTTCGTCAAATATATTACTATCAAATATAATTGTTTGATCTGTTCCTTCTTCATTTAAATATTCTTCCTTTGTTATTATTTTTATATCTTCTTCAGTTATTTGGTTCATTTTTATATCTTCTTCAGTCATTTGATTCATTTAATTCACTATTTATTTCATTATCTGTTTCATTCTCCGAAATTTCATATATACTATCTTCACTTTCTAATTCATAATCTATATAATCTATCTGCATATATTCTGTATTTTCTATTTTTATTTCTGATATTTGTTTTTTTTTGGGTTTTTTGATAATTTACAATCTCTAGCTAAATATTCTAGTTTTCCACAATTATAACAAGTACATTCTTTTATAGATTTCTTTTTTCTATATGGGTTTTTATGTCTATAATTTTTTACATAATATCTTTTTCTTGGTTTCTTATATTTATATTTTGATTTTTTGTATTTCTTATATTTCTTATGTCTTTTTCTTTTCTTATAATATCTTTCTTCACATACAAATTGAGGTGCTATTTTATCTTTACAACATGCTAAATTTCTTATTAATGTTTTTTTCATTTTTATTTCTTCTCTATATTTTTTTCATATAGATTTCTATACCATTGTTGTAAAAAATTTATTCTTGCTCCTAGGGTATCTACTATTTTTGTTTCATCCCAATTCTTTATTATTTTTGAACTAAATGGTTCAGGTAATTTACTAAAATATAATTTTCGTATTTATTTACTTTCTTCTATATTATATGTTCCTTTATAATAATATTCTTTAAATGCGCATGTATATTCATCTATATAGCACATAATACATATTGCTAATTTTAACATTAAATTTCTATTCGTATCTTTTTCTTTATTTTGTTCTGCTTCTTCTGTTGTAATACTGCTAAATTCATCACTTATAGCTATTTCATATTTTTTTCAATATTTCTGTTGGTAATATTTTTGTAGGTGTTGATGTTCCTTCTATTTTTGTATTAGATCTTAATACTTTGTTACTTGCTTCGGCTAGGTTTAAAAGCCATAATTTTACTGTTTCTATTAATGTCTTTTCTATATATTCTGGTGTATTTATTGTATCTATTTATTATCTAATAATTGTTTTGACTTGTATACTACCCATAGTTGTATTATTTTATTTGTGTATGTTACACAGTCTAAAATTAAAAAGTTATAATTAGTTATTTGTCTTTGTGTCGGTGTCCATTTATTATATTCATCCTTTGGATTATATCTTTTAAAATTAATTTTGTAATTATAGGTTGGTTTTCTTATATCTGATATACTAGGTATTATATTTTTATCTAAAGTATTTACTTCTGTATTTATTAGTTCTAGATCTTCTTTATTAATTACTTATTATTTTTCATTAATTTCTAGTTTTCCTATGTTTTCTAGAATTTCTGTATATGTTTCACTATCTTCCGAATCATAATTATCTGTTTTTTCAGCATCTATTGTATTTATTTCTAATTCACTGGTTTCTGGTTCTTTATTTTTTATTTCTAATTTTTTTAAAATTGATTTATCTCAATTAATAATTTTTGTTCTTTATTTTTTTTCTTTCTGTCTATTTTCATATAAATCTTTTAGCATTTGTAGTTCTTTTTTTAATTCAGCAATCCTACTATATTTAGTTTCTTCTATTTTTCGTATTTCTTCTGTAGTTTGTTATTTTATTTTTTCTATTTTCTTTTTCCTATCTATCTCTTCGTTTTCTCTTTCTATTCTTACCGTGGCTGTCAACTTATCTTCTAATTTTAATTCTTCTTTTTTTAACATTAAATATAAATGTTCACCTATTTTTTTATACCTTCTTCCTAGATTGGAAAATACTACTTTTATTTTTAATCCTTCATGATTTTCATATGTTTTTTCATCTATTATAAATTCTTCTTTGTTCATTTTATTTAAATGTATATAAGTTGTGTTGATATATATTCTTCTTTGTGCATTTATTGAGTTTTTACTAACTCCAACAATTATGTTACACTGTAGTCTTTATATCCTTATTTTTAATTGTTTACGTTTTTCAGATATTATTTGTTTTAATTCTTTATATTGTTGTGGTTTTTGTACGTTATCCATCTAAACAAATTAAATATTATTTTGGTAAATATCTAAATTTAATTGTTTCATAATCAAATAAATTAATCAAATAAATCCAAATATATACTACTTTCGTCAATATGCTCATATTGAGTCAACTCAGAACAATACTTGTGTAGATATTGGAGATACATGACGATGGCATCCAAAAGTTCAACCAAATGATCCTCGGTCATGGTCACATCACTTGATTCTGCATTACTATATGAGCTAATACAACTTCTGACATTTTCCAAGAGGCGAGGAATCTCATGATCCATTAATTTAACCAGCATTTCTTCTCCACTCTGACGAAAACGTGACTGAACCAGATCATGAATCTCATTTGATATGCAAGACATGATTTCTTCATTACAACCTTCTGCCAAGAGATAGTGATAATGATGAAAAAATGCGGACACAAATGTCAGCTCTTCAATTCGATCCTTGTTAAGAACTGAAATTTGCACACATTCATTATCTAACTTCTTTATGAAATCAAGAAGATTGACCATGTCCTCGTGAAGTACAACAGACAACAACTGCCGAAAACACCAAATGTTGTTTCAAATTGCCCATCATAAATTTTCCTCTAAATTACAACAGGCAGCTAACGCAGGCGCAGAGGAGTTTCTCCATAAATAGCCTAACAGTTAAGCAAAATATTTGTCCTGTTACAGCTTAAATCATAAAGAGAGCATGTCAATAAAGATTTCTACTGATCTGTCCATCCACATACTAGTTAGTTACTCAGAGCACTGAAGTAGTATATTACCTAGACCAGATACTTTAATCCAAAATCAATGAAAAACGAATACATACGGACATAGTCATTTGATTTTCAACACTGTTAAGAGTCCTTTGCTGGTTGGAGAATGATCTGGTGATTTTCTTATATGAACTTAGGCAATTCTCACCTTATGAGCTAGTTTTGAGGTTGAGTTTGGTCCAACTTTCAAATTGTTATAAGCACTATTGTCTATTTTGCCCATCAAACCCAAGCATAAAAATGATATACGTTACCCTATTTGAATCACTGCCCTTAAAACAACTTAACCCAATGAAAAAGAAATTCATTTTTCTTGTTGAAGCTACATGAATTTTTTTTCATCATAATTAAGATGTTGAAGTTGATTAAGCTCCATAAAGAAACGAACATACTTACCAGACTAAGTTGAATATGCCAACTTTTTTTTTTAAAAAAAACGTGTTGTATGACATACCGATGAGCTATTTGCTTTCCAGTCCCTTCTTTCTCCTCATTTTTCTTTTCCTCTTTCCATGGATGTAGTTGTCACTAGTCAAGCCAAACTAGAGAAAAAGCTTGTGCTTCTATTTAGAGCCTAATACTTAAAATTTAAGAGACAAAAGTTTGAACCATATTTTCAACTTGGTGAAAGAATTAATTTTAAAATAGGAGAGGTTGAAGAATACACAACACACCTTCAAACTACAGCAAAACCGAGAGAAGTTGAAGTAAATAGCTAAAAGAGGAACATAAATCTACAATTTTGTCATAATAAAGTTGTTCTCCAAAAAGTAATAATCATAATAAAGTTGTGGTGCAAAAAAAAATCATATCATGATAAAGTTGTGCAGGGGATAAGATGAGCCCACTAAGTTGGTTTGAAAGAGTGTATAAGAATAATGCTGAATAGTGTATAATAATAATATTTATATTAGTAGTATTTGAATTAATTATGCTAATATTAATTATGCAGACAATATTTCTTACACACTACTTAGTTTGATGTATTAAAATTAAAATATAAAATATAATTTTTATCAAACAATATTTATTTACTAAAATACCCTTTATTTAGCATTCTATACTCTCTTTTGCAATCTTCTGTCCGAAACAAAAACTTTTCTTCACTTATCTACAAGCAGTATCCCATATGCTAAGCTTTCTTCTCTAGCAATTTCTGCATATGGCTACAATGGAAGTCTCTAATTGGGAGCAACGTAGCTGTTGTAGAAAGAAACTTAATTATTACTTTGTCTAAATTAAAAAATCTGGATAGTGAAACCGGCGAAAAGTTCACCGGAAAACCCAAACCCTTCTTCCCCAAATTTATAACCTTCAAAACAAAAAAATCAATTTCATATCCATACTCCAATTACGGAAGTATGGATTTGACGTACTTCAATGAAAAAAAGATCATGGAGATTAGAACTATAGGTCTAGTTAAATATTAGATACCAAACTGCAAGCTTCCGGCGAATGGCATAGGCATGGCACAAAAATACACTGCAAGCTCCTAGCAGATGGCAAAGTGCTACAAAATAGGCAAAGCACCATGGGAAAAATCTTGGGAAAATGTTTTAGTGGGGCTTTGAAGGGTAAATTTGTCATTTACTAATTAATACATGTGTTGAAACACTTGGTATTATTAATACATAGGAAATGATGAGTATTAATAATACACACCTTAATACACAATAGTGTGTATAACTAATGCAAGTATTAGTTATGCATAGTCTAAAAATTGATACCAAACATGATATTACTAATACACAAAGAATAATGCATGTATTATATTTTTAATACACTCTACCAAACGACTAAGAGGTCGTTTGGTAGAGTGTGTTAACAAAAACAATGCATGCATTATTTTTGTGTATTAATGCATTATTTGGCATAGTGTATTGGACTATGTATTACTAATACCTCTTCTTTTCTATGTATTATTAGTAATACAACACATTTCAATACATGCATTATACTATTAAATTACAAATTTACCCCTTAAAATAACAACTTCTTTCTCACCATTTTTCCACATCTTCTTCCTTCTTAATCAATCATTTTCTTATTTTTCTGATTTCTTTCTCTTTACTTTAGTCTAGTCAAATTCCTTCAATTTCATTCTCAAGAAGTAAAAATTGAGTTTTCAAGATTCATACCTTCCTCAAATTATTTTAGCAGTGAAAATGAGCAAATAGAAATTGGGTATTTGGGTAAAATAATGATGAAAATGAGCAAGTCAACATTTGATATCGAAGCCAACTCCTGGCACCAATGACAATTACAACAATGAGATTGAAGGCCGTGGAAGACAACATTAAGAAGTTGGAGACACAATTGTTGAATCCCATTGAAGAAACTCGCAAAATGTGGGTAGCACCAACTCAAAATTGATGAATTGGGTAAGAAAATGAAAGTCATTGTAGAGTGGATACTTTCACCTCAACATGGAATACTGGGCAGTGTTCTTGAAGAACTGGTACACATGGTGGGTCCTTCAACAAAACCAAGGTTTCATGAGAAAAATAAAGGGATAATTCACCGATTATAGGGTAACCAATTAAGCCCTAGGGTTGAATTTTCCTATTATGAGGGTCTGGGTCTTTGCCCATGGTTGAGGAAGTGAGAGTGCTATTTCCATTACAATAATGTCACTGATAATCAACAAAAACTAGAGGCTGCAGTTCTCCACTTGAATGAAAAGATGGAATCCTGGTATATTTAATTTCATGTGAGAAAAGGCAAAGTTAAATGGTTTGTTTTAATGTAGAATGGAAATCTACGAATATGTATAAAAAGTGTAATTTAGTAAATAAATATTTTTTTATAAAAATTATATAAATATATATTATTTTTAATACATCAAATCAAATGATGCGTAAGAAATAATGTCAGCATAAGTATTACCAATATTACTAATACTTGTGTTAGTAATGCAACCATTATAAATACACTTTATTTGACATTATTTTTATATACTCTACCAAGCGACTGCTAAGGTGTACCTCCTTGTTTACTTTTCTTTTTATCTTCATTTATTTGAGGCTAGACTAATTTAAATCAACCCCCAAATAATACAGGAGAAGACTCTCTATCTCACTAAAACTTGAGTGGTTCCTCTCCTGAAATGTCATCATTATTTCGACAGGAAAAAGAAACAATTGATTGTTGACATGTGCTATGATAAATTGTTGGCGATAAGTTATGTATGATACTAAAAAAATAACCACATAGAACTATAGGAGGGTTTTAGATAGAAAATTTTATAACCTCATAGATTGGGTCCGAAGGTTAGAATATAATGTACACACATCTTGCTCCTACCTCATGGAGGTATACAAGTATATCCTGAATCATTTTGCCCGACTTAGGTACTGAGGATATATAATTAGACTATAAGGGTAAAGTAGTTATTGTATCTAATAGTTAGTTAAGGCAAGTTAGTTAGTTAACAGACTATTATATATACTCACTTTGTTTTGTTTCATTGATCAAGTAATAAGAAATTCTCAGTGTTTTTTTTTCGTTCTCTTCTCTACTTCTCTGCATATTCTTGTTAATGGTTTCTCTTAAATTCTATTAGACAATATGTATTTAAGAAAAGCTGAAAACTCTATTTTCTATATTTGGTAGATAATATTTCTATAATATTTTATATCCTAAAAATAAAATATATTTTGTATCGTAGAATAGATTTAGGAGCTGAAACAAACTCTGTATAAATAAGGAGGCTACTCTATGAATACAAACAAGGTTTTTTGTACGAATATTTTTATCATGGTATTAAAGCGAAACGATCCCTAGTATACAACTCTATTCATCCTTCTTCTTTTTTCCCTCTTTCTTTTTGTTTTGCAGTCGACTTATTCCTTCACAAAATCATTGCTCCTTTCATCGTCATGACAAGTATAGGTGAAAGTCCATTATCCAAATCCCTGCTTCAACATGACCCATCATCAATCTACTATTTAACGAGTGACAATTATGATGTTTGGGTAAAAACGGCTATCAATGGTCTGAAGCAAAAGGGAAACTTGCTTTTGTTAATGAAGATTATTCTAAACCAGAAACTAAAATCGAATACAAATTTCAAGCGTGACGATTGATTAATTCAGCCATATATTCTTGGTTGTTTAATTCTATCAATGGTACTAATAAATCAAGTGTTGTTGGATACAAGGTTGCTAGATAGATATGGAATGACCTTAAAGAATGTTACTCCATTGTCATGGCCCTCGAATTAACCAATTAAAATCTGAACTAGCTTCACTTAAACAACAGGGAACCAACTTTGTTTTGTACTATACGAAACTTAAATTTTTGTGGGAAGAGTTGACAAATTATGAAGACGTAACATGTGGATATTTTTGTGCTGCTTCACCCAAACTAATAAGTCCCACTGAAACTAAACTAACCCATCAATTTCTAGAGGATCTAGATGACTCATTTTTTGTAACTTTACAGTCCTAGATCTTGAGCATGGATCCCCTTCCCACTCACAATAAATCTTATGCATTGGTAAGCCTAGATGAAAGACGTAAACATATTGTTAGAGGATGTGAGGAGAGGGAGGTGATTAGTTTTGCAATGCAAGTGCTTGGAGGAGGAGGAAAAGGACGAGCAGTTCTCTCTAATGCACAACAACTAGCCCAGTTTATGGGAATCATAGATCTGTAAGGATTATAAGATTTCAGAATCGTAGAACTTAATAATTTTCACACACCATTCTATAACAATAAGCCAATCAAGAAACATACTGGAATTATCCATAACTTTTCTTCTTGATCGAGATTAGCGAAAGCACTTGATTTTCTTTTATTCTTAAACCAAAAACATAAGTTTTGTTTCTCTCTTTGCCTTACATTTCAAAATAGTTTGATGGAACTTACTCTAAGATTTGGTAGAGAGGACTCCTTTTATAATACGAAGAATAGAACAGTTATTTTTTCATGCTCCGTCAATGTGAGTTGTGGATATAGTAGTTTTAATCCCACTAACACTCCATCAACAAGATTTGTGGATAATAGGTAGTGTTGACACCCAATTTTTGTTCTCGGTGCCTAAAATTAACGTCTTCTGGCTTCCTGATCGCTAAAGGGCACAAAATATAATTTTTCATAATTTTTTTATAATTATTTGATAAATTGTTGATAATCATCCTTACTTTAGGATTTTAATCAATTTGTTATCATATTTTTATTTTTATAATTTATTAATAATTTTTCTTATTTTAGGATTTTTACCAATTCATTATCATTCTTAATATTTTATAATTATCTGCACACGTGCGCGACATGGTCACATTTTTACACTATTTTCAAATTAATACATTTCAATAATTTCAATATTCTTTACAATTTTTCTATAATTACATATCAATATCTGTATTTTTGTATATTTATTACAATCCATAAAAGTTGAGTTGAGTCAATTATTTTAATACATAGAGCAAAAATCAGTCAAGTCAAGGTCTCGTCATGATTATGACAGTTGACTTTTCTTTTACCTACTATCATAATTTAAGGGATGTGTTTGGAAAAAGTAGATTTGATATTTTAGTATTATTTTTTCTTTTTAAATACCCAACATACATACACACAATAAACACACAAAACACACACCACAAATATTCATACCCTTAATTTCGTAAATTTTAAGGCTTTTTATCAGTTTATTATCATTTTAATATTTTTGCACAATCATCTACATACATACATAACATAATAGTAAAATTCTTTTTATATATTATAATTTTAATTGCTTATAGTTTAATATATTTTTTTCAAAGATAATTATATTTGTTTACATTTTTCTGTAGTTATTTATATTGATATTTTTCGTACCTTATTTAAATACCGTCTACAAAAATAATATTGAATTATTTTAATACATATAACAATAAATCGGTCAAGTCAAGGTCTCATCATATTTATGATATTTGACTTTCCTTCATCTGCTATCCATAATTTAAGGGATGTGTTGGAAGAAGGTGGATGTGATATTTTATTTTATTATTATTGGTTCTTTTTAAATACGCATTTACACCACACACATTCACAAAACACACACACACATTTTATTCTTCCTCTCTCTAAAAAAATCACACATATTTTCTCCCTCTTTCTCCTCTCCCTCAAACACAAAATTTTAGTAATCTTTTTCCTTTCTCTCTCACACACACATTTTTCACCATATACACATTTCATTCTTTTTTCTCCCCTCTCTCAAAATATAAACAAATCAAATTTCTTCTTATCTAATTTATTTTATTTCCAAAAATACAATACACAGATATTTTTTGTCTTCTCACATACAAATACATAAATAAAATGCACATTCACAAATACATATACACATTTTTCATCCCCACATATTTTTTTTCTCTCTCAAACACACATTTCTTTACTACACAAATATTCTTCACCACACACATATTTTTATCATACACAAATTTTGTTCATCTTTTTTTTTTCTCTCAAAAACACATACATATACTCAAAATAAACACACGGCCAATGAAATTATCTCTCCATTTGGATATTTGAGGCCATCCCATTACAAAGATGGATTTTACTTTCTCAAATTTTACAATTTTATATCAAAGATCAACGCTTGGCCAATGAAAAAATTACCGTCGATTTTTGAGGCCTTCACATATGAAAAGACGAATTTTACATTAAAAAATATGTAACAAAAATAAGATTTCAGGCGATGACGAAATTATTATAATATTTAAAACTTTATCCGAACCCGTTTTTTAATAAAAAATATATTTTTACGTACATTTTAATTTATTTCAATAATTCTTTATTTATTACTAACATTTTTATTGCAATTGTTCATGCAGGTTATTGAGAATCCTCATCGAAAATTGCATTCAAAGAGGACTTTAAATTTTGTATTGTATTTTATATTCTTATACTTGTACAAATATTATTATAGTGAAAACTTTATTTTTGGGGTGGTAGGTGAAATATTCTTTATTTATGCAATCCACATCAAGCATTAGGCAAATCTAGGCCGTTAATATATACATTAAATTGATTTAGATAATTAATAAAAATACTTCATACTTTTTTTACACTAAAAACATTACGTAATCTTTTTTTTTTTAAAACAAAAATTTTCCTTATTCAATCTTTACTTTTCTTTTCATATACATTCCTATATACTTTTATTCAAATATCTTCATATACTTTTATACATATTTTTACTATAATATATGTAATTTATACATTCTTTCCTTATAAATTATTTACATCATTTTTACACATTTTATAATTGTATATATACACATTGCTTTTTTTTTTTTTCATCTTTTAATAAACCTAAGTCTGAACGGGAATCACATTTGTAGATTCTAAAGGGTGCCTAATCCCTTCCCTTCGGAATAATTTGAACCCTCACCTGAAATCTAAACTGGTTCACAGATTAAAACACAAGTTATACACGTTAGTAAATAAATAGGTTTCCTTATTTTCCTTAAAAGTTAGGTGGCGACTCTATATAAAATCAATTATTTTAGCGTCCATAATGTCATACTCATTTTGATCTTCGGTAAAAATCGGGTATGACAGTTTGACGACTCTGCTGGAGATGTAAGGTTCTAACCATTACAAACTTAGGTAACTATTTATGGGTTTTATACACTATTATTTATTTTTTTCCTAATTGTCTTAATTTATCTTGTTTATATGACATAAATTTGTTTATTTGTTAATCATTTTATTAAATTGTCATTCCGTTCATATTTTCTCCACTTTAAAAAAACAGACACTCACACACATTGTACACGCGGATTGTACATTGTACTTTCCCAAAATTCTTTCAAATCACCTTATCTTAGAGAGTCGGCACATACATGGGGTGAGCGGGAGTTTTACTGCCGTGGAACCACGTGTCTTCTCATATAGGAAATCCAAGTCCGAGTCTACTCACTCTTAGTCAGCATAGGATAGAACTTAAACAATACCTTTTAGGTGCATGCATCGTTAGTCAACTTTATGTTCGAAGGGTTCACAACCCAAGTGACACATTATTATATTCTTTGTACATATTTGAAGGATTATTGTATCTGTACATATTTATTTGCTCTAAACTAATTATACTTTAGTGAGAAGGTGTGGTCTAACCTTTGTTTTTCATAGCGGATTAGTTAAAAATACACCTTAGCTACATTGCTACTAGCTGACATAGGTTTGAACTATGTTTTGGCCTGATTCTTATCCTGACAAGATATGTAGGCAACCCTGTATTAGGGTTCGGTCTCTCCATAATTTTAGAATAATTTCTCCGGTATTCAAGCTGGGGCAATTTTTCTGTAACGGTTCCGAGACGCTCTCCAAAGGTCTTTAAAGAGCGCAAATAAATAATTTCTTGAATTCAAATCTCTAGAACATTAGTGCCTAGTTGGCCTACTTTCAAATCCTAACCCAATTTTGGTTTGAGAACACCTAGCTTCTTCTTTTGAACGTCATAAACCATTAAATTTATGGTGTATCAATTCCCACTTTAAAATTAATGGTTCAATATTCTTTCATTCATAATAATCCTTGCCAATTGCAACGAAATAATGCCATAACTTCTTAAATGCCTGACCTTTTCAATCTCGTCGACATATTAAAGTAATTTCAAAACTCTCTTCATTCTTGACATCCATTCTCCTGATCGTTGATCTTGGGTGTATTTATACGCCTAAGCACCGTAACTTATCCATATTTTGGTGAAGTTTAGAGAACAAAGTGCCTAGTTTCTTATGTTTTTACTCAACTTCTATGTAATTGAGCTACCGATGTGATTAGCATGATTTCAGGTATTAATAAGGTAGATGAAGACATAATGGGACTATGGAATGCGGATGGAATATGACACAAGAGAGTAGCAGTCTGGACCAAATGTGGCACCTAGAAACTATGTCCAAGACTAGTTTGTCATTTATAATTAGTTCAGGGACTTAGAAGGCAATTATGAGAGAAAAGATTATTAAAAGGCTTAATGCTGAATTTTTAGTCATTATGAATTATTCTGTATTAGTTTTTAAAAGGAGAGTGGTGGCTTAGCTTGGGGGGGAGAGAGAGAAAATGTTTCATCTCTCTTATTTTCACTATTCGCACACCAAGATCGTCTTCTAGTTTTTGGTATGATGAATGTTTCTATTATGATTTTTGTTTTATTCATGAGTAGCTAAGTTTATTAGTTAGGGTTATGGAAGCCTTGTAGCATACAATATATTACTTTGGGTTTTGAATTCATTATGCATTGATTTGTTTACATCATACTCTCTTCACTTATCTTGAATTCTCATGGTTGCAAACATAGAGGATATGCCTTAAAATGCAACTTGTTCGAAAGAAAGGTTGATGTTCGGAAAAGAGAGTAATGACAACAAAATAGGATTACCAACCCCTATTTCATATGTTAATGCCTTAGTAGGATTAACAACTTGGAGATTTCGTATTATTTTTGGTAAACGTTTTTGGTTCGAGAGAACTAAAGTGAATTAGTCCTTGATGGTTGAGAAACACTAGGATTATATTATTAAATACAATACGTTTCTCTATAAGCATAATGCATGTATGAATTCATAAAGCCCATAGTTAGAAATTATTGAAAACTACAAGGTGAACATAACCCTAGCTTGCTATTTCTCTGAATTTTAATACTACTACACGTATTTCATTTTGTTAAACCGAAACCATTAATTTGTGAACTGAATCAAATCTCCCCTATTTATTTTACGGAAACAAATGATTAAAAGTCAACTAATCTGTATACAACTTAATTAACACCATATTCCCTGTGGGATTCGACCCTAACCTTGTTGGGTTATATATTTGACAATGACCGCTTACTCTCTCATAAGAGAGGTGTAATTTGGGCGTATAAAATTTTGGTGCCGTTACCGGGGAATATGGTTGTCGATTGAGTTTATGCGTGTTAATTGACTATTAGTCAAGTTTCTGAATTTTATATTTATTTATCATTTTTGTTTGTTACAGGCTCATTGTTGTTTATGCCATGAACCAGAAGGTCAGGAAAACCATCATTACCCTTCAATCCTAAACCTTATCTCATTGAAAGAATGGCTAATCAATAGAAAGCTGAAAGATTAGCCGCTTTGGTTAATGCTCAATTAAATCTATAAGATACAGATAACCCAGTCCGGGTAGCTAATCTAGATGAAGATGACCTGGGAGATGATGATTTAATTGATCTGGCTAATAGGAGGCGTGCAGCAGGGATGGTTGCACCTATAAATCAAAATCGTCCATTCAGAGGAAGACCAGATCGCCAAGTTGCACAGTTTGATGTTGATAACAATAAGGACGATTTAGATGGAACTAGATCTAAAGGGAAAATCATTCTACTACCACTAGCTCCTGCGGTGAAATTCAACATCACCAGTAATATGATCTAGCTACTGAATCTGAACGGACTCTTTGGTGGATTACCTAGTGATGATCCAAATCTGCATTTGGTGAATTTCATTAGTATTTGCAAGTCATTTGGTAATCCTGGAGTGGGACAAAATGCTATTCATTTAAGATTATTTCCACTATCTCTGTCTGGAGAAGCAACTATGTGGTTGAATGAGCTGACTCTTGATTCTATAACAAACTGGAGGCAATTGAAAGGAGCTTTCCTAGAAAGGTTCTTTCTGCCCTCTAGAATATTACAGTTAAGGGATAAGATCAACAACTTTAGGTAATTGGCTTATGAAGCTTTGCATGAGACTTGGGTGAGATTTAAAAAGAAGTTGACTCAATGCCCAAACAATAAGATGACTGATGAACACTTGATAGAAATATTCTACAGAGCTTTGAACTCACTTACAAAGCCAATAGTGGATAATGCTGTAGGAGGAGCTTTTGTGGAGCTCATCTTTACTGAGGTTGCGAACATGTTAGAAAGGATGAATAAGACAAGTAGATCTTGGCACACCAGAGATTTTGTGGTAGCAAATAATACTGGATCTAGTATAATATCAACAGAGCAGTGTAGAAGAGAAGAGGAGCATGATCAGGATATGGCTCATATAAAAACCTAGATGGATTTGTTCACGAAACATTTGCTATCAGGGAATGTAGAAAAGGTAAAAGTTATGGGGTCCCATGGTAAGGAAGCTGAATCAAACACTGAGGAAGAGGCTAACTACTTGCATAACTAGGGGGGTTTCTGGACCGGTGGTCAAGGAAACCGAGGTTGGAATCATTAAGGAGATTGGAAGAATAAAAGTGATAGAAGTGGACTGTATGTACCTCCTGGAAGTCATGATAATGCTGCCACTAGTTCAGGCAAAATGTACATAGAGGACATGATGGAGAAACTATTAAAGAGAGTTGAGGTGACAAATTCTGGGGTGACTACTATGAAGAGTGACATATCTGCCATGAGTCAACTTGTAAATTCACACTCAATTGCTATTAAACAATTGGAGTAGCAGGTAAGCCAATTATCCACAGCATTCAACCAGAGACAGAATGGGATGCTACCAAGTGATACATTTTAGAATTCGAGGATTGATGGATTGTTTATGGCCATTACCACTAGGAACGGTAAGATGTTATCTAGTCTAGGTTTGGGAGCATCCTCTTATACTGATAAGGTCGAAATAAATTGGGAGATAGTTGAGGAATCTCCATTGGTGCCTATGAAGTTGGGAGGTTCAGAAAAGAAGAGTTCAGAAATGGAACAACCACCTAAGTAGAAGTATGTTAGTGATATGGAAAAAGGCATAAGAAAAGAGGTAGAAGTTGTTCCAACTGAAATTCCAAGGCCACCACCCTTATTTCCACAATGATTAAAGAAGAAAAAAGATGATGGCAATTTTAGCAAATTCATGGCTATGTTGAAGTAGTTAACAGTGAATGTACCTTTAGTTGAAGCATTGGAACAAATGCCCCGATATGCTAGGTTTATGAAAGACCTATTAACGAAGAAAAGGAATGTGAGCTATGAAATGGTAGACAATATTCATCATTATAGTACTATTGCTACAAGATCTATTGTCCAGAAGAAAGCTGATCTGGGAGCATTTACTGTTCCATGTATGATTGGATTGCTGAAGTTTGAAAAGTCCCTTTGTGATCTTAGGGAATGTATAAATCTTATGCCATTGATGGTTTTTTAAGAAACTGGGTTTAGGAGATCTTACACCCACCAATATGCGACTTTTAATGGTAGATAGATTGGTAAAAAGGCCAATTGGGATTCTACATGATGTACTTGTAAAAGTTATGGATTTTGTATTTCCTGCCGACTTTGTAATTCTTGATTAAGAAGTGGAATTTGGAGTACCCATAATTTTGGGTAGGCCATTCTTAGCAACTAGGAGAGTGTTAGTTGATATGGAGCTGAATGAGCTGAAATTTAGGCTCAACGAGAAAGAAATTAGTTTTAAAGTATGTCGATCTATGAAATAAAAAAGGAGATGAGTGTCTTCTCAATGGTTGTTGTATTCTATGAAGATGAGCGAGATGTACCTATTAAGGATAGGTCTATTGTGGAGACCATAGCTGGTTTGGTTGAACTTGCAAGCAAGGATGTGAGTGACTTCAAAGTGGTTAGACTAGGAATAAAGCATTGTCCTAATCCAACAAATGAGGTACAAATGGTATCATCGATGTATCTTGATGAAGTCTGAGTAGTCAAGATAATTGAGTCGTTCTGTGATGTTAAATCAGGCACTACATGGGAGGCAACCCATGATTTTATTTTCACTTTATCATTTTAAACAAAAATGCTAAAAGAAGAGTCAAGCCACGACAAAAAATACGGCGCTTGGTGGGAGGCAACCCATCCTTCTAATCATTTTTGTTGTTTTCGAGTAAGTGTAGCTGCATGAAATACTACGGAGGAGATTAGTACCAAATTTGATTTAGAATTGAGTTATGTCAATGGTGGTAAGTTTAGGAGTGATGGGAACATTACAGGTAAGTTGGAGTGGTCAAATATGTAATGCTCAAGTATGATTTGCATTAGAGCCGTGCCTCAAATTATTTTATTCCGACCCAAAAAATTTTGCGGTGCGACTTTATTTTGTGGCTTTCAATGAGGTCTGTGGTGGTAGCGTAGGGTATGGACCTTTCCTACTGCCTTATATGAAAAATGTTGTGCATAGTGTCGGATTTTAAGTGTACAATTGGGTGTGGCGCTCAATTTCACTTGAATCTTGGTAAGGGCATCATTTAGCACTTAGTATAGGTGCATTGCTTCATACCAGGAAAAATGAGGGCATATGTGCATCGCACACCTTCATGTGTGCGAACAAGAGTGCACCGCACATCCTATCGTACATGCTCACTAGACCAACTTTGTGATGCACAATGTGCTAACATGAGTGCTAAGATATGCATCGCACACCTAGCCGCACATGCCCATTCCCTTAAGTCTGTGATACCTTATGTGACGTACACCTTGATGTCTGTGATAGGTATTGCATTTCCCACCTCTCCGTATAGGCTCACTGTCCCAACTGTGCAACAACGTATGCGATGCATACTTTGAGATGTGTGACAAGATGTGTATTGCACACTTAGTCCAAATAAGCCTAAAACCAGACTTCCAACTTTAACTTGGGTCTACCCGACCCAGATTTTCATTCTTCAAATAGACTTCACACCCTAAATGCCCAAATTCATCCTTATTTCACCCTTAAGCCATCCAATATTGAGCTTTCACCATTCTCTTTGTACTTTACTAATCTTCCATCTTCGAGATAAGTTTTACTTTTTTTAATCCTTAGTTATTTTGACTCTATGTTATAGTTAATTGATTTCTTAAGGATTATGAATTAAATTCTTGCCATGGGGATGTTGTGAAGGTGATGGTTTTTTGTATATTTTGGTATGGTTGAAAGTGTGGAGCATGATTCTGTTTAAAAAGTTCTTCATTAAAATAGAATTGGGGGAATTGAAGTGAGTGAATTGTATTGTGACTAATGTTGATGCACCATGTCAAAGTGTATGTCGGTGAAGTCTGAGTACCCGACAACAACACTTAATTGGTTGATACTAACAAATTAAGTATAGGGTGGTGACTTCACTACCCTCATCTTAATTATAGTTAGTTTCATTATATGTGGCTGGCGTGGGTGAGATGATAAACACAGGAAAAATGGCTTAATGATGAGATCTCAACGCAGGTGGCATGAATCCTAATGAGGATGAGAAGTACTATTAGTCCGGTTCTTTATCTTATTAGTTTCACTGGGGACAGTGCTAAGCCTAATTGTGGGGTGGCTGGTTACTTAGCATTCTTCTGTGATAGGATTAGTTATTTTGTTTATTTTGTTTCTTGTT